>NC_073303.1:292979813-293329237 GCF_027595985.1 Sorex araneus
ATTTATAAATTTCCATAACTGTGCAGTTTTATCTCCTTTAATCATTCTAGAACACATTTTACAAAATGACACAGGTGCCTGAGTGATAGAACAGCAAGGAAGAGGCTTTTGCCTTGCATGTGGCTGACAAAAGTTTGATTCCTAGAATCCCAGATGGTCCCCCAAGCACTGCCAAGAGTGATTTCCTGAGTACAGAGCCAGAGTAAACCCTGAGCATCGCCAGGTGTGACCCAAGACAAAAAGAAAGTCATACTAATTCTTAAAGAGTCAGACTTAACATTTGTAAAAGCGCTATATTTAAGTTAGCATGATTGTGTCATCATAATTAGATTGGTGTCATGCGTGTATGTGGTGGTAGGATATAGGTGATTGTGTATCTGTGTTATGACATCAGTTGAGATTTATGTCCATATGTCCACTTGTACCATCATTGCCGGTGCTAGGTGTTCTCTGCTAAAATGTACTACTTCCCCTTTGTTCATTAATTTTTTTTTTAAAGTTTACATAATTATTTTGTTCCTTTTGTTTTTATAAGTAATCTCTGAAATGATATTTTTACACTGAATGAATATCCTGTTACAAAACAGGAAACTTAACCCAGTAATTGTAGCTGTGATTATAGTGTCTCAAGCACATTTTTTAATGTGCTGGGGCTGCTATAAGGTGATTTCTAATTCTGTCATTCCTTCTTCCATTTGATGGCATTTACAATATTAAGAAAAATATATTGCTTTTTTTTTGTCTCCAAAGAGATGCTCAGGTGGTCTGGGGCCTCCTCTTGACTTTTCTGTGCTGTATGAGAGCTTTGCGGTGCCAGGGGTTTTCTGAACCACCTTAGTGGTACATCCAAGGCTGTATCTGGTGGTATAGGGAACACTATGTGATGCTAAGGATTAATCTGGGGTCCATCCCTGCATGCAGAGTATGTGCCTTAACCACTGTATTCTGGCCCTTGATGGCATTCTTTTGTAAAGAAATCTATCTTCTTGGGGCCAGAGCAGGACACTTGCTTTGTGCACTGCCAGCCAGAGTCCAGTTCTGGGCACTATATATGGTCCCCGATCCCTACCAGGAGTAATCCCTGAGCACAGAGCCAGGAGCAAGTCCTGAGCACACTGGACCTGGCCCAAAAGCAAAATAAAATCAAAGAAATCGCTTTGATTTCTTTGAAAGAAAAAAAAGAGAAATCACTAACCTGTTTTCTTAAGGATTATCACTTTATAAATCTACCAGCAGTGTACGAATGCTCCAGTTTCCTTTCTATATTTCTTTAGTGTTATTAATAAGAATCCTGCGTGGTAGAGTTGGAGGCCCCAGGATCACCGGGCAGAACTCTTTGCTAAAATATCATTTTTTACTTTTTAAAAAGTCTATTTTTAAAAAGAGCAACCTTAAGTTTACAGCAAAGTAAAGAAGGAAGAATGGTTATATTTCTCACATATTTTGCCCCTGTATGTGTTGCTTTCCACATTTACCCACATCAGACTCACCGGAAAGGCCGAGGGTTGTTTTTTTTTTCTTGTTTTTTTTGGGAGGCCCACACCCAGTGGTGCTCAGGGCTTACTTACTCCTATGCTCTCATGGATCTCCTGGCAGTGCTCAGGGATCATATTTGATGCCAGGGATTGAACCCTAGTCAGCCACATGTCAGGCAAGAGCCCTGCCCGCTGTACTATCATCACTGTGGCCCCAGAAACGCCTGGTTTTTACTAGGGGTGAATCTACATGATGTGTCATAATCACCTCAAGTCCATACTTTATCTTGGGGTTCACTCTTGGTGTTGTACATCTTGTATCTTGAAATGTGAAGTTAAATAAATAAATGTGTGTGTGTGTGTGTGTGTGTGTGTGTGTAGTACATTGTAGGATGACATTGCTTTGTCCTTTCTCCCTTGCCACAAGGATCTTAGGTTTATCGGGTCACAACCATCAAAGTGCTCCCGAGTCACTCCCATTCCTTTGTTTATCTGTAACCACTTCTCTGTGCTCTCTTTCCCCAACCAGTTAATCAGCCTTTTTCCCCTAATCAGACTCTTAGTTTGTAAGGTTAGATCTTTCTAGGACACTGAATTTGTATTGTAAATTAATACTGCCTTTCTCCTCTCCTATGTCTTTTGAATAGTTTAAAGCAGTGTCTTTTTTGTATAGACACAAGAAGACAATTAACATTATGCTTTTGTAACTTGGGATTTAATTGGCTTCGAATATTATTCATTCCTGGGCATCTGCTTTCTGGACTTAAGCCTCAGTTGCCCTCACTTCCTAGCACCCCAAAAGCAGGGTCCCGACAAGGGACTGAAGGGACCCAGGGCAGGCTCTGAGCTACCCTGGCTCGAAATGGGCCAGGCCAAAGCACCACGATTCTTAACTATAAGTTAAGAGCTTGATCATGGACAAATGCTGTCATGATCCAAAAGTAATGATGAGACTAGGACCTCGCTAGGGATAGGGAAGACTAATCTGTCCTGAGCACTGTAGTCTGAGATCGAGATGACCCCAGGAGAGCAATTCTATAAGCTTAATGCATCTCTTACTGGTCCATACAAAATGATTAATATTATGAATGCTTTTATGTTTGTTGGACAAGGAGAGGAGAAACACACCCATGGGATTCCACCCTTGGGTGGGTCATCCTGCTGAAAGAGAATCTGTCCTAGAAGTAGCATCCCCTGAGAGAAAGAACTTTAATCCTATTGATTGTGACCAAATGGAACATCAGGGACTAGTTTGTTTTTCATGAACATTGTTTTGCTGAGATTCAGCTGCAGTCTGACCTTTCCACACTCACGGTCCAAGTCAGCTAGCATTTGTGCCACTTGGCTAATGTTTGGTATTATGAGAACGATGTCATCAGCGAAGTGGAGGTGGTGTAGTTGCCGACCCGTCTATCTTCACTCCTATTCCTTCCCATTCCAGTCGTACCATGACGTTCTCGAGGGTGGCACTGAAGAGTTTCGGTGAAATGGTATCACCCTGCCGAACCCCTCTCTACCTCAATGATCATTTCCTTGTAGAATGGTGAGATCCTGGTGGTAAATCTGTAATATGGCTCTTGGATCTTGATGTACTGAGTTTGAATGTCCTGTTTGGCTAGGGCTTCGATGACCGCTTCAGTCTCAACAGAATCAAAGGCCTCCTTTAAATCGATGAATGTTAGACAGAGCGGCATCTTGAACTCTTGCAAAACTTCAATGATCTTGGTCACTGTGTGGATATGGTTGATTGTGCTGAATCCTTTTCAGAACCCGGCTTGCTCACATGGTTGTCCTTCGCCTAGTGTTCTGCCTATTCTATTCAGGATGACTCGAGTGAACAACTGGTAGATGACAGACAGCAGGCAGATTGGGCGATAGTTGCTGAGTCGTAGATGTCTCCCTTCTTGTACAACAGAATGGTCCTGCTGGTTTTCCATTGGGATGGAACCTTGCATATGGACAGGTAGCTTGTGAAGAGCCGAGCCAATGGAACGAACATCTCCAAATGCAGCAGCTTTGTGTACCGGGGTTGAGAACTCATCATGAGGGACGACTTGGTGCAGGAGGAAGAGAGCAGCATGGAACGCCTTCAAGAGTGTCGAAGAAGTGGTTAAGGGGACAAAGAACCTCCAGCTACGGGCACCTCTTTTCGACTCCACCGTTCTTCCTGCACTAACATACGCCTCAGAGACCTGGGCCCTACAAAAACAGGATGAGAACGCTATTTGAGTATCCCAAAGAGGAATTGAAAGAGCTATGCTTGGAGTATCATGTTTCACTGAAGTGAAAGAAGGAATTCGGAGTTCTGACCTCCGTCGAAGGTCAAGAATCCGGGATGCTGTCTCGTTTGCCAAGACGTCAAAAATCAGATGGGCTGGACACATAATGCTATTTAGAGACGACCTCTGGACTAGAGCTGTTACTAACTGGATTCTACTGGACGTCAAAAGACCTCGTGGCCGCCCACCAACAAGATGGTCAGACTTCTTTATCAAGACCCTGAACAAACGATTTGAGGCTCTTCATGTTCCTGGAGAGGGCAGATATCATTGGACTGCACTGGCACCCGGCAAGGATGAATGGAGACGTTACTGGCGCCCGCTCGAGCAAATCGAAGATCAATGGGAAGACAAGTGATTGTGACCACACCTATGTGTAAGCCCCAACCCATCATTCTTTGGGGATTTAATTAGGCTGTAAGAATGGACTGGGGGTTCCAGATTGAGGGCGGGAGAGAAGCAGAGAGAGAGAGAGAGAGAGAGAGACAGGAGTGAATGGGGATGAGAATGGAATAAAGGCATCTGATCAATCAACCGGCTTGGCCCTCGTTTCATCATCTCTTGGCCCCATGGCCTGGACCGATCCCCCGAACCTGCATGACTCATGGGGCAAGTCGTTGGGGCTCTCTCCCGGCTGCGCCCCGGCAGATGTTATTTACAGTACATATTGTAATATCACAGTATTTTGCTACTTTTATTGATTTATCATTACTTTAGAATATAATGACATTTTAGGGACTTAGCTTCATACTTCAACATATACAGTTCTCACTGCTCATAACACCAAAGTTCCAGCACCATCCCTTCACCAGGAACTCATTCCTTCCTCCTCGTCTTCCCTTCTTATGGTGACATCATGGTTTTCATCTAGTCTCAGAATTAGTTTTGTTGGTTATTTTGCCAACTCATTTGTTTCAGTCATATTCCATATATGAGTTAAACCATCTGGTAATTGCCTTCCATTCCCTCAGCACTCTCACCTTAAGAGTTACCAATTTTGTCCAAAAAGATGCAGTATCTTTTTTTTTATGGCAAAAGCGTATTCCATTGAGTTCACTGAGTTTATATGACAGAGCTGCCTTATTATTTCGTTTCTTTCTTGAATTGTGGTGGTCCAATTCATGACTAAGTTTCAGGCATACAGTGTCCCAACACCACTCTCTTCACCAGTGTCTGCTCACCTCCATCAATGTCCTTTGTTTCTTTCCCACCCCCAGTCTGCCTCTATGGCAGGTACTTTTCTCTCCAATATTGTCATAGCATTCTCTTCCCTGACCTATCCCTCATAGAACTGCTTTAATCCAGTTTTCTGCGAATGGGCTTAGAGTATTTTCATTATCTTAAACACTGGCTCGTTTTTTTCTGCATTTTAGATAAAATTCTGTATTAGATGTGTCTTAAAAATTTTTGTTTCCCTAGTCTGTGACAGATTTCTAATTCTTTTGATGTCTTTTACAGTCAGCAGAGCAGAATTTTTTTTTTCTTTTTTGGGTCACACCCGGCGATGCACAGGGGTCACTCCTGGCTCATGCACTCAGGAATTACTCCTGGCGGTGCTTGGGGGACCATATGGGATGCTGGGAATCGAACCCGGTCGGCCGCGTGCAAGGCAAACGCCCTATCCGCTGTGCTATTGCTCCAGCCCCAGAGCAGAAATCTTATATTTTCACAAAATCCTTATTCTTCCTCAAAACATGTTTTTGGTGTTTTATCTAAAAAGGCACCACCGGGACTGGAAATATAGGAAAGGGTTAAGGTGTTTGTCTTGCATATGGTTGACCGTGGTTCCATCCCTGACAGTGCATATAACCCCGAGCACAGCCCCTGAGTGTTTCCACATGTGGCCCAAACTGCCCCCAAACCCCACCTCAAAGGCATCTCTGTACACAAGGTCATCTAGATTTTCTCCAGTGTCATCCTCTAAAAGTTTTATAGTTTCGCACTTTAAATTTAGGCTTGTGATCCATTTTGAGTAATTTTTTAATAAAAATTTATTTTTGGTGAAAGGTGTGAGATCTGTGTCCAGACTTTTTTGGGTAAGTGTATGTTTGTTTTAACACCATTTAGAGACACCGACTTTATACTGTTCTAATTGAATTTACTTTTTTTTTTTTTTGGCTGGAGCGATAGCACAGCGGTAGGGTGTTTGCCTTTCATGTAGCCGACCCGGGTTTGATTCCTCCGCCCTTCTCGGAGAGCCCAACAAGCTACCGAGAGTATCACGCCTGCATGGCAGAGCCTGGGCAAGCTACCTGTGGCGTATTGGATATGCCAAAAACAATGACAAGTCTCACAATGAGAGATGTTACTGGTGCCCGCTCGAACAAATCGATGAGCAACGGGATGACAGTGACATTGACAGTGACTGTTGATTTTAGTATTCCTTATATGTTCTAGATACTAGTTCTTTGTTGGAGTATAGTTTGCAAATATTTTCTCCTAGTTTATTTTTCATCTGTTGAGTCTTCACCAGAAGTTTTTATGATGTCAGAATCATTTTTTCCATATGTAGATTGTGATTTTTATGCTTTTAAGAACGTTTTTCCACTTGAGATTCCTAAAATTTTCTCTTATTTCCCGCCCCCCCCAACATTTAATAGTTTTTTGTGAAGACACAGTAACTTTGTATATCAAAGCCATAAACATGAACACAATTATAACCAAGTGGCCCAAATTACAGTAATAGTAAAATTAATTAAAAAAAATTTATGGGTCAGGGATATAGCTCAGTGGTAAAACATTTGTTATACATGTTTGAGGCTCTGATTTCAATCCTAGAACCACGCACTCGCATACACACACACACACACACACACACACTATGGTTTTAAGTTTTACAGTTAAGACTATGATCTGTTTTGAGTTAAGCTTCGTAAAAGGTGTTCCATTTAGATCAAGGTTCATTTTATTACCTATTGTTACCAATAAATATCCAGCTCATTTCAGACTATATGTTGATGTCTAGGGGTGGGAGAGATAGCACAGTGGGTCAAGGTGGTTGCCTTGTTCACAGCTGATCTGGGTTTGTTCCCTGGCATATGGTCCTTTGTTGCTATGCCAGGAGTGGCCCCTGCGCTCAGAGCCAGAAGTAAGTCCTAAACACTGTCAGATGTGTGTCCCTCCCCACCCCTTCACACACACACACATACACATACACACACACACACACACACACACAAAAGAATCAAATGAAAACAAAAAACAGGAAAAAAATCAAGAGTAAAAGCTGCCCATCTCTCATAATTTGCTTTTCTATCTCTGTCAAAAACCATACTGCATTGATCTGTTTCTAGGCTTTGTGTTCTGTTCCATTGATCTGTGTATTGATTCCTCTGCCAATACCATGCAGCATTATTTACTACAACTCTATGTATCTGTCTTTAAATTGGGTAAACTGAGTATTCCCACTTTTCTTTTTCAAATTGTTTTAGCTTTCTAGTTACTTTGTTAGTTCAAATGGATCCTAGAATAATCTTATCTATGTGTTTAATAATCCTGGTAGAATTTTGATAGGAATTATGAAAAACCCATTTGTCAATTTTGAGAGAATTGAAGTATTTTCTATATTGAACCTTCCATTTCATGAGCATGCTGTTTCTCTCCATTTATTCAGGTCAAGCATGGGGAACATCCTTGTGTTCATTGCTAGTATATAGAAACACAGAAGATGCAGTTCATTATCTTATATTCTACAACCTTGCTGAACTTACTAGTTTTTAGTTATTTTTAAAAAATTCCTTGGAATTTTCTACATTGGTCATTATTTCGTCTGCTAGCAGGGGAAGTTTTATATTTTTACTTTTATTCTTATGCACCATTTTCTGCTTTATTGCATTTTCTAGAACTTCTAGAATTACGTTGAATAGAGTGATGATTGCAAATTTTTTTGCCTTATTCCTTCCACCTTAGGAAAGCATTAAATCTTCCATCCTCATGTATCAAATTAACAGCTGGAATACTTTTATTTGTTTTGGGATTGTACCCAGTGGTGTTCAGGGCTTGCATCTGGCTCTTTGCCAAGGTATCATTCATTGAAGTGCTTGGGGGGGAGGGAGGGAATGGGGGCCTCGGGGATATGTAGTGCCAGGGAGTGATCCTGGGTAGGCTGCATATAAGGCAAACACTTAAACCTCCGAACTATCTTTCTGGCCCCAAGGTTTTTATGATTACTTCTTGTCAGGTTGAAGAAATTTCTCTTGATGAGGGTTTTTTTTTTAGTAAACATTTTATTTGGATATTTTTGAAGGGAAGGAGAGAGAGTAACGTACTCAAGGAAGAGCGTGGGCTTCCCCAATGACAGAGAAGCCCCTACACACACCCCAGAATTAGATAGAAAGTCCACATCTCAAGAGGGGAGGTGTGGGCGACACCTGTGCTTGGCCACATGGGCACAAGCAGCACATGCACCTCTTTATGAGTTTTTAATCATGTGTATTAAAATTTGTCATATAAGCCAATTGATGATCATGTGGTTTTTCCTTTTTAGCTTATTAATATAGTGGATTGCATTGATTTTCAAATATTTAAACAACTTTGCATCTTTGGAAAGTATTTATGAACTATAGTCTCACATATTGTTAAATTCTATTTGGTAATTATTTTAAGTTTTTTTTTTTTTCCTTAATGAATGGGCCACACAATGCCAGGGATCCGGTCTGAGGCTCCTACAATGCAAAATGTGTGCTCCAAACATTGGATTTGAGCTATCTCCTTAGTCCTTTTTCTTTCTTCTAATGTATGCATTTATTTTTAAGTTTTTAAATTTTTTGTTTTTTGGGCCATACTTGGTGATGCTTGGTTACTCTTGGCTCTGCATTTGGGATTTACTCCAGGTGATGTTTGATTCCCATATAGGATGCTGGGAATCAAATCCAGGTCAGTTGTGTGCAAGGCAAACTCCCTACCCACTGTACTATGTACATTTATTGTTAAAAAGTTCCTTTCATCCCTGTTTTGTATTGTGTTGTTATTATTCCCATGCAGTGCTGAGAAAGATTAGGGCTCACTTGGTCTGACCACCTGGACCCGATGGTTCTATGCATTGACTCGAAACTGGGCAGCACTGCCCAGTCCCAATAGTGCTGGAACTACCTGGGCCACCCTTTAGTGGTTTTGGGGAATCACGTGGTACCAAGGATCAAACTTGGGGCCTCACACATAGAAGGCATGTGCTCCTCCCTTTTGCACAATCTTTGAAAACCTTCAGTACAGCTTTAGCTAAGTACTTTTCATTTTGACATGTTTGTCAGTTCATTGTATCTTTTATTTCCTCTGGGATATAGTTTTGACTCAGATTACTTAAAAGTGTCATTTAGTTTCCAGGTGTTTTGAGTCTTTTCTGATATTATTTATTCATTTATTTCTTGGTTGGTTTCCTGTGGTTCAAAAACATATTTGGTGTGGTTTTCAACCTTTTTAAGTTCTTGAAGTTTGTTTGATGGTCCTGAATGTAGCCCAAATGTCCTGACACTTGGAAAGAATGGGTTTTTTGATGTTGGGTGAAGTGTTATGTAAATATCTATTTGATCTTGATTATGCTGAGTTCTTCTACAGCTTTGCTTATTTTCTGTCTGTTTAGCCTGTTAATTGTTCAAAGAGGAGTGTTGCTATCTTTAACTTCATTGTGGATTTGTCTTTCTTTTAAAATCTGTCCTTTTTTTTTCTGCTTCTCATATATTTTCAGCTCTGTCATTTGGTGCATACATATTTAAAATTTCTCTGTTTGATAGGGTGATTCTTTGTCATCATTTAATGTTTCTCTGTCTCTAGTAATTGTTTTTATTCTGGTCTAATTTATCTATTATCAGTACAGCCACATCTCCTTTCCTTTGATGATTGATTTTACATTAATACCCTACTCTTCTTTCATTTGCAACCTGCCTATCGTATTAAGCTGGAATTGAATTTTATATTCATAATAGGGATCTGGTCACGGTTTTGTTTTGTTTTTAGGCCATACCTGCTGATGCTCAGGGGCAGCTCCAGACTCACTGCTCGGGACCACTCGGTGCCAGGAATTGAACCAAGGCCTCCCAGATGCAAGGCATGTGGTCTGGTCCTAGGAGTTTTCTCCTGAGCCCTGGTCATACTTTATAATCCTCTCTTTCAGTGTATGTTTTTAATAGCTGCATTTTAGGCCATTTACACTTAATGTAGTTATTGGTAAAGTAGCTATTAAGCCTGCTATTTTGTTTTGAATATATTCTCTATATTTTATTATTTTCCCTGCTTTTCTGTCAGTTACTTGGGCATTTTTTCAGTTTTCCATTTTGATATATATTTGAACTCAGGGCTTCATACATGCAAGGCAAGTGCTCTGCTCTGAGCTACATGTACCCCATTTCTGTAATTTTTTTATGTCCTTATATATTTTTTGGAGGTTGTTACCGGTATTACATTATATACTCATAACTTAACATGTACTACTAGATTTCTTTGACCAGTTTGAGTGTCATCTTCCTTCCCTTTGCCCTCTATTCATTTGCAGTTATATTTTATTTCTCCTCTACATAGAACGAAGGATCCCAAACCTACCTGATATATTGCCCCTTTTTGGAGGAAAGGGAAAAATTCACTCAGCAACCCCTTGGAAATCTGTCAGCTGTAAGGAAACAAAAAGTAATCCCACCCCCAAATTGTACCTGAGGCTCCTACCTCCCCCCCCCCCAGGTTGTTGTAGCACAGCCTGCAGGGAGTTATGTCCACTTTGGGAAACAGGAACTTAATTGTTCACTCTTTGGAGAACTGCTTTAGCCATTCATTGTATAGTTCCACTGGTGATAAATTGTCTTAGCTTACTTTCATCTTAGAATGTCTTGATTTCCCCTCCACTCCTAAAGGATAGTTTCTACTTGGAGTAGGGCTCTGCATTATGCTTATTCTTTTCAGCACTTGAAAAATAAAATGTCCCTTCCTTTTGACCTTCATGATTTCTGACAACAAGCAAAAATACCGTCATTTAATGGTTTTTCCTTCTAGGATTACCCCCGCCAAAAAACCCCGACTTTTTTCTTTTTCTTTAATTTTTTTAAGCTTGAATATAATCTATCCTGGCCTTGATTTCTTTAGTTTATCCCCATGGAATTTTCTCCTCTCCTTAATTCTGTAGATTATGTCTCTAGTCAAATTTGAAAAAGCTTTCAACGGTTATTTCTAAGGATTTTTGTAGCCCTGTCTTTTATCTCCTTTCCTTTTGGTACTTCAATAACCCAAGTGTTAGCGTTTTATGTTTGTTCACTATAGTCCTGTGGTCCCTGAGGCGCTGTCAACATTTTTCATTTTATTTTATTGCTGTCATTAGAACTGTGTAATTTCTATTGTTTTCTCTTCCATTTCACCGAAACTTTTCTCTTCCAATTTTCTGTTGATCCCATTCACTAAGCAATGTATTTTTTTTTTTAATTCAGTCGCTGCATTTGTCAGTTCTCCTCTCTATGATTCTTTTTTCTTCTATTTATGTACCGAGACTGTTTCTTTTCTGGGAGTTTCTGTATTTTTGCTTGTTTCAGACATGTTTGTAATTGTTCACTGAAGCATTTTTTAAAACTCATAGGTGCTTTAAATTTCTTTTTTTTTTTTTGCTTTTTGGGTCACACCTGGCGATGCACAGGGGTTACTCCTGGCTCTGCACTCAGGAATTACCCCTGGCCGTGCTTAGGGGACCATATGGGATGCTGGGATTTGAACCCGGGTCGGCCGCATGCAAGGCAAACGCCCTACCCGCTGTGCTATCTCTCCAGCCCCGCTTTAAATTTCTTATCGGATTATTCTAGCATCTCAGAGTTGGCGTATATTGATTGTCATTTTCATTCAGTTTGAGTTCTTGTTTCTTGCCTTGACAAGCAGTTTTTAAATGAAACCTTAGTATAATTATATTTTAAGGCTCTGGGTCTTAGACCTTCTATTTTTACCCTTCCTTCCTTCTTTTCTTTTCTTCCCCCTAACTTTCTCTAGCAAGGGAAGGGGTTGCTGCTCCATTTCATCCAGGAAGAGTGGAAGTCCAGGTTTCAAGCACTATTTCCATTGTTACCCAGAGGAGCTCCTCATGACCTGTGGTCTGGGAGTGATGGTCTGGCCCTTCTTGTGGTCTCCACTGACACCACAGGGGGCATGACCTCATCCTCTGATTTTCCATGGAGGTCTTGAGCTCTTCCCCGGCCAGAGTGTTGAGATTCCTCATTAGAGTCTTGACGGGTGCAATTCCAGGTTCTTCCCCTGCTGTGGCCTTTGTTCTCATGGATCAGGGTGCGGTATCCAGTTTTTTTCTCTGCTGTTTGGCTAGAATTGAGCAGTTGCTCTGTAAAGGTTTTTTGTCATTTCCTTTGATGGTTGATTTTTCTTGGGTTGTTTTTCCTTTGGTCTTTGGCCAGAGAGTGCTGACATTTGTTAGGATTTCTTTAATTGCTCCCTTGGTTTTTCCTGATTGATAATGTTCTTCAGATCCAACATTGGGATATACAGCTACACAAAATCCTTGGAACTCACTACCATATTGTTTGTGCATTGAAGTTCCTAGTTGGCCAGTGCTCTCTCTCTCAAGTCATCTTCTCTCCTCTCTCTCATCTTTCTCTATGTGTATAGTTGGGTGTGTTTTATTTTTCAACTTGCTTAAATTTGTTTTTGGAAGGAAGATTAGTCTTGTTACCTAGTATACCATATAGTCAATCAGAAAAAAAACTATCTAAAAGTATTGTTACTTAATAGAATGTCTTTGTAAAAGTTCCTTCAAAATTTATTTTAACGATGCATAGTGGAATATAAGTACATGCATGTATACATGCCATTATATGGTGCAGCAAGCATATTAGTGATCACTTATCCAGATATCAGACTTTAGGCACATTCTGCAGTAAAGATATTGCAGATATTATTAGAGATATTAGTTGATAATATTATTATGAACTAATAATATATTAGGCTGGAGTGATAGCACAGCGGTAGGGTTTGCCTTTCACGAGGCCGACCCGTGTTTGATTTTTCCGCCCCTCTCGGAGAGCCTGGCAAGCTACCAAGAGTATCATGCCTGCATGGCAGAGCCTGGCAAGCTACCCATGGTGTATTGGATATGCCAAAAACAGTGACAATAAGTCTCACAATGAGAGATGTTACTGGTGCCTGCTCGAACAAATTGATGAGCAATGGGATGACAGTGACATGACAGTGACTCTATATTAGAGATACTATTAGTTGGTTACTTTTTGTTGAATAGTGAGTGTCTCCATTCAAAATGCTTAGAAATTGCCAATAATTAACTCATGATTATAGTTGACTTTTGAGTTAAATTATAATTTAGTGAAATTATTTTGACTAAGGTGGTAGTCATTTATTTATAGCTTTAGACTGTCAAACTATTTAAAAATTGCTTTTTAAAGCCACAACAAGATACCACTCCATACCCACCAGAATGACGGTAATCAAAAGGACATATAATAGCAAGTCTTGGCAAGGGTGCTGAGAAGTTAGAACTGTCATGCTTTGCTGGCAGAAATGTAGTTTCCCACTTTGGAAAATGGTTTGGCAGTTACTCAGAATGTTAAACATAGAGTTACCATATGACTTAACAAATATATACCCAAGAGAAATTAAGCATATGTCCATAAAAAACTTGTAAACAAACGTCATAGAAGCATTATCCATACTACCCCAAATGTGGAAATGATCCAGATGTCCATCATATGGGGAATGGAAAGACAAGGTATAGTATATCCATATTTGGACATTTGGCAATAAAAAGGAATGAAGTAATGATGTGTTACAACATGGATAAGTCTTTAAAATAGCCTTAAATAAGCCAGACACCAAAGCCACATATTGATTCCATTTATAGGAAATGTCCTGGATAGACAAATAACTCCTTCTGTCCTCTCTCTGTTTCTCTCCTCCTCCTCTCTTTCTCTCTCTCTCATACACACACACACACACACACACATACACGCACATACGCACACACACACACACACACACAGTTTGGTTGAGCAAGCCCTGTGCTAGATTAATCTCTGAGATAAAATAAAAGGATGCGCACACTGTATTATGGCATTTTATTAGGGTTATTTGGTTACATGATTATAGAAATTGGCCCATGGTCTGCTACTGTAAGTTTGATACCCAGGAAAGCTCGTAGAATAATTCATTCTGAATTTGAAGGTCTGGGAACCAGCCTTGTGGCGTCTAAACTTCAATGTGAGGGCCGTAAAGTATGATGTGCTGCTGAGCTCTGGCTGGGCTGTAGTCAGTGTCTCCTTCCATCTACCCTCAAAGAATTGTTGTTGTTCATTCCACCTGGGGCCACCACAGTCCACTGAGTCTGTGGATTTAGATGCTAATCACATCCAGTGGTACTTCTGGAAATATCCCAGAAATAATATTTAACCTGGGCTCTGTGGTCAGTACAATTGTCACATACAATTAACTGTCACAGAGAATGCGTATTAATGGTGTGGGGTTTCCTTCAGAGGTGGTGAGAAGGATCTTGAGAGAGATAATGGTGATATGTGTGCAATTTTGTAAATACATTAGAAAGTGCTGATTTATATGTTTTAAAAGGTGAACATCAAAGTATGTGGACTATGCCAGTAAAATTGCATAAAAAATATATTTGGTTTTGGACCACACCTGTCGGTGTTCAGGGCTTATACCTGACTCTGAGTTCAGGGCTCACTTCTGGCAGGTTTGGGGACCATATGGGATTCCAGGGATTTAACCTCAGGTTGGTCACATGCAGGGCAAGTGCCCTCCTCACTGTAGTGCCAGCCCCAGCATAAAAAAAAATTACTTTGATGCCGTGTGTGTGTATTTTTTTTTTTTGCTTTTTTTGGGTCACACCCGGCATTGCACGGGGTTTACTCCTGGCTCTGCACTCAGGAATTACTCCTGGCGGTGCTCAGAGGACCATATGGGATGCTGGGAATCGAACCTGGGTCGGCCGCGTGCAAGGCAAACACCCTACCCACTGTGCTATCGCTCCAGCCCTGCCATAGCTTATATTAAGAAACATTTCCATATATGTATATATTAGTGACTCAGAAAGTAGTTTTATTTAAAGGAATTTGTATAGAGAAATGTGAGGGGAGAGAAGAGAAATCGGTTCAAGAGAGATCATGGGTTTTTTTCCAAGCAGGAAAAAGCCCATTTTAGTTATTGGCCCCTCAAAATGACTCTTTCTACAGTTATTTTATTATGTATGTGAAATGATTTAATAGGTATCAACAAAAAAGGTCTTCTAAAGTCATACCAATTTACCTTAATTACAAGTTAATATTTCAAGAGGTATATTGAAAGAGGTGTATTGCAAGAGAGGCAGAGTCTCTTGCCCCGGCGCCTGGCTGTCTTCATCGGGGCTCCTCGGAGGGGGCAGAACCCCAGCAGCTGAAGAGCTCCGGAACCCAGCCATAGCCATGCTCAAGACACTTTCCACCCACCTGGATGAGCTCATGCATGATGGAACCGGCAGAGGAACCCAGGTGTGCGGGACCCGGAGCTGAGATCTCCAAGCCTGCTCGGATCGGGACTGGGCCTCTTCCACCCAGATCCCTCATTTTCCAGTAGCTTGGCAGTCATACCCAAAAACTGCCCCCGGCACCTGTAATCTCATCAACAGCCAGCATCCAGAGACTAGAAAACCAAGCTCCTGGAAGTGCCCGCATAACATTTTAAAGCCTAGTTCTCCCTTTTGAAGAACCTGGCAAGCTACTGCGAGTTTACTGCCCGCACAGGAAACCTGGCAAGCTCCCCGTGGCATATTCATATGCCAAAAACAGTAACAATGATGGGTCTCATTCCCTTGACCCTGAAGAGCCTCTAATGTGGTACTGTTGGGAAGGACGAGTAAAGAGAGGCTCCTAAAATCTCAGGGCTAGGACGAATGGAGATGTTACTGGGCCCGCTCGAGCAAATCGACGATCAACAGGATGACAGTGATACAGTGATATTAAAAGAGGAGCTGCTTCTTATTTTAGTCACTCACTTTGAGTCTCTGCATCAAAATGTCAGTTTAGTTCCCGCTATATAAACAAAGTATAACTATTACTATGCTTTAATTGCCTAATTATAATATAAATTCTACTTCTGGATGCTATATCACTTTTTGCTCTGTGGTCTTTTCTTAACTCAGTACAAACAAGCATATTATAATTTTGTTGTTAGTAATTTGACAGCTGGAATTCAATGTTCTCTTTTCTGTCACCTTATGGCCAAACACCGATATGAAACAATAGAAATCAGAATAAGCAAAATGGAAAGGTAGTACTTAGTTATGCAGTCAGGATTAGATGAAACAATGCTTAATCTGTTTTTACAGAGATTATAGAAATTCCACTTGGAAAAGGGATATTTTAGAAGGCAGATCCATATAAAGCAGTGTTTATGACTTAATACTCTCATAGCTCGAGTATTTAAGACAGTGGTGGAATATTGCAGACAATTTGTTACTGAACTAAACAAAACTGGACAGCAGTGAATGGAGGATATAGGTATCATAGGAGAATATCTGAATAGGTCAAGCTCAGATGTTTGTTCTTTATCCTGGAGACCTTACTTTTTTTTTCTCTGTCTTTTGAGTGACACCAGTAACACATATCCTATGTCAATTTAAGTAAACATCAGTTTAAGGGGAAATGTCACAGTCTTTGTTAGTTTAACAGAACCTTCCAAGGGAAAATCTGATGAAAAAAAAATAAGTCCCTTTCCCTTCTTTGAAAGTGTATAACCCAAACATTTTGTGTTTCTCTGGCCTGCAAAATAAGTGAGTCAGCAGATTGGGAAAAACAGGGCCAGCCATTCTCTTTTAACTAAACTTGAATCATAGATTTGCATCTGATATTACATTCCCACAGAAAATTGGTAGTGAATGGTAGTTTTGGAGGGACTAACTGTAGTTGAAGATTTTTAGGGTCCAGATTCTGTTAAAAATTTCCTTCCAGCATAATAATCCATATATATGTTAAGCCATTTTTGATGTTTCGATGTCATGGCATATAATCTTTTTGTATCTAGATTTCAAAGCTCTGACAGGTTGTGTGGTGGTGGTTTCTGCTTGCTTAAGTCATCAGGACCAGGGTCCCTGTGATTGAGGGTGCAAGTGTCTGGCATGTGCAAGGCCCTGAGTTGGATCACAGGAACCTCAGAGCAGGTGGTGCTGGGCCAAACACAGAGCAGTCAGGCACATAACCTCTGTGCCAAGTACTGTCAGGAGTGACTTCTGCAAAAAGTATTAAACAAAAATTTATTGAGCATGAGAATTTATTGGCAAGTTGTTTATTGTTTAAGGGGTTTTAAACATAGGTAGGCATAAATTATTGAATCATTTTGGGCTTAAAGGCATTTTGTTCTGGAAGAGAATTTGGAACAATTGTGGTTGGCAGGGATGTGGTGGAACAGGAGCCCCCAGTCACTGCTGGTGAGAGTATCCTCTGGTTCAGTCTTTATAAAAAACAGTTCAGAGATTTCTCAAAAAAGTTAGAAGAGAGTTTTCTTTTTTTCTTTTATTTCTTTCTTTTTGGGTCACACCCCGCGATGCACAGGGGTTACTCCTGGCTCTGCACTCAGGAATTACTCCTGGCAGTGCTCGGGGGACCATATGAGATGCTGGAAATCGAACCTGGGTCGACCTCGTGCAAGGCAAACACCCTACCTGCTGTGCTATTGCTTCAGCCCCTAGAAGAGAGTTTTTATAGGACCCAGCAATTCCATTTCTTGGCATGTACTCCCCAAACAGACAAACATTTATTTGAAAGGGAATTTGTGCACCTCTACTCATTGCAACACTTAGGATAAGGAAACAACACAAATGTTCAGCAACTAATGAGTGAATAAAGAAGCTTCAGTGTATATACACTGTAGAATAAGATGCAGTGGTCAGAAAAGATGAAATCATACAGATGGAACTGGAGGTCCTCATTTAAGAGAAGTCAGAGGGAGAAAGACAAATACTGAATGACCTCACTTATTGTGGTTATAGAGAAGAAAAGGCAAAGAAGTATTAAATGAACACAAACCCTTGACTCTGTATTCACAGAACTGAGAATTCCAAGGAGGCGGGGAGTAGAAAAGTGAGAATAATAAGGTGGACTGGATTGGTGAAGGGTGGTAGGCACTTGGGTGGTGGAAAGGTGAGCATTGGACTGGAGAGCTGGCACTTGCTTTGCTAGTTAGTTTGTTTTTCCCAAACAAACACTTTGTTTCTATATGCTGAATTTGTAAATAGTGCTGCTATGAACTCAGGGAGGAGGATATCTTTCTGAATTGGTGTCTTTACTTTCTTTGAGTCAGTACCCAGAGGTGGAATTGCTATATCATACAGTAGTTCTACTTTTAATATTGTTTTGCCTAGTGGCTGCACTATAGTTTGCTTTTCTACCAACAGCGCACAGATGTTACTTTTTCTCCACATGCTCACCAGCACTTGATATTTCTTCTTCTTCTTCTTTTTTTAAATGTGAAGTGTTTTCTTGTGTTTTTGGTTTGTATTTCCCCAGCAATTGGATGGCAAATCCCTTCTCTCTTCCCTGTTGTGCCTTCCTTGGGAAAGCGTCTAAGGGCATTGTTTCTATCCATTTTCTGCCTGGGAGTTCCCAAGTGGTGCTCAGGAGACCTGGGGCCACGAGTAGTGAAACTTGGCCAACCGGGTCAGTGCTAGGGCTGGAGAACATGGAGCTGCTCAGGGTTGCAGTGCTGGCAACCACCAGGGCCAGGCCCGGCTGTACTGGGGCAGGGGTGTCGGGTGGGAATTGGTGGTGCATGTGATGCTGTGGTTCAAACTTGAAGAGCCTGAAGTTTGACTACTGTATTATATATCAATCAAATTAGAGTGGTTTTTAAAATGAACAACAGAGATTAAAAAAAAACTCAGAAAAGTTGAGCTTTTGGAAATATATTTATCATTTTGTCTATTTTTTGACAGTTGAAAGATATTTATTTGTATTATTTTTTTATTGAATCACCATGCGATACAGTTACAAAGCTTCCATTATTGAGTTAGTCATACAATGTTATATTATCATTTTAACCTTCCGTCTTTTCATTGTTTTAAAAAACATTTACCACAATGTTTTTTTCTTCATAGATTTTAGAAAGTCAAGTTTGCTGAAGTTTAAGTTATACACAGAGAAATTTGGACTTTTTTTGAGGTATAGTTAAATGCATTTAAAGATATGTGATTGTATAACCACCATATTAAGACGCAGATTCTTTTTATCACCCCTAAAGTTTTCTTCATGCCCTTTTGTGATAAATACTATATCACAGGCATAGAAAAGCCCAATCTCTGAATACTGTTCCCTACAGTTTTGTCTTTCCAGACATTATATAAATGGAATCAGATGATATGCAACTGATAATACTTCTAATACTGTTCCAGGCTCCTATAGAAAAGGAATTACATGATATGTAGCTTTTTTCATTCAATGAAAAGCTCATAAGTCATACATGCTCTTCTAAATATCAGTAGTTTATTT
The DNA here is from genome assembly GCF_027595985.1 of Sorex araneus. Lineage (NCBI taxonomy): Eukaryota > Metazoa > Chordata > Mammalia > Eulipotyphla > Soricidae > Sorex > Sorex araneus. The sequence goes on from NC_073303.1 coordinate 292,999,020, forward strand.
CTACTGCGGTTTTGTAGGCCAATTTTTTAAATGTGCCCCCATTTACTCATCCAAAACTTTATGAGTTTTGGGTTGTTTCTAGTTTTTGCTAATTAAAAATCAGCTGTTATAAAATATCTGCATGTGTGTTTCTGTGAGTATATATATATATATACATATATATATATGTTAAGTTTCTGAAGTACTTAGGAATGGAATTACTATATTGTTTAAATAAAGGCTAGTTCTCTAAAAGATTGTCAGACTCTAAACCAAAGTTTCTGTGCTATGTTAACATTCCTACCATCAATGTATTGAGTTACTTTTGTTACTCTGCATCTGGGTCAGCTCTTGGTGTTCTCAGTTAAAAAAACAAAAAACTAAACAACTGAATTGTTGAATCTCATTGTCATTTTAATGGGACTTTTCCAATGACTAATGGTGAACAGATTTCCATGTATTTATTTGCCAACTTTATAATCTGGTTACATATCTGTTCAGATTGTCTTATGTATTTGAGGGTTTTTAAAAAAATAAGTTGTGAGGGGCTGGAGTGATAGCACAGCGGGTAGAGTGTTTGCCTTGCATGCGGCAACCTGGGTTCAATTCCCAACATCCCATATGGTCTCCTGAGCACTGCCAGGAATAATTCCTGAGTGCAGAGCCAGGAGTAACCCCTGTGCATTGAGGGGTGTAACACAAAAGGCAAAAAAAAACCACCCTGTGAGTGTTCTTTTTCAAGATACTAGGTTTTTTATTGTTGTTGTTTTTAAAATCAGATGTGTATTTTCAAATATTTTCCCTTGGCCGGTGAATTTTCTTTTTTCATTTTCTTAGAGTGTCTAGAAAGGAATGTAGAATTTTGGTGACACCAATTTGACAGTTTTTCTTTTATACTTTTTTATATTCTATTTAAGAATTCTTTTTTGTCTTGTTTTTTGTTTTGGGGGCAGGCGCAGGTTGCAAGGCAAGTGCCCTACCCTCTGTACTATCTCTCCAGTCCGCATTTAAGAATTCATTGCCTAATCCCAGGTCACATGATTTCTGTGTGTTTCTCTCTTATGGTATGAGTTTCACACATAATTTTGTACTCCTTTATTTTGTTAGTTTTTCTCTCATATGTTGTTAGGTATTTAAAATTGAATTCTAATTTTTATTTGGGGGGTATGTTTGGTGCCACACCCAGCGGTACTCAGGGACTGTTCCTGGATGTGTGCTCAGGAGTGAGCCCTGGTGGTGCCCAGGGAGTAGGATATGGAGCTGGGGATTCATCTGAGGTTGGCCGAATGCAAGGTGAGCACCTTCACCTCTGAACTATTTCTCCATTCCATTCTATCAGCATGTGTTGATTACCTCCTTTCTTTATTACATTATTTCGTTGTCAGATTTATATGTAGTTAGGATTGCTAGATCTACTTGGTCAGTTGTTCCTTTTATGTAAGGGACATTATGTAATATAACCCTTTATCCATTAAAATAGTCCTGGTTCTGAAATCTACTTTGACTTTGGATTTCTCTTAATTAATGTTTGTATGCTATCTTTTTTTTTTTCAATTTCATTTTTTAAAATTTTGGGTCACATCTGGCAATGTTCAGGGATTTTCTCAGCTTAGTGCTGGGTGTGTGTGTGTGTGTGTGTGTGTGGCAGGAGAGGGTGGGGGTGGGTGGTGATGTTGCTACTGATAGCGCTTGGGAAACTGTGCAACGCTGGGATGCAGTTCTATCATTGAGCCATCTCTGTCCCCATCTCTTTCCTTTACATTTAGTATTTAAAGACAACATATTGTTTAAAGACAACATATTGGGCTTTTTCTTTTGTTTTTTTTTGGGGGGGGTGTCGTACCTGGCGAAGTACAGGGGTTACTCCTGGCTTTTCACTCAGGAAATTACTCCTGGCAGTGCTTGGGGGACCATATGGGATGCCAGGAATCAGACCCCAGTCAGCCGCGTGCAAGGCAAACGCCCTATCCACTGTGCTATTGCTCCATTTCCGCCCCCACCTCCTTTTTTTTTTTTTTAAACAGACATTGCAGCTTTCTTCGATTCTCTTAACTGTCTGGCCTTGTTATTGCTGTCTCACATATCTTTTACTGTCCTTCCTTACCCTTCCATCTGCTAGTCTTAATTCAGTTACTAGAATTAAAAAATTCGGGGGCTGTATGGATAGGCATTTTGTGTTATTTCCAGCAGTGCTCTGAGGCTGCTCTCAGCTGGTGATTGTGAGGTGTGCTATATCAAACCAGAACTTCTGGTGTGCAAAACATGTATTCCAGCCCTTTGAGCTATCTCACTGCCCCCCAAAAAGATTAATTCTCAGGGCTAGAGTGATTGATTGTACAGCGGGTAGGGCTCTTGCCTTGCATGCAGCCGACTCAGGTTCCATCCCCAGCATCCCATGTGGTCACCCTGAGTCCCAGCAGGAGTAATTCCTGAGTGCAGAGCCAGGAGCAACCCCTGAGCATTGCTGGACACATCCAGCAATGGTCCCAAAACCACAAACACACAAATATTCTTACTGTAGATCATTGTTCTTTTCAAATTGAATACAGGGCCCTTACATTTGCAAGGTAGGTCTCAATCAGTAAGTCACATCCTCAGCCCTAGGCTGAGTTGTTTTGCCATGAGCATTATCTTACTTTGTGGTACCTTTCTAATTCTGCGAACTTCTCCTAAGTACCCTCTTGTCCCTCAACTCTCTTCTTGAATTCCACCTTTTTGTACAAACCTTATGACCAGGCTGGCTAGAGTAGTGTCCACATTCTTTGTGTTAGAATCATGCATCTCTCCTTCTAGCCATAATCACAGTCTTTATTTACCATGCTGGGTTTATTCACTAAATTTCATTTATCTTGTTACCACATCAACATTCTGATGATAAAGGGAACTTAGCTTCATTTCCATTGAGTGATTATCATTCTATAGTGCAATGTGTGGCATATAGAATATATTCATTGACTGAAAAAATGAATAGTTTTTCGAAATTTGTGCTTTGCAGCATTCACATAACCTTCCATCATAATGAAACCTTGAGTTAACCTTCCAATTAACCCGTTTCTATATCAATCATAAAAGCAAGTCCTGATCTATTTTGGCTTTTAATCTCTTGGTTGTGGCCACAATTTTCACAGTTTTAGGTGTTTTTAGAAAACTGAAGGGAAGTTTCATAAAGCATCTTACAAAGATCTCAGACTTGGTAATTTAGTAGCTTCACCACTACTGTCAGACTACCTGCAGTGTGTGACAGCTAATGGGCAGCAGGTAATTCAGCAAGTAAAGCACAATCTGCCTCAAAGAAGAGATACACAGAGAATATATGTGTGCTTAGTGCATGTGTGATCTGGTTTTAAATTTTGTTATTCTTAAATCACAGCAAGAAGAATAGCTGTACATTTTTTGGTTTTCATTTTGTTTTTGATTTTGGTCCACACCCAGCTCAGGGTTTGCTCCTGGCTCTGCATTTAGGGATTACTCCTGGCAGGGCTCTGGACACCATATGGAGTGCTGGGGACCAAACCCCTACTGCATGCAAGGCAGATGCCCTACCTGTGGTACTCTTGTTTCAGCTCCTGTTTTATTTTTGGGTGACTATGGTGGATCAGAAGCTCTTACATGTAAAACACACTCTCTGCTGAGCTCTGCATCCCTGCCCAGTAGCTGATTTATTTTTGAGTAGTTTTGTTTGGTCCCTGTCCTTTCTGAAGATCTTCACTGTAATTTAAATATTGAGGTCTTATTTATTTTATTCTTACAGAGTTTACACTCAATGGTTATTTCTACTATTATTATGTAGGTGTGAACCTGTGTAATAAAATGTACCATAAGATGTGCGATATATGCCCCTTTGTTCATTCAGACACTCTGACACACCTCTGTTTTAGGTCCCAAAACCACAAACACACAAATATTCTTACTGTAGATCATTGTTCTTTTCAAATTGAATACAGGGCCCTTACATTTGCAAGGTAGGTCTCAATCAGTAAGTCACATCCTCAGCCCTAGGCTGAGTTGTTTTGCCATGAGCATTATCTTACTTTGTGGTACCTTTCTAATTCTGCGAATTAGAAAGACATGTATATGTAGACATGTATATGCTGTGCAGGTAGTGTGCTACCTGCACAGCATATACATGTACCCACGCAGCTGTATTCTCATGGAACTCACAGCCTTGTGGGAGACAGAGAAAACAAAAGAAAAATGAAAGATTGTAGTCAAGTATGTGCTATAGATGGGGCTGGAGTGATGGTCCAGAGAGTAGGGTGCTTGCCTTCCATGTGGCTGACCTAGCTTTAATCCCTGGCATCCATATGGTCCCCTGAGCCCACCAGGAGTGATTCAGGTCCCCTGAGCCCACCAGGAGCACAGAGCCAAAAGTCAGCCCTGAGCATCTCTGGGCAACCCCAAAACGAACAAAAAGTATCTGCTATATAAAAATATGTTCAGGTATTGGGAATGTAGCGCAGTAGTAGAGCACTCACCTCACATATGTGAGGCCCTGGGTTCATACCTGGGTCACAGCAAACACACCACACCACACACATACTGCTTAGATTCTGGCCAGAGAGGAATTTATGATGAAGGATACCTGAACTGATTGTGCAGGATAATGAGAATTGTGAAAGAGGCTGGAGCAATAGTGCAGCAGGTAGGATGTTTGCTTTGCACATGGCCGATCTAGGTTAGATCCCTGGCATCCCATATGGTCCCCTGAGCATGCCAGGAGTAATTCCTGAGTACAGAGCCAGGAGTAACTCCTGAGCATGACTGGTGTGACATTCCCACCCACACTCTTCCCCCCAAAAAGAATTGGCAAGATAAAGAAAAACAGAGGAGTCAGAGAGACAGTATAGGTATCACATATGTCCCTTAAGCATGGCCAGAAGAGATCTGAGTGGAGTGCCAGGGTTAGCTCTGAGCACTGCCAGATGTAGTCCAAAAAACCAAAAAGAAAAAGGAAGAGAAAAACAGGGGTCGGGGGCTGGAGTGATAGCACAGCAGGTAGGGCATTTGCCTTGCACGCGGCTGACCCGGGTTCGATTCCCAGCATCCCATATGGTCCCCTGAGCACCGCCAGAAGTAATTCCTGAGTGCAAAGCCAGGAGTAACCCCTGAGCATTGCTGGGTGTGACCCAAAAAGCAAAACAAAACAAAAAACCAGGGGTCATTAACAGGAAATGGCACTATGCAAAGACTTAAAGATATGAAGAAACATTCATTTACTTGACAACTATTTATTGACCTAATATAGTATCTTTTTTTGTGGGTATATTGGAGAAAACTTGCTACCATACTGAAATTTTTATCTGTAGGGAAGAAGAGTTTAATGATAATCAGTTATTTGTATAAATATAATGGTCTTCTTTTTTTTTCTTTTCGGGTCACACCCAGCGATGCACAGGGATTATTCCTGGCTCTGCACTCAGGAATTACTCCTGGAGGTGCTGGGAGACCAAAGGGGATGCTGGGAATCGAACCCGGGTCAGCCGCGTGCAAGGCAAATGCCCTACCTGCTGTGCTATCACTCCAGCCCCTAGAATGGTCTTTTGAAAGCACTAACATGTTGGGGACCAGAGCAATAGTTCAGTGGGTAGGGCATTCGCCTTGCACACGGCCAGCCTCAGTTTGATCCCTGGCATCCCACATGGTCCCCTATGCTGCATCATAGACTGCAGAGCCAGGAGTAAGCCCTGAGGTTACTCCTCCAGGAGTGCCCTAAAACAAAAATTATTATAAAGTACAAATATGTTCTTCACCTTTCTCCTCACTTAAGATTCACTTTGGTTCCAGAGGAGATCATTGGAAATAAATGGGACAATTCAAAATATTTGAGAGTCTTAATTCTGATTTTAATTTTATTTTACAATGCTAAATTGGAACATAAAATTTTGAATGTAATTTGTTAATATTCACTGTCACAGTAACGTCAGGGAAAAAAAACCCCTCAACATTCAACGTTTTAAAACATTTGAGAATCTAAAATACTGGTATCCAGAACAGCAGGGGGAAAGCCAAGCTGACAGGTTTTTATGAGAAAACCTGATGGAAATACCTCAAGAAAATAAACCTATTAATGTATGTGACACCCATCAATGTGCTATCAGACGGTAGAACCAGCTGTATCACTTAGTTTAAAATATATCAGATCTGCGTTTTTTGCCTTCAACAAGGCCCGGACCTCTTAGAACTGCTTCTCAGGGGCAAGGCAAGGCCACTGGTGCAGATCCAGTCCTATGTCTCGCTAAGAATTCCCTCTTGCTTCAGCTGCTTTCTTGTTTGTATTCTATTCAGTCTTTGAACTAATTGGATGAGGCCCACCTACATTGTGGGAGACAATTTGCTTTACTCAGAGTTCACTGATTTAAATGTTAGTCTCATCCCAAAGCACCCTCCGTATTGACACATAAAACTAACCATACCCGCCAAGCAGGAAAATGAGTAGTTTTGAAATTAGTTTCCTCAGGCAGTACAATATATGAATACATATTTATTTTTCCTCTGTGGGTTCATAAAACTTTACTGTAAGGGAAAATGCATTCTGCCTTCATTACATTATTTTGTTATCTTGCAAGGCTTTGTGGGGAATGTTTAGATTTTTGAGTTATTAACATTTATCAGTGAACTCAGAAGCGAGATTTTGGAGATATTCTTGGAGGCTAGAATCTGAGGCTTGCTTGTATTCCACACCGAAACAATGAAAGCTTCATTTACCCTTGTTAAGATCACAAGGAAGATCTCACCTGACATTTTAGGCTCCATAGCTTGTGAAGGAGATGCAGAATTTCTGTTTGGCTCTTTATTAAGCAACATTAAAAAAAAAAAATCCGCAGTTGATACGCGTCTTTCAGGAGCAGCTGAGGTTCTCTTTGAGTTCACCATCTGCGCAGTTAGATAATCCCCAGGGTGATTTGATTTGCTCATGGTGGCCCGGACTCATGGGGACAAGTGCACCTGCACACACTCCATCCCTGCTGAGCGCTGGGGTCCCGGGCATGGCTTTCTTTCCATTGTCTGTCCCCCAAGAGCCCCAGGCCCTGTTCTCTGCGGGGGAGGTGCTTATGGTGCTACTAGCTTTCTTCACTAATGTTCCCACATGGTAATTTAAAGGCCCATCCAACCCAGAGAAATACTATTGGGTCTGGAAAATCTGTATTCTCTGACCAAATTTTACGGGTGTGTCAGTTGGCTAAAATCGTGCTTACATCCTCCCAGCCATCAGTTAGCACTTACATAATGCGGGCAGATGTCTGAGAGCTCCCACAGTGCCCATAAGAAGGCGGAATGTCCGGAGTTTATTTTACATGCCGCCCCCAGTTCTGTCGAGAACTTCACATATCAGTTGGATTTCTTTCTCTTGATTCTGCCCTTTAAGTCACACCTGCTGTATAAGCAGAGGCGCTTTCTCCTTTCCATTGTTTCCTCCCTGGGCAGCTGGATTCCAGGCTCTAGGAATTCCAGGCTATTCTCTGCTCTGCTGCCATCATGCTCTGCTTCATTCATAAAGCTACTCAGTGTCACTCCCCACCTGTCCCATTTTTCAATCTGAAATTGGGAGTAGCATATGTTGGTCTATTATGAAGGGCTGGCTCAGGTTTTCCCCTGCTTGTGTATTCAGAGAAAGCACTTTTAGTTGTTCAATAATTGTATATATTTCTCCTTTGGAGGAGAATACCCAAGGGTGTTCCAGATGCTTTATTTATTTTTTTAGTTATTTTTTACATTAATTATTGATACAGAAATGTTCAAGGAGCAAAAGACAATTCTCTCTTTTTTTAAAAAATGAGGGTTTTTAGAATGTGTTTTTCTAAAATCTTGGTTTGTTAATATTAAGCTTGTTTATTAGCTCAATGCTGTTTAAATATTTGTAGCATTTAGGAGCCAGAGAACTACTAACAGGCTGGAATATATGCTTTGCCTACAAGGAAACCTAGGTTCCATTCGTGGCACCAAATGGTCCCCTGAGCACCACTGGGGGTGAACCCCACGCACAAAGCTGGGAGTAGCCTAAGTGCCACCTGTTGTGCTCCCCAAAAAGTACATGTGTTTAATTCAGGCATACCTTAGAGAGATTATGGAATTCCAGATATCAAAATAAAGTGAATATTGCAAAAAAAGTCATAAAAATTTGTGGGTTTCTCAGGGCACATAAACATACATACACATGACACTGTCATCTGTTAAAACATTTTTATGTCTAAAACAATGTTTTAATACTGAAAAAAAATACATTTTTTTTCAGTATTACAGGAAGGAAGGCCCCCGCCATGCAAAGTTGTGAAGTCTGAACTCCACCCTACCTCCATCTCCCGCTCATACTTCCTTAAGTAAATGGGACACTGAGACACAGAATGAATGCATCCTGCTGGGAAAATGGTGGGGCAGACTCGTGGGCTGCAGACTTGCCACGGACCTTTGGTGCACCAGAGAACACGGTGTGGCTTTAGTCTAGGTTTCAATTACATAAGCCACTAGCTTTCTTCATAGAATTCTTAGATTATTTCCTCAGTGCCTAAGCCAGGCAAGTACCGCCAACAGGAAATCCCACACTTTGACTTGGGTCACTGAAATGGTTTGAGTCTTATCAGGTGATGGAAGCTGCAGAGTATAAAAGAAGTTTCATATAAAGAATCATTAACCTATAAGAAGCCAGTGACTGTAAGATAAGGAAGCTTGATGTTCCCTGGGGTTCAGAAGGTGGGGCTGGTGGTGATGGTTGTGGTAGAGAGAATACTTAGGAAGCACAGAGATCAGGCCCCTTCTCAAGACTGGTTTAGACTCTGTTGGAAAAAGTCTGGTTCCTTCCATAGGACATCTGCTGCTTTGCTCAGGTGATATCGGTTTGCAGTGGCTTGATAAGCAATGTGGCTTACACAGTCATCACCTAAGGGTGTGGGTAGAGGGCAGGGCAGAAATTTGGGTGGGCACTCGGGCACGGTATAGGTAGAAGACATGTAAAATGTTAATTTGCGTGTGCAGAGGGCCCCATGTCAGTACCACGGGGCCAGACAAGGACTGAGACTGCCAAGGAGCAGTATATTCTGACGCTGTGGCCAGGGGAAAATGGATGGTTAAGGGAAAGTACCTTTTAGCATTAAATGCTAAGTGCATTACTTCCTGTAGCTAACTCTTTGGATTTCCCTCATAGCAGCCAACTTCATATTGGCTGGTCCAAAGGAATGTGAGGTTATTATTACAAAAGGAAAAACAAAACCACCAAGATGAGCATATTCTCTTTCATATTTCTCTTTCAAAGCACTGAAGACTAAGAAGGCCCAGTACAGATGAAGGATGGAGTTCCTGGATTTAGTCTGGTAATGACCAACACATAAACAAGAAAGAGAAAAGTGGGGTTAAGAGGAAGCAACTATGGAGTTCCGTTGTTTTGATATTGGGTTACACCACAATCCAGGGCTGATCCTGGCTCAGTGCTCAGGGAACCACATGTAGTGCTGCAGACTGCAACCAGTGTCAGCCATGTGCATGGCCAGTACCTTATCTCGAGTACCCTCTCCCAGCCCAGCTGTGGAGTTTTAAGCAGGCAGATGAACTACCTCCGTGTGGCTCAGCAGAGGAAGGCCTGCAGGAGACACTCGTGGAAAGATGCAGTCCCCAGGGGCAAGGACAAGGACTGAGCAGTCAAAGGCACCTAGAACCCCAGCTCTGCTACTTATTTGATGCTTGACCTTTCTCACATTATTCTTATTTCTGTATTCCTCAAGTCTTTGGTATAAAAGTGGCTAGCGATTTACGTCTCAGTATGTGATATATTGTAAACATTCTATTACCAGTATGACTTAGAAAAATATGACACAAGGAGCTACCTGTGGGGCTCCTAGGTAGAGGCTTTCCAGGAGTGCCATTGACCAACCCGTAATCCCGAGTCTCTGCAGTGCCCTGAACACACCAGCTTCCTGATTCAGCTCAGTCTGCAAACCCCTCTGGCTAGCATTCACCACTCTGCCTTCATCGCCTACCATTCTCCACCACTGCCAAAGCCTACAGGCACATATTCGCCTCCACATTTGCTTTTATTCCATTGTAAACTGGCAGCTAATGAGTCTCAGCTAGGTGCCACATACTGACTGAGCTAGGAGCATGGGGTAAGTGGTAGCAGATGGACCACATCCCTGGCCTACATTCTATGAGGGGCTCACACAAAAGGTGTTTAACTACAAATCATAAAGTGACAAGCAGTCAGAATGTGATTGATTCAGATGTTGAACAATAATGCTATATGGTCATATAATAACTCGATGCTTGAGTGGTGCATTACCATAATTCAACTTCTGTGTAGCAGCCCAGATATAATAACTACCTGTTGGATGAATAATGGTCAGAGTGTCCACATATACAGCAATGGTCCCCAGAGGTCATGCCACGTATCCTATACCATCTAGGTCAGTGTAAGAAAATGGAAACAGTCACACATCAAAATTGCCTGATAATGCACTTCATGAAACATACCCCCATCAGTAACTACCTTGTAACTCCACAACTGAAACCTATGTTATGTTCTTAAAAAAAAGTTTTTAACGTGCAAAAATAAAAAATTAGAGGAAAAAAATGGAAGGAGAGGAAAGAAGGCTCACTGAGGATGCGATAAAGATGCAAACTATGTCTAGAAAGAAAAAGATGGCTGCTGGCTGAGCTCATGGAGACTCAACCCGTGTGTGTGAAGTGTGTGCATTTACAGTCTGCAATCTAGAAATATACTGAGACATTTGCTGAAAGAGAAATTAATGGGAAGTGGTTGATTATGGATCATTACAAAAGGGAAAATCCATAAGTCCAGCCTCACTTACGATGATGACAATGGCAAAAAGGATAATGATGATGCCATTAGCTTTGATTACTTTATAACAGACCCTTGACCTTATAGACATTTTGTGAGACCATCTCAGTTTCTGCCTTTATTTGCAGGAGTTAGCAGACTGGACAGCAGATTTCTTCAACTACAGTTAAAAAATTTTATTCTGAGTACAAGTACACCCCCTTTGAGAAGCTGCAAAAGTAGAAACATGATAATTATGGGGCAGTTTTTTACTACAGCGCTCACACACAGCTGAGCAGTACTGCCGCATCCTAAATAACTCATTAGCACCCATTAATCCAATGGACAGATAGTCCTGACAAATGAAAGCTAAGAGAAACAGTATGATACCTGTCACATTTTCCCATTTAATTAAGGATGAAAAGTATAAAAATCCACAAGAAAGGGTTGCTAAGCAGTCAACCTCATCTAAAAGAGAGATCTTGAAACACCTGAAGTCTTTGAAAAACTAACTTTCAAACTTCTACAAAACAATATGGCATTTTGTGACTATTATTAATTGCTCACGATGCCAAGATACTACATTTTAATTATCAGTGAGATACAATTTTAAATAGATCATGACCACAGCACCTTGCCTTTTTTTTTTTTTTTGGTTTGTGGGCCACACTTGGATGTGCTCAGGGATCACTCCCGATAGGCTCAGGGGACCATAAGGGGTGACAGGGATCAAACCTGGGTCAGCTGTGTTCGAGGCAAATGCCCTATGTGCTAAGTTCTATCGTTCTGGCCCCGGGTGTTGCCTTTTAAACTGCATCTGGCCTTAGTCTTCCTCACAGGTGTTTCCTCTCCTTTGCTCCGTGGTCAGCTCTTTGAACCTCAAGTGCCTCAGTAACACAGTTCTTTCTGTAGCCTCTCCTGGGCAGTTCTGCTTGCTTTTCTCCATACTCTTCTGTCTTGCTGGCCCCACAGACTTCCTCACTGAAATCTGGAATCCTCTACTGTTGCTTGGTACATACCCTTGTGCATATTCTTAGCATTTTACTCAACTCCGTTTATTTTCACTTTATTTTTTATCTTCCCTGACCCCGCATCCTTACCCTCCCCATCTCCTCTTGTCTGGAAACTCCTTGGAGCATGCCTGCATGTTTTACCTGTTTGTATAAACATGGTAGCTATTCAATAAATATTTGTTAAGTGAATAAATATACTTCTGGTATATCTCATTAGGATTTTGCTTTGCATTTATATGTTCCACTGCACTAAAAAAAAGCCATTCTTGATTCTGAAGATGAAGAAATTAGGATCTTACATTAATTTCTGACTGGGAATTTGAATATATTGAACAATATATAAACCATAATGTTCTTACAGGTCAAAGTTAAACTGTATTGGTATATTGATTTTCAGTAGGGCAGCTTGGAGAGTCTGACCACAAAAAATTGGTTATAGTAATGGTTATATTCTTTTGCTTTAGTTTGTGACATGCTACTTAATTTGGTAAGTAATGCACATTATAGATACAGCTGAATAAGAATATTTAACATTACTTTCAGCATAATGAATGCCCTTGGGAATAACATAAAATTGTGGTTCACCGTATAAAATCAAAAACTGAACTGTGGATGCAATTTCCCTGGGCTACTCATTTTTTTTTCAGTAGATTGACCTTTCTAATTATATTTTTGCTTAGGCTAATTTTAAAGTTATTTTGCATTCCCCAAGAGCAGTGCATTTGATGTGTCAAGGGGACACAGATTTAACAGTCACAAAACCATCAGTGAAAGCAAAAAGCTCATTTTCCCCAAAGGATATTGTAGGCAATCAGAGGATTTAGGATGTGATTTTAGGATCAGAGCTAAAAAATAGTTTAACAAAAATGCTTTCTACATTTGTTTGGACTTTCCTCCTCCCTCTTTGTGTTGAAAACCAAACCAGACCTATATCAAAAACAAGTAAACAGAAACCCCAGTAAACTTTCAGGGATATAGATCAGGTGCTCAGCATGTTGTTTACACAGCGCTGCAAATTGGAATAGTGACTGAAGTTGATGGCAGAAATGACAGTGTGTGTGAATATGAACAATCTTATTGATGAGCTCATGAGTGTCCTTGTGAAGAAAGAATGAAAGGTGTCACAATTCCTGGACTTTAGACTTTACTTCTGTCTTGTTTCATTACTTTGAAAAAGTAATAAACTCTTTTGTTTGTTTGTTTTTAATCAAACTGACAGGGATGAGAAGTTTTTTTTTTTTTTTTGGTTTTTTTCTTCTAGTGTCTCTTGGGGCATTGTGGAAAAGTAAGTGGGGGGAAAATAAGGAGATAAATTATGAGCCAATACTTATGAAAGAAGTGTAATAGAAGGTATTTACTGGCTTTAGTTGTCTTAGTTGAGAAACTGTTGAAAGTGTTGAGCCAGTTTTTCTGAAAAAAAAAAACATGAAATTTATTTTTCACTTCACTGATTCCAATTGTTCTTTTATTGGTTATAAAATTATTGTATTAGCATTAAGAGTTTAGTGCTAATACAATAATTTTCCATTCTTGAGCAACTGATTTCAGCTCTTCTGAAGATTCCAGATAAATTTTTGAGGCTTTGTTTTTTAATTATTGAAAATGGGTGTTGGGTATTACAATGAGGTTGAGTCTTCACTTTTATTGCTAAATTTCATGAGTGATTGAATCATTGGCAAGCTCAGATTTGATTTCATGGGAATATTTTCTACCCCAGTTATTGGGCCACATCCAGCTGTGCTTGGGGCTTATTCCTGGCTCTGCACTCAGGGATCACTCCTGGAGGGCCCAGGGGACCATATGGAGTGCTGGGGATTGGACCTGGGTTGGCCACATGTTGGCCAGCACCTTACCTGCTGGACTACCTCTCCAGCACTGTCACAGGATTTTTTTTTTTTTAGGTTAAACTAAAGAATATGTATCAGATTTTAAAGAAATGGGGTTTCTTGAAGAAAGGTTCTTTCCTGATCTGGGACAAAGAACTAGGATAAGTCAATACCAACATTTTATGGGAGCAGAAAAGAAGGAATCTTCAACAACAAAAAGAGGAGGGAGAGCCAGGAAATAGTACAGCAGTTAGGTACATGACTAGCTTGTGCCCAGCCTGGGTTTGGTTCCCCGCACTCCATGTTCCACTGAGCATCACTGGCCACAGCTCTGGAGGCCCCTGAGTACCGCTGAGATGGTCCCAAGGTCCCCAGCAGCTCTGGGGAGGCCCAGATATCCCCAGCACTGCAGGGCCTGAACAGCATCATGTCCTCGGGTCCTTGTACTGAATTGACAGCCTAGTTGGCTGAGCATCACTCATGGGTCCCTGGACCTCTTGAAAACCTCTTGATAGGTCCCCCCTCCCTTCCTCAAAAAAAAAAAAAAGGTGGAAGTCATATTGGAAGGATCCTGGTCACACTTGAAGAAGCTCCCAAGGGCTAAATCTGGGACAATTCATGCCAACAAAATAATAATCGAATATAATCCATAGAATATAGTAACTAACAAGCCATGCATGTACAAGCATTGAATAAATAACGGAGAGAGAAGGAGCAGCTCCTATTTATGTCGAATTGATTGGTAAGTATAGAAGGAATGATAGAAACCAAATGTCACTGGCAAACACTGCCGCCATAATGAGGGTTGCAGACCCTATCTACCTGTCGATGCTAAAATTAGTAGATGAAAGCATGATGAGAAGATGGATATTTGCATAATCTTAAAATATCTCTTCACAAGATAGTTGATAATTTTAAACAGAAAAATACTGACTGCACAGTGGAGAAATCCTGACAGCACATGAAGCAAATTGTCAGAGTTGGTGCCATCCACCTACTCCAGAAGAGTGGATAGCACTTGCCTCCAAAGGAATGCCCAGGAAAGTGGGCATCCAATCCCTCACTATTCAACTTTTTATTTTTAATAAAAAGTATAGATTCACTTATAGTTTTTTTTTTTTCTGAGAGGCACCAGTGATTCTTGTTTAACTGGGTCATGAGTTCAGTGCAAGGGCTCAAGGTTTGTGCATGCACCACAAGGGAGACCATGTGGTGCTGGGAATCAGACCAGGTTTGTGCCATAACCACTGTACTATCTCAGTCTTGAGAAAAATAAGAAGCCCCCTCACAACACACATTCCACCCATTTATTCATATCCCAGCTTCCAACAATGACAGCTGTCTATCTCTGCAAAAGTACAGTATGGGATTGTCACAAAGATAGTGGTAAAGTCAAGTTATAGAAAATTTCTATCACTGCCAAGGAGCTTCATTGTTGCCTCCACATATAGCAGGACCTTTTAAAGAATTGTGTGGGTTTTTTTTTTGTTATTGAGTCATAAGAATTTTTTTTATTTCTGGATCATATGGAGTTCCCCCTGCGGTCTGTTAGTATGATGATTCATATGGACCAATTTTTAAATTAAAAATTGTGATACACATCATAAAACTTACCACCATAACTTTTAAATTATATACCATTCAGGGTTTTACCTATATTCATATTGTTGTAACCCTCACCATCATTTATTGCAGCCTTTAGTCACGCCACAGGGTCGATTTGTGTATTCTCAAAGGCTGCCATTTATTGCAACCTTTAGCCATGCCACAGGGTTGATTTCCATATTCTCAAAGGCTGAATAACAGCCTGTGGATACACGTCATGTTCATCCATTGCATTATCAGGTGTTGATGTACACCTGGGTCGAATCTGCCTTTTGCCTAGTGTGAGTAACACCCTTTCGAACAGACATCCAAATACCTCTTCAAGACTCTGCTTTCAATTCTTTGTGGGTGTATATATCGTACCCAAGAGTGGAATTGCTGAATCATGTGGTGCCTACGTCTTTCTTTGAGTCTCCTGCTTGGATGATCTTCTCTCTTTGAGTGCCTTTTTCTATTAGAGATTTAAGTTTTGGAAGTTCGAATCCTTTTATTTCTTTAAATAGTGTAGAAGGCCCTTCATTATGTGGACTGTTGAGAAAAGAGAATATAGCGGTTAGTGAATTTCCTAAGTGGCTAGTATCCCCTTTATTTCAGCTCTTGCTATTGTCAATTTGTGGTAGCTCATATTCTCTTATGGACATATTCTTATGTCCAGCAGTGTGGACATAAGTGAGTCTGTGGTAATGCAGGGTATTGCAATGCCTCAGGGTATCTTTGTGGATATGGATTGACGGCATGGTGTACTACAGAGTGAAAGATACTTGGGGATTAGAATAAAGAACTAACAAATCTTTACAAAACTCAGTCCACACAGTTTGCTTTGTTTATTGTTAATATGTTTATAAACAAATCAGACATAGTAGTAATTACATATACTTATTATATAAAATTATTGTTTGAGCTTATTACATACAGTAGTAATTACATAATAATTAGTCATTGGAAGATGTCAGTTACGCTTTGGTTCTCATCTGGCCGTCTTTTCTCTGCCTGCCTTTCTCATCTGTAGCTCCACGTCACTAGGTAATGGCTCTAGTTCTCCCTCTGCGGAGCACTGACAGGTGTAATGGGGAGAAGGCGGGGAAATGAATGTGGTTTACATCTTCCTCATCCAGCAGCACTTCTCTCATATTGCACCTCAAGAAGGAAAACAGCTCTGCAGGAGAGAGGACTAGAGAAATTAAGAGGAAGAACAGAAAAAACGCTGGAACATGAGCAGCACAGAGGTGAAGGGGAGGGGGAGAACCAGGGCTTGAACCAGGGTGAGCGAGAGTAGGAGAGGGGTGCGCAGGGATACCTATCTCAGAGTTAGGCTCCCTGGGTTCCCTCTGCGCAGACTGAGCATTGTCTTGATTCCTCTGGGACTGAAGATCAGGCCAAGACATCCCCCCCCCCCACCCCGTGTTTGACAGGAGTATAAGGAAAAGGAAGTTGCTCCCACTGGAATGAACTTAGTATTTGGCAGCCCACAGTCCTGCCACCCAGTGCCCTGAGTTCAGCAGCCTCCACACCACCACCCCCAAACAGAGAAGGTCAGTTCTGGTGTTTTGTTTCCCACTGGTGCACAGAAGGAAATAGTCTTCCCAAATCCACCAGTTCTCTTCTCTGTTCACTGCTTGGACGCAGTTTTGTCTAATTCTGGGAGGCCTGTCTGTCTGCCTTCTTTGCCCCCTCAGCTGTTGATACCCCAGGTGCTTGGAGGTAGGCGCTCTGTCATTCCAAGCTGTTAGGTTTTATTTGATTTCATTTTAACCTGACAAATTGTAATTGATTTCCTTTACAGATAGTGAGCTTTTCAGTCTGATCAGGAAATAAATGGAATCACGTACCATGAATAATGGGTGATTTGTCTGCAAAAAGACAATCAAGAGGATGTCAGAAATCAGGGGTTCCCAGTGAGGGTGATTATGCACCCTCCCCCTTCCAAGGGAATGTGGCTAAGTATGCAGAAAGTTTGGATTGTCTTGCTTGGGGAGGAAGTACCGCCAGTCCCCAGTGGGCAGAGGACAGCAATGTATCCTTTAGTGCACTGGATGCTGCCCGACAACACACAAGTATCTGGTTCAAGATGGCAGCAGTAGGGAAGTTCAAAAGGTCCCCGGCTTGAAAGCGTGTAGAAGTTGCTGTGCGAATAGATGGATGATCAACTCCATGAGCAAAACCCCCAAATGGTGTGTTCAAGTGTGCCTGGCTTTGGGCCTTCACAGTCTTGCTTTTGATTTCCCTGAGATCTATTTTGGAATCGTTTTCGATTCACAGATGGATAATTTTCACTTCTAGCTCTAGTGTCTTAGCCCTGGGTGCCATGGAGTCTTGACTAAATGTTGAGTGGAATAAAGGAGAACGTGGGCAGGGACATAATCAAGATGCGGTTCCATCTAGGCTTTATTCCCTATCAACTGTGTGTGAAGCACTGTCGCACGCAGAGAAAATGGGAGGGTTTGGAGACAAGCTTCTTGGTTTCCTCAGAATGGACAGTGGTCCTCCCTGGAAGCACCTGCCTCTTTGCTTCTGCTTTTTGTTTTGTTTAGGGGGTCACACCTGGCAGTGCTCAGAGCTTGTACCTGGCGGTGCTCAGGGGACCATATGGGATGCCGGGAAACTCAGGTTGGCTGCATGCAAGGCAAGCATCTCCTATATTGCTCCAGCTCTACTTTGCTTCTGCTTGGCTTCAACTGCCTCGTGCCGGTGGTGTTGGTGTTGGGGAGCATCTCCTGTGTAGGTCACTTGTGAGCTGTGGGCCTGGAAAGAGATTACGCTTCCGCCTAGAGAGAACGAGACTATTCTGGCAAAGCATTCAAAGTATAGTTGGGAGATAGTATGGCGGTTAAGGTGCATGTCTAGCATCCAGCTGACCGGGATTAATTCCCAGCACCACTTGGTGTAGGGCCGGAGGCCCCCAGCACACAGGGGTGACCCGGGTATCCTCAGCACTGCAAGGCCTGAGCAGCATAGCATTCAGGCCTTGCGCTAAACCAGCAGCCCGCTGGGCTGAGAACTGGCAGTGGGCCCTTCTGAGCACTGTGTGGGAGAACTCTCCCCAGCCCCCCAAATAAACCATTCTAAAGTAGAAGTCTTCTATAATCCTGATAATATAAATTGTTACACAGTCCTCCATTTTGTAAGTGTGATCTTCACATAATTATTAAAGATAAGAATAGAACTATAATTTCATGGCATATTAAGCTAATTTATAACTGTTTTTATCATACTGTATTATGGATATTCTTTTTTCCAGTTTGACTAGAAACTCATTTAAAACATTCTGTAAAACAAGGATATCCACCTGCTTATTTTAGAGGCAATATAAAAATATATTTATATATTTTTTACAAATATATCGTTTACAAATATATAGTAAACTCATATAAATTAAAATGTGTATAGTAGTGTTGACTTTCTCATGGAAGTACCACAATGCTATTTTTGTGATCTATTTTAAGTTGATTATAAAAATGCTGAACAATTCTAGCTTTTTTTGAGATATTACTGAAATATTTTTAAAAAGACATTTGGAGTTCTCAGCAAACAGTCATCGCGGGTGTGTTGATGACCTTTCTGGAAAACTCTCAGATTCTAACCTCTGTGTTTGTGTTCCCTGCAGGCAAGTATGTCTATCAGCCTATGACCCCTGTGGAACAGCTTCCAAGCACGGAGATCCCTGTGAAGCCTCGGGAACCCACAAACACCATTCAAATCTCCGTCTCCCTCACGGAACACTTTTTGAAGTTCGCATCTGTCTTCCAGCCTCCTCTCCCACCGGAGTCCCCAAGGTACTGTACGATTTCAGACCTTTTTATTGACAACTATCAAGTCAAGTGCATCAATGGGAAGATGTGTTACGTGCAGAAGCAGCTGGCACCGAATTCCCACAAAACAGGCCCCGAGGAGGTCTCCGCACACAATGCCTTAATTTCACAAGAGAGCAGCACGCCAAAAATAGATCACTGCTCCTCTCCCTCGAGCTCGGAGGACTCTGGGATCAATGCGATTGGGGCTCACTACGTGGAGTCGTGTGACGAGGAGACAGAAGAAGGAGCAGAACTGAGTTCAGAGGAAGATTACAGCCCTGAGAGCAGCTGGGAGCCGGATGAGTGCACCCTGCTCTCCCCGTCACAGTCCGACCTGGAAGTGATTGAGACCATAGAAACCACCGTGTGAGGGGCCGCGGTAGCCACGGCCTCCGATCCCCGCAGCGCTTTTGTACTTTTGTCTGATGGATCCTTTTTCCACTGCAGTTGGCATTTTCTACCCCTCTCTAGCAACTCTTGCAGTTCAGTGGTCTGCTGATTAGTTTCACTCTTGAATTCGTCTTCTAACTAAGACATTTTTTCGTACCAACCGTTTTCTTTTGTATCTTGACTTACTTCCTATGTAGCATCTGGTATCATCAGTTGTGACCCAGCCTTAATTTCACTGGGAACTTTGAAAGCGGAGAAGTGGTGATCACAGAGTATTCTGGATCAGTTGAGGAGTGAATGTTTTTAGAAACAACCAGCTCTCCCAGTAAGACTCCCGGCCTTCCTTGTGGGGTGCCGAAAGGCACCCTGACCCTGCCAGCCCCATATAGGAGTCAGGCAGAGGAGGACAGGTGTGCCCTGGCTGGCACGGGCCACTCTGTCCCTGTCCTCTTCTCCCCACCCCTGCACTGGGTCTGACTTCCTTCTTAAGGTCACTGTGGCCACATCTGCCCTTACAGTGGTCCGTGTCAGTCAGCCCCTCGTCTGGGTCCCAGGACCCATTTGGTGGTGTTCTCTCCATCTTGTGTTCAATCCAGCTTTAGCTAAGCATCTGCTCCGAGGATACAGACTGAGCAGGACCAAACTCACTTCTGAAGAGGCCCACGGTGGAGATGACACACACAGGGCTGTTACCCAGAATGCACTTGGGCTGAGGCCAGGGAGAGGGGCATGGCCTGGGTAGGGCCAAGAGGTGGCCTCATTTGAGCTGTCCCCTCTGAGAGCTCCCGTACACCCCCCCCCAGCTTTTTTTATTTGTTCTTTGAATCTGGAGAAAACTTTTGAAGTTATATAGGCATTATATTTAGGAGGCAGCCACATCCGACGTCTTAAGAAAAAAAATTATATCAGTAATAGTTTTAGTTAGCATGGAAAATGCTAAAGACAGCAGTCCTTTAGGGATTAGGAATGAATCTAATAGGTTTGATTAATTCTGCTTCATTTGATTGTATGAAGCATTAGAATGGCTTAGGTGAGACAAGGATTAGACTTCAGTAATGATGCATGGATTTTTTTTATGCAAATGCGAAAAACCAGTTGAAATAGTTTACTGCTAAGTCAGGAGTACTTATTTTGTGTGATACTTATTTTCTGTTATAGTTAGTAATAGTCATAGTCTGTTATTCATGCTCTTTTTTTTTTTCCCTCTCACATACCACATAGTGAGTCAAACTCTTATGGCTCTCCTCAGAATTCTACTTCTCATCTCATTTGGACCAGGTGTTCTTGTGTGACTTGGTTATTGTCTGCCATTTCTCCAGATCTGCCTTCTCGAGTTAAGACTTCAGGAAGCGAGAAGCGTCTCAGTTGGGGATGGAGAAGCACAGCTTATATCCTAGCACCCATGAGCGTGCTCTTGGGGCATTTTCCCTGTCAGCATCATGGTACAATCTCTTAGTCTCATTAGTCTGTATAAGAGGCCTGATGTGCCACTCCCCCAAGCCTCCCCTGGGCATCTTTCACAAAGCACCCTGGGCAGAACCTGTTCTTCTAGCTGTGTGTGTCGCTCGAGTGCTTAGCTAGAGCATTCTCTTAGGCTTAGGTACCCAAAACATCCCTAGGATTTAGAAAGCAGAATATGCGTATTACTTTGAACACAGTGTTTGTTAAAACTTTTCTCTGCTAGATGAGGATGCAGCATCAATTTTCCTCTTCTGAAATGGAGGGTCAATACAGGGACGGTCAAACCAAGAGTGGGAGGCAGAGAAGGTGCAGGAACGACAGGCAGGCCGGGAGAGGAGGGGGCTAGGAAGTTGCTGAGCATCCAGCCATGTGGGGGTCCGAGTGTGCACCAAGTGTGCACTCACTGTGCACCGAGTCCCAACTGCCTCCCCAGGCCTGGTTCTTGCCTTCCCCCTTTGGGTAACCTTGGGGATAGGCATTAGGGGGTCTTCTTTCTTCACGTGGATCCTGTCCACTCTCTGCTCTGGGCCCTGTCCACAAGCCTAACCACAGACCTAAGAACCACCAGATCTCCCAAACCATGGAAATAGGTGGTTACAGGGGCTGAAGCTGGCTGTGCTAGGGTCGAGCTCTTTACTAGTAAGATTGATATTTGCCGACATTCCTATTTTTTAAACTCTGAAACTGCCACTCAGATTAGGCACAATTTTAATGGAATTTTTGAATTTAATAATGGTCAATAATCACTTAAAAGATTTGCACAATCTCTTTATAATCAAAACCTCGCCAAACTTCACTTAATACTATTTTATAGGATTTGAGATGTTCCAATGGATTCTAAATATCAGATGCTTCTGGATCTCAAAAGTAGCCTTCTCTCAACAAGCACAAGTGAAATTTGACCTGGTCCTTCCTAGCACTGTTTCATAATTCTCCGAAAATCACATATGACACAACCAGAATTGTTTCTTTATGCTTGCATTCCAAAACACAGGTGATAAGGATATAAATACGAGTAGTTTCAACTTAAATTCTAGGCCTATTCTGTTCTATATTAAAAAAAAAACTTCTCTGTAATCCAGATACTATATCACTCATTTGTATAAGCATATTTATAGGCACTTTAGAAAATGTTTAGACTGCATCTTGTATTATAGACTTCAAACATAGTTGTTAACACAGACATGTTAATCACCTTTTGTTAATATTTGCACACTGAGAGATATGAAAGCTTTTTGGTTTGGACCTGGCAGTATCTTTTCTTGCAGCAGTAGGTGGGGCAGTTTGGATAGGCTGCTTTTGTGGAAACCTGGCATAAAGGTTGTCAGGTAGAAGGTACAAACTAAGTGCTCTGTAGATTTTGAACTTCGAATCTAACCAGGATTAATTTTTAGCATTTTCAGTTTCAAACATGCTCCCAACTTTCCTGAGAAACTAAAGCACTTAAAATGCTTTTGTGGTTATAACTATTTTGTGCATCAGCAAATGAGGTTTTACAATCAAATCTAGCTGTTTTTTTACCCTGTAGTTCTTAAGACCGGAAATGAGAATTCAAGGATAACCTTTTCAGCTGCTTCTCCTGGAAAGGGGAGCCCTGGAGTTCAAGGTGAAGGAGACCAGGGAGCCAGAACCAAGCCAGAACTGAGCCAGACTGGACTGGGAGCTTGTTTCCCGAGGCACTTTCTGGATGTGACTTCAGGTTTGGTTTCTGTCTCTTAACCTCCGCTTCCTGGCCTATCAGAAACATCACAGTTCTTTAGGGACTAATCATAACAAACTCCTTTTATGCAAATTTTTCTACTCGGTAATAGGATGCAACCAGATAATGTAAAAAGCTGTCAAAATACCCAGATCTGTTTGGTGGTATAAATACTAGTAGGCAAGAAAGAAAAAAGCACACGTTAAAATAATATTTACACAGGCAGCTCTTGATTATTCCAACTTGTTTGCAAAATTTTATTGACACATTTTGGCTTTTTACGTGAGGAAAACAAAGCTTTTAACAGTTTATGTTCTTACCCCCCTCTCCAGAGGAGGTGAGGGCTGGGACTCCGAGGCGGCTCCTGGGAGTGGGGGTGGGGGCCTCCACTCTGCCAGACTGAGGATCCCAGGAAGGCTGGTGACTCTCACGCCCAGCACTCCCACAGGGATACTGCTCTGAGTCGATTTTGGAATGATTTGCCTTTTTCATTTTTCTATGTCGCCAACTTTTTCATGACACTGTGCTGCTGAGCACTGACTGTATCAGGAGCATCCGCGCCCGTGGGGCGGGTGCAGGGCGGGTGTGGGGGTGGGGAGTCCCTTTCTGTGGGATAGAAGCAGAGTCTGCCCAGGTCATGACAGCCGGTCACCCCGGAGAGGGTGAAGGTGGAGCTTTCATCCTGTTGGTTCACAGACACTTTTTTGAGGCTGTTCATATATTGTAATTATTCACTTACTGTGCTCTTTTTTAAAACCTGTCTACTTCCAACGCAATGTTGACCCTACTGTAATTTCCTACAAATGATACTGTTTTCCTATAAACAGCTCAACTTTTCTTTATGTATAATCTTTTAGGAAAACACTACCTTGTAAAATAAATGTGACTTTTTTTCCCCCTTTCGTGTGTGTACAACTCTGTTTGGGAGTTTGAGATGTGCTCTTCCCTCGTCCTTCAGAGATGACAAACTGAGCCGGAGCAAACCGTGAGTGACAATTAGAGATCGCCAGATAGTACAGCAGGTAGGGCACTTGCCTTGCACGAGCCAACCCAGGTTCAATTTCCGAGCACCCTCTTTGGTCCCCTGAACCCTAACAGGATTGATCACTGAGGTCTGAGCCAGAAATAAGTCCTGAGCATGGCTGGGTATAGCCCTAAATTTCAAAACAAAACAAAACAGGTGCTGTCTCAATCAGCTGCTTATACTTTGTGCTAGGAAATAAGTAGTTTCCACATTATCCTGTCTGGATGCAACACAAACTTGAGGATGAGCACTTTGTGATGCTAATCCTGATTGTGCATCCTCCTCTCACCAGCCAGAGCACCTTTGTTAGGGATGCTGCTGCCCTGCAGGCCATGGGCTCCCCCCACCTTTTTTTAATTGCTCACTAGCAGGAAGGAAGGACTTCTGGGGGCTGGAGGGGGCTGGAGGTGGAGTTTCCTTGAATAAGCTCACTAGAGAGGGCCAAATGAATTACTGATAGTAGTGGCACTCATATTCTTCATGTTATTATTATCTTCCCAGTGCTGCCGTGCTGCTTTGGACAAGCCGTCTTCATAGCAACCCTCTGAGAAAGCCTCCACCACCCTGTTCACAGAGCAGGCAGTCCAGAGGCACTTGGACAGGCGTGGGTGTGAGTGAGTGAGTGGCCACAGCTGTTGGCTCCAGCGTCCGGGTTCCAGGCCCTCTCCATGCAGGCCTGGGGAGTGACGGATGTGGGGACAGGGACGGCCTCCATGTCTGTCCTAGGCTGCTTGCACCCCGGAGCACAGGGGGCCGACTCCTTCTCAGTTCCTGTGAATACTCCCCGTTGGAGGAATGCCCAAAGGCCCCCGTCTTTTCTCCCTGTTTTCTGAGTTCTGCACAGACCTTCTCCCACCCCACCCTCTCTGAGACCTGAACACTTTCACCAGGCCCTGCTGCCTCCTCTGCCCACCCCTCCAGCTGGCTCCTTCTACCTGTATAAAGGAGAACACATCTGTCTATTTTTTTAAAAAATCTTTTTCCATTTTGTTTTTTGGGCCACACCTAGCACTGCTTGGGAACTATTTCTAGAGGTGCTTGGCCGTGACTGCAGGGTGCTGAGGGGGTGCTCAGTGGTGCTGCAGGAATCAGCTGCGGATTTGAACCAGAGTTGTTGGTAGGATGTAAGGCAAGTGCCTTAACTTACCCCCTGTACCATCACTCTGGTCCCCAAGAACTTGTCTTTGAACGTAACTTGTGGAGAGGCTCGTCTCTGCCGCGTGCTTGTGTCCTAACTTAACCCTCTGTAACTGCATGTCCGGGCCCTCGGGCGCAGCTCGTCGTAGCCTCTCAATATCGACAGCACAGGCTTTGGCTCGGCGGTAAACTTGGGCGCAGCGTCCAGCCCTTCAGTCACTGGGAACTATCTCTGGTGTCTCCTCTAGTGCTGTTCAGAGTGAGGGGGCAGGCCACCCTCGGGACTTGGCTGGCCACCATCAGGAAGGCGTGGAGGGACAGTGAAAGGGCAGGTGGGATTTCTCAGAGTCTGGCAGAGAGGGGGTTGATGGGATCACAAGGGCACAGCACAGGGTGTTAGTGGCTTGCTGTTTTGTATTTTCTGAAGTGTTCCGACAACATGATTATGATCAGAAATGAGCTGGGGGTTCACTGTGAAGGCGGCCAGTGTGGCAGTGGTGCTGTGTGTGTGTGTGTGTGTGTGTGGCGGGGGGAGCACCCACATATCCCCCACTTGGGTCCCTGGTCACACCTCCTGGAGGACACTAACGGCTGGACGAAGAGGGAGTCTGGCGCCATCTGGAGCTAGCGGGAGTGACCAGGCCAGCCACCAAGTGTGCATGGCAAGAGCCAGGCCAGCGGGCTAGAGAATGGAAGATCTGTACAAGGAGGGGGACGCGGAGTTGGGACCTCTTGCTCTCATGACCCTCCCCCGGCAGGAAACAGCACAGGGAGCACGGCCAGAAACCTCAGATTTAGGATGCGGTGCAGCTAGAATTCTTGATCACCGAGCCTTTGGCACCCTGTTTTTGCAAAAAGGAATATTTAGTTTGTGTTAGCCACACCCAGTGAGATAGTCAGGGGCCACACCAAGGCAGTGATGGGGTGGTGGGGGGCATTGTGCAGTGCTGGGATTTGAATTGGGGTCATAGCTGAAACTATGCTAGGCAAGCACCTTAGCCTGTCCTGTCTCTGGCCAGAAACCTTTCATTGTTGCCCAGTTTTTGACGTCCCCCGACTCTTCGGTCATGTTACCTTAGGGTAGATTTTCAGGGGGCACTGCAGGACATATTTGTTCTAGGACCTAAGAGGTAGTGTAAGGTTAGAGAACATTCTTTGACCCTGGCACCACATGTGCCAGCCCCCTGCACCATTGCAGGTGGCCCTGGAGGCCCTGGATACCACTGGGCTGGCTCTGGTAGGTCCCCAGCACCCATCCTTGGGCCCTCGCCTTGACTCACAAGCAGGGTTGGACGAGCATCGCCAGGAGTGGCCCCCGAGCCCCCTCATCACTGCTTGGAAGACCCATTTTCGGGAGACCCCAAATCCGTTTCTTCACGATTCATCGTCAGTGAGAGATGTGGTGTCCCTTTCCCACACACCTCCATCCCCGGAGCTGCGCCGGTGAATGGAAAACAGCTTGGAAGCCTGGACTCGACGAGACAGCCAGCATTGGGGGCCAGTGCTCCCTATCCCCACCCTATGCCCCCCAAAAGCTTGGTGGGAAGCAGGCAGAGTGATTTCCTCCCTGACGTGCAGGTCAGTCATACTGCGGCAGGAGCAGGTCGGGGGCAGACCAGGTGAGTGCAGGGACCGGGAGGGACCGGGAGGGGCTGGGGCAGGATGGCCAGAGCGCCTGACTTGCTTTGGCTCCCAGCCCAGCACGTTCCTTCCCTCGTGGCACCCCTGCAGTCGGACCTGCCTGCTCTGGCTTGGGCCCCTTTCCTTCCCCACCTGGCCCCTTATACACCCAGCGGCAGCCCTGGCAGACCTGCCCGTGCACTGCAGGGCCCTCTCGGCTGCTGCCCCTCAGGGCCTTGTCACACTGGGGCTCAGGTGACCTGCAGCCGCCGAGGATCCCAGGGCCCTCTGGGAAATAGGTCTTGGAGAGAGACTTTAGCCCTGTGGAGTCTGCTGTGTCCACCTCCATTGGCCCTGCGGGCTGTGGGTGCGGGTGCAAGGGCTTCTCGGCCATGCCGTGTCCCTGGCATTGCCCACAGTGGTCACGCCACTGGGTTCTGTCTGCTCTGACACTGGCCCTAGCCAGGCCCCGTGCAACAGGTTAGTCTGCACCTCACTCAGGCTTAGCACCTGCCCGTGCAAACTGATGCCACTGACCAGGCCAGGGTAGGCTGCAGGAGCCTGGAGAATTCGCGTGTCTCTCTGTGGCCCAGAGGGACTGGGAGCCTTGGTTGGGGTGTGTGTGGGGTGGTGGGTATACACAGTGGGTATCACACTGTGTGTATTGTATGTGTATTCCACTGTATGTGTGGTGTGTGTGTGTGTGTGTGGGGGGGTCTCCCACAGCCTGTGGGATCCACACAGGTGTCTTCAACACTTGTTTCACTGGAGACTCGGGCGCATGAGGGTGGCCAGCTCTGCACTGAGTGTGGGCCGGGCATGGAGGTGATTATCTGAGGGTGCAAGGCCCCGACTGGATGTGGGCCCAGAGTGGGTCTCTGGGAAGGCCCTGAAAGATTAGTGGGTCCAGCTAGAACCCACCGCGGACCTTTCAGATGGCTGGCGGCCCCGGAGGGTTCTCACCCTAGAGTCACACGAGCCACATGCTGCAGTTTCCTGGCATTGCTGTGCACTCCCTGGATCAAACCGGAGAGGGCCTGCACCCCTCTGTGCTGGGGGCGTCTGGCAGGGTGGTCTCCTCGGACACAGTTGGGGGTATCTCCTATTGTTTCCCTAGCGCAGAGTTCAGGGGGCACTGCGGGCAGTTTTCCTGACAAGGAGTGTGTATCTGCCTGAGCCGTGAGCCTCCACTGTAGGGTGAAGGGTCTGGTGGTGCAGGGGGGTCCTTGAGTTAATGAAGGACTGGGACAGACCCCTCCCCGACTCCAGTCCTGATCTTAGAGGAAGGAGGTGCCAGTTCTGGGGGACCAAGTGCCATTGGAGGGCTCCTGACGGGGGCTGCAGCCCCCCCACCCGCCAGTGCACATCCGCAGGCTTCAGAGCCAGCGCCCCCTGCTGGGTACCCAGCACCGAGGGGACCCACACTCAGAAAGGGACAGTGCGCTGCACCCCAATTCCTGCCCACTGCTCCCCTGAAGCCTCTGAGCAGGTAGGGCCCTGCATAGTCACCCCATTCCACCGCCATGCACGCCCTTCTCCAGGGGACCCTGAATGCTGGCTGATGGGGCACCCTAGGGCATCCCTAGACATCCAGGCCAAACAGACCCGATCAGCTAGATGTGATGGCGCATTCATTTTTGGGGGGCCTGTGGCATGTGGGCAAGGGCAGGGAATGGTTCCTCAGTGCACCTGAGAAATGCAGTGCAGAAAGGGAGAGTAACTGGTGCTTGAACAGTGATGGACAGAATCTCCCTGTGACAGAGGCGTTTATTCTCAGGAAGGGCAGTCCCACGCTGGGCGGGATTCACAGTCTGGGCCAGAGTCGGGGGGCCCCCCAGCATCCCCTCCCTGTCCCGCCCCCCCCTCCACTCAGCGCGCAGAGGTCGAGGGGCCTCATGCTGCCCCACTGGAGGTGTCTGTGTGCCAGTCTGTGACTCCGTTTACTCGCTGGGCTTCCGGGGAAACAGAAAAGGTCCCAACAGACCCAAACAATCGTCTCTTCTGAAAAGCTGATGGAGGTGCAGGCAGCAGGGAGCGGGCTAGGGCAGCAGGGGTGGGGCCAGGCCCCCTGGCCCTCTGCTGTGGACCTGGGGAGCTGCTGGCTGGGCTCTTAGTCCTCAGTCACGGGCGGGGGCACGAGCTGAAGCTGGAAGTTCTCGTTCTGGAAGATGCTGTTGAAGGCGTTGCTCGGGGAGCCGCTGAAGGGCCTGCAGCCCTCGCCGCCACGGTTCTGCGCGAGCTCGGTGAGGAGCGCCAGCTGTGGAGGGGAGACTGAGGGTCGGCCAGGTTACCCCTGGGCCTGGCTTTCCCCTCCACCCAGCGCCCTCTTGGTGCTCCTGGGCCCCTTCCCGAGTGTCCCGGGTGGTGGGAGGGCAGAGTCTGGGACCGGCCACCAGGACGAGCCGCCCCAGGGGCCCAGGACTCAGGGCTCTTACCCGGGAGCTCCCACGGTAGAGCCGGCAAAGCTGATCGAAGGCTTGGATTTGCTGCGGGTCCAGGACTGGTTCAGAAGGCGTCTGGGGAGGAAGGGGAGGTGCGGGTTAGCAGGGCGGAGCGGCTCCTCAGTGCTGGGAGAAACTCCTCCCAGCAGTGCCCGGGAGTGTCCCAGCAGCTGGCAGAAACAGTCTGGGGTGAAAGCGTGTGGTTTTACTTCCATCACTGTTGCTGATGGCGCACTGCAAAGCCTAGAGACACCGGAGAGCGGAGACCCCAAGAGGAGAGGGGCAGAAAGACCGCCAGGGGCCTCAGCAGTAGGACGGCGAGTGGGAAGGGTGCTCCCCTCGCATGCAGCCGCCCCAGGTTCAGACCCCGACTCCACATATGGTCTGAACGGAGAGTGAGGGCTAAGTCCTGAGCACCGCCAGGTGTGGCCCAAAACCAAACCAAAACTGAACCAAACTCCCCAAGCCCAAGGACTGTGTTTGACGGAGGAAACCACGCTAGAAGCCGGCTGTTTCTCCTCATCCTGCTAGTCCTGGCATTGGCCTGGGGCTGGACAACAGCTCAGGGCCGAGCTGCACACATGCCAGCCCTGCCACTCTCCTCCTGGGCCCCGGCACTGCAGGGCGTGGCCCTTCCCTCTCTCCCCAGACATTCTTGCCACACCATTTCTTTTGAATCTTACTGACTTGCAAGCTCTCCCGAGTCACTAAGTAGTGAACTGGAGGATGGTGTGAACCCAGGAAGTCCCACAGCAATAAATAAGAACAGACACCACCAACTCGGGGTCATTGCCAGAGATACCATAGCAACTGGGGTGACAGGTGTGTGCAGACATCACCCCAAACTGCAGGACCTGCACAGGGACGGGGGGGGGGGGGGCGGGGGCCAGACTTGGCACTCTTGGCCTTCAGACTCGTTGTAGACACCTGGAGCATGGGCTTCAGACATCCCTAAGCAAGAGGGAAAGCACCATTCCACATGAGAGAGGGGGGAGAGGGGGGAGAGAGGGAGGGAGAGGGAGAGAGAGAGACCATCCCTGCGGGCACGGGGAACCTTCTGGAAGCTACATGACTGCTAGGGGTGGGGAGGCCCTTGCTTGGCCAGGTCAAGGCTCTGTAGAAATGACCCGCAGAGAAGTCGCCAGCAGTGAAGGGGGAGGCTGTGTGCGCTCAGGGCCCAGGGAGCGTCACCTGCTTCCAAGTCCTTCCTGGAATCAGTGTTTTGGGAAGGCGCATTCAGGGTGAGGGTTTCTGTTCTCCCAGAGGCACCAGCCCGCAGGGGGCCTATTTAGGGAGTTTCTGCCCCGCCCAGGCCTCAGGAACTGGGATGGGCCCCGGTGTCCAGAGGACCAACAAACACTTGCAGAGCCTGTGCTGTGTCAGCCCTGGCGAGTCCGGAGGAGCCAGATGCTTCCCCAGCAACACCTCAGCATCTCACCTCCCACGGGAGCCCGTGGCGGGCCCCGCGGTGAGAGGGGCTGAAGAGCCGGGACCCCGCGGCCCACACACGGGGCCTCTGCTCTGGCCACTCTGGAACTGGGGGATGTGGGTGGGAGAGGTGACCCTGTGGCGGGGGTGCCCTGCTAAGGGGCCCGGAACACAGCGATACCTTGACAAGGGGGCGGGGGGGGCACCTCTCCGTGTTCCTATGGAAACTGTTGGAACATTTGTTTTACAAGATCTTCACTTGCTTTTCAGACACGCTTCAGACGCCGGGCACGCGTTGGCTGCCTCGTGCTGGGGAGACCCGGTGAACCTACAGAGAAGCGCTCTTGGAATTTCAACACACCACGAGGCCCGCTGGCATTATCTGCAGCCACCAGGCCTGGGGCTGAGCTCTCACCGGCCACACAGTGGTTTTCTGCAGCCCCGTCTCCCTGCGAGCCCCCCCGCTCCTGCCAACCAGAACTGCAGGGGCTCCCCACTCCTCTCCCAGTGTTTGCACGGAGCACCTGTTCCCCAGCCCCAGCCAGGAGGGAGCCTGCCGCATCTGCCTCTGCCTTCCTACCCCCCTGCCTTGGTCTCTGTCAAGATTCTCAGCGATGGCTGGCACGTTCACCCTTGATCGCAGTGAAAATACCAGTCCTGTTTTTATTGAATCCACTTTGGGGGAAAGGATTCTACCGAAATGTCAGAAAAGGTCACGCACCAGCCCGTCCAAGGGAAGGGGAAGGAGCCTGGCCCCGTGGGTGAGGCCGGGGCGCACGGTCTCCTCGTGACAGCCCCGAGGCCTGTGTGGTCCCCCCCCCGAGGGCCTGGGGTCCAGCTGCCTGAGCCCGATGTGGCTCCAGCCTCCTCATCTCCACGGCACCTGCTCTCCGTGCTTTCTGGAAACACGGGGAAACGGCCCCGTCGCGCGGAGGAGGTTAAGAGACGCCCGAGGCACAGGGCGAGTGCCGGACTCTGCAGCTTCCCGGGAAGCGGCACCGGCCAGATGGGCTCCACCCGTGGGCTCACGGTGTCTCTCTGAGCACTGGCTGTGGGACGTGTGTCCCGATGTGTCCTAATGCAGGGCAGACGGGTGGCATGTGCGCCCGTGGGTGAGGGAGGGGACGCTGAGGTGACAGCTCTCGCTGATGGCACCCTCACTGGGCAGCGAGCAGCCAGGAAGGAATCATCGGCGTGGAGGTGGAAGGAAGGGTACAGGGCCAGCAAGCACACCTCCCACGTCTTTTTCTCGGGGGCGGTGGGGGGCTAGGGCCACACCCAGTGGTGTTAAGGAATCACTCCTGGCAGTGCTCGGGGAGTGTATGTAGTGGGATTAAGCCAGGGTTGGCACGGCAAGCGTCCTACCCACCGGGCCTCTCCCCTCCTCCCAGCTTCTACCTCCTTCCTCATGGGTCAGGTGGGTGTCCCATAAGCGACTGTCCACGATTACTGTGACCGTGTCGCCTGTGCTCCCAGGAAAAGGGCCTGAAAGAACCGTGGGCTGAGCTGTAGGGCGTCGGGGCTCCCGTCCGAGGGCAGCCCCTTGGAGATGGAGGCTCCCACGGGGAGAGGCTGGAGGGGCGCCAGGATTTCACCAAGACATTTATGCTGATGGAGGCTAATCCTGGCCTTTCCTGCACCACCAGGAGCAAGCGCCTGGCCAGAGGCATTGGCACAGGGACCCCTGTCACCCTGAATGGAAAGATCCAGTCTGAGCCCCTGCACAGGGATCAGGGGCCTACGTCAAACAAAAGGGGGCGTGACAAAGTGGGAACCCACTCCCAGATACACCCCCACACAGCGAGCTGGCCCCTGAGCCGCCAGGCCCTCTGACCATCAGCATAAGGCTGACTGGGCTGTTCTCTCCAGCGGGATGATAAAACTGTCTGCCGGAACAGACCTCTCTCTTTCCGATAATGAAGTCCCGTGACAAGAGCATAAGTTTAAAGTGTGGCCGAACATCACAGGAAGAGGCAGTGACAGTCCTGGGAGTGGCCTTGTCACACTCAGCATCATGGCAAATCCGGTGGGAAATGGGCCGGAGGGTCTGGGGCGAGGGCACGGTGTGGCCCGGAGCGGAGTGGAGGTGGCAGCTGTGTTCACGCACACTGGGGGAGGGCTCGAACGGGGGCTTTGGGGAGCCGCAGGCCTGGACACTGGCCCAACAGGCTTTGGCCATGGCGGCCCTGAAGGGTAGGAGTGGGGGTGGGGAGCTAAGGACTCTGGAAGGAAGCAGACCTGGCGAAGGGATTGGTGTGGGAGCACTGGGCACCTGGAACTCATGAGTCATGGGCAAGAGTGACAGCACAGGGGGTAGGGTGTTTGTCTTGCATGCAGCAGACCCAGGTTCGATCCCCAGCATCCCATATAGTCCCTGAAGCCCACCAGGAGTAAACTCTGAGCATCTCTGGTATGGCCCCAAAACAACCAAAACAAAAAAAAAAAAAGAAAAAACCTTAAAAAAAAAGGAACTCATTAATAACTTTGTTATTCATGGTGATTCAATAATAATTAAAAAAAAAGGCCCCTCAGGGAGCCGGGGCTGCACCGGAAGGCAGCTTGGCCCGGGCCTTTCCGTATCCACCACAATAAACAAGGTCCTGAGCAACCCCACCTTTCCCTTCCCGAGAGTCTCGCCACACTGACAGGACTTTCTGCATGACCGTGGCCACTGGTTGAAGCCCCACAACCCCGCCGTCTCCCCCATCTGCAGGGCCTGCAGCCACGCTCTTGCTCTCCCGCCCATGCTGGCCGCGCTGTTATCAGCCTCCGGCAGACTGGCCAACGCCACCTGAGTTGTTTCAAACCAGAGGTTCTTAATACTGACGCCGGTGCCTGAAATGAAACCGGGGCTTCAAAGACAAACATGAAGCGACACGGCCCTCTCACTTGCAAAGAAGAAAAAAATCCCCAAAACCCTTTTCTAAACATTCCAGCCAGAGCCGTTTGCTCTGAGAAGGGCACCTGACGTCTCACACAGCCTCACCCCGCGCCAGGCCTCGAGGCTCCTGGGCCACAGGCCACATGGGTGGGGGGATGAAACTGCGCGCTAAGCTGGCGGGAGAGAGGGGGACCACCTGAGGGACAGTCTCTAAGGCCAGTCTCAGGTTCCCCTCAGGGGTCCCCACTGCTCTGGGGCAACCGAGGAGGGAGACTGGAGACTCCCACTGGGAAAGCCGCAGACACCGTGAGGTGCTGGGAGCGCTATAGGCCTTGGAGACGGCTGGGGAGACCCCCACCCCAAAAACAAAACAACTAAGCACGACTTTTCACAGCAGTGGGGGAACGCTAGCTGTCCTCAGACGGAGAGGGGGCTGAGCCCCCAGCAGGCGGGCACCTTTGTCATCCTTATTCATAGCCGGACCAATGAAACTAGGGTCCCGGGCGCAGTCCCCCAGGGACCAGCAGAGCCCAGACCAGAAGGTGGACAGCCCCTTTCCAGAGGCTTTGTGCCCTTGCCCTCTGCTCAGAGCCAGTCTGGAAGGAGCCTGGCAGCCCAGCTGATGCCCCCGAACACTGATGGATCCCTAGGGACCCATCATGATCCTGATTTCTCATGAAAGAAACATGTCCCTGAGGCCTGTGAAGTCTCAACTGAAGGTTCCAGAGACTGATGAGAGGAGCCACAGTGACCAGCCAGGTGGAAAGGGCCCACGGAGAGCAAGGCAGCTAGGCATGAGGTGAGGCTGATGGGGAGAGGCCAAGGCACACCTGCATGCAAGCACGCACACACATTCAAGTAGACACATGCACACATGTATGCAAGCACACACCCATACACGCACATACACCTGCACATGCAAGCACATACAAGCACACATACCCGCATGCAAGCACACACATGCACACACATCTACGCACACATGCAAGCACCCACACGCACACACACCTATGCACACATATGCAAGTAGACATGCACACACATGCATGCAATCACACACGCAAGCACATGCATGCATACACATGCAAGCACAGACACATGCATGCAATCATGTGCATGCACACACATGCGAGAAGGCCATTCTGCACCCACCATAGACTCATGAATATTTTCTGCCAAGAGGGGAAATTGATGAACTTAGCATAAGGACTTGTTTGAATTATCTCTAAAACCAAGAAAACAATAAGCGAGGCCCACCCCATGCGGCTCCTGTGTGCAGGTGTGGGGAAGAGGGCAGAGGGACAGCAGGAGGGCATGTCCCTGTCCTTGAGATGGCCCAGTTCCTGTTCATTCCATGTTTCCTGTGGACATAAGCCCGGTAAGGAACCTGTCAAGGCAGCAGCGGTGGTGCACACACCCGAAGGGACACACACACACACCCGAAGGGACACACACACCCAAAGGGACACACACACACACACACACGAAGGGATACACACACCCAAAGGGACATTTTTGTTAGGCAACAGGCCTCACAGGAATGTCCCCACGCTGCTGCAGGGGCAAACACCAGTGCAGGGTGAGGGGCCACTGGGGCCAAGTGGGTCGCCTGGTGCTCGGAGGCTCATGGGCAGGGTCAGCGCTGAGTCACTGTCCAAAGGGACAAGGCAGGGCCCAGGGTGATAGTACAGCGAGTGGGCAATGCTCTTGCTCTGCATGATGCCGACCTGGGTTCGAGCCCCAGCACATCTGGTCCCCGAACACCACTGGAGTGACCCCTGACTTCAGCGCCAGGAGTAAGCCCTGAGCACCGCCGGGTGTGGCTCCACACAAACAAAAAACAAACTGAAACATAACAAAATGATGCAGCAGTTTTCTGCCTCCCTCTAGAGAAATGTCCAAATGCGGGCTAATAGCGCGGCTCTCCCGGGGCCACCCCCACCAGGCATGGCTGCTCCTCGCCTCGCCCGCCCGGGAAGACTGGTGGGGAAAAGCGAGCCGTAGAATCATGCCTAAAAATCAGATTCAACACGCTCTGGGAGTTGCAGGAAGTCATCTGGGCTTTCGGAAAAACAGCTGCAGTTCCTTAGTCAAGTGTTCTACAAATCTGCAAAGTATCTGGAGAGGGAAGGAGGAGATGGAGGAGAGGGGGAAGGAGAGGGGGAAGGAGAGGGCGGCAGAGAGGTCCGGTTTCCGGTGTGCCACTGTCTCACAGTCATGGAAAGCTCAAACTCCCACAGAGATTAGACAATTGCTGGGGCGGAGAGAGCACTGTGGGGAAGGCACCGGCTGACCCCTGGGTTTGATCCCTGCCACCCATATGGTCACCCGAGCCCTGAGTGCAGAGCCGGGAGAAAGCCCTGAGCACGGCTGGGTGTGGCCCCCAAACAAAAAACAAACCAAAAAACTGTGCTGGATTCTGCCACCCCCAATGTAATCTGGGTGTTATCTTAGAGTCAGTGTCATCCAGAGATGTCAGGGTACGAGAAATGGGAGTGAAAAGGGACAGGCTGGACAGTGAGCCGATGACTCCCAGGCGGGAGCCCCGACCTCTTTTCCTTCCCAAAGGGGCTGTCCCTGCACTCTCTGCTACAGGACCTTCTGCAGTCACTCCACTCTGGTTTTCCTATTTGTCTAGAAAGGAAGATCTAAAACAAATTAAAAAAAAAATCTAGAAAAGCTTATTTTTGTGGGAAGTAGAAAACAAAGTTTCTTTGTGGGGTGTCACTTTTCACTGCTACTCAGGAATCCTCCTGTATCTTACTGACCAAGTGTTTGCCTTATTTAAAAGGAAAAATCAAAACAAGGGAAGCATTCACTTCATATATATAATTAAGACTTGCTACCCTTTGATTATCTAACTGATTGTTGCCTACTTAGGAAAAAGTCAAACAATTATCTTGCTGATGTTGCTGTGGGTAGCAATTATGATAAAACCTTCTCAGAGGGTCGGGTCCTTCATGGTGTTTTTTTTTTTTTATTTTGGCAGAGCCAGGATCTGTGAAATATTATCAGTTCCAGTTTTCTGGCCCCTCTTCATGAAAAGATCTAAAAATGATTCCTTGGTAACAAGAGGACTCTTAGAATGAACTAGAAAAGCAAGTCACACCTTGAAATCAGCAAAACCGCAAACAAATTAACATGACAATTACAGGGCCAAAGAGACAGCACAGGGTGAAGCCTTGGCCGGCTCCGGTTTGATTCCCAGGTACAGGGGCCCTGGGAGCCTCTGCTGCCCCCAAGCGCTGAGCTGGGAGTAGCTCCAGAGCACTGTGGGGTGCGGCCCCCGCCCCCCAAAACAAATACAAACTAACTGCAAACAAAGAAAAGAGCAGCGATGCATGGAGGTTGCATTCTAGTAGTTTTAGCCACGACTTGCTTTCTAAAACAGGGAAAATCTTTTTTTTTTTCTTTTTGGGTCACACCCAGTGATGCTCAGGGGTCACTCCTGGCTCTGCACTCAGGAATTACCCCTGGCCGTGCTCAGGGGACCATATGGGATGCTGGGAATCGAACCCGGGTCGGCTGCATGCAAGGCAAACGCCCTACCCGCTGTGCTATCGCTCCAGCCAAAAATGGAAAATCTTTGTGGATGCCTTTCCCTCACAGATCTTGGTTACTGTGGAGGGCAGAGGGTGAGCGGAGTAAGTGCATTAAGCAACTGTTTACTGTATCTCAAAAAGGAGTCTAGAGTCTTTCAAGTCTCGCCATTACCCACTGGTGAGAATGGACCAGACACCGTCAATATAAAATCCACCGGCCCGCGTATCAGTTACTATCAAGTTCTGGACGTAAGAGAGCGGCGCTGCGGCTCCTGGCAGAGGGAGGCAGAAAGCGAGTCCCTGACTTCCCTGGCCGCTACCTGGCAGCAGCTGAGGCGGCCAGAGCAGGGAGAGGGCGAGAGGGGGGCAGGCAGGCTCCAGGCTGAGTCTGGGCCGGGCAGGGCCTGCAGACCAGAGCGCAGAGTCGAGATGCAGCTCCGGGAATGCAGGCAGGGGCCCCTCCCTTAGATCCCGGACGGCCTCAGTATCCCACTGCTCTCAGCGGAAAGGTCTGGGGGCCTAGCTGGGCGGGGTGCCGGGAAGCTGCGGGAAGCGCCACCAGCCAGGTGTTTCTCACGGACCTTGGTAAACACCCCGAAGGTCCCACGAGACCACCCAAAGGCCATGCATTAGGAGCTCAGGTATTTGAGACCAATCACATTAAGGCTTCAAAATAAGCCCAGTGGCAAACTAGCGTTCTTCTAGAGCAAAAGTCTTTAAAGCAATAAAACAAAGTCCAGATGGTCACCAACACAGCATCCACAGCGGCCAGTGGATCCCCAGTACAACATACAGTACCCTGAGGACTCCCTCAAACCCCTCCGCCCCCCGCCCCCCACCAAAGATCAAAGAATCTGAAGACAAGACAAAGAAGTATTTGAATTAAAGCCAGAGAGAAAATAGAGTCACAGGTCACTCAGTGACGTCTTGGGAAGCCCAGGGCTCCAGAGAGGACGTTCTCCCAACAGGACATAAGCTGTGGAGGCTAGGCATGGCAGAGGGCGTGGGTGTGTGTACCTTCTGGGTGTGCGACGCTACTCCATGGCATCTGCACAACAGCAAAATTGCCCAGGGATGCATTTCTCAGACTATATCACCATCATTAGCAGCACATGACTGAGAGAAAAGAATGGAAAAGATCTCAGGGGCCTGTGAATGAAGCAATACTGACTGACCATGTAATAAGTATAAGTAATTTGAGGCTCAGGAGGAGAATGGGGGTAGAAGATGTAGTTTGAGAAATAATTGTCAAAGGTTTCCAGATTTTGATAAAACCCATATATCTATAGGTCCCAAAGTCTAGCGAAGTCTAAGTGCTCTCGCTCTCTTTCTCATTCTCTCTCTCCCTCTCCCTCTCCCTAGGCTTATCTCTGCTAAAAACCAGAGTGAAAGAGCATCAACTGAAATCGGCCAGGGGGCAAAAAGGCCCATTATCTCGGCTTGGCCTCTGCGGGTAAGAGAAGCGTCTCTGTGCCTCCAAGCCTAGCCCCGGAGAACCTGCCTCGCGCCCCCGGAAGCAGGACTGGGCTGGGGAAGAAGCTCCTGAGATGCTACTGAAAAGGGCCCAGAGATGCCAGGAGCCCTGAGCGGCTAAGGTGGGCCGCAAGGACGGGCCTGCTGTTGAGTAAGGGCTGCCGCCTTCCCAGCGCCCCCACCACCCCTTCGGAAGACACTGCCACTGCCAGCAAGACGGAAGGCTGCAGTGCGGGGCGATTCCTGGAGGGCAGATGCTCAGGCCAGGAGGGACCCCTGGGACAGGGAGAGCTGGAAATGATCACTGCGGACAGGAACTGGGTGCTGAAGAGGAGGTAACGGGATATATAGGATACCCTTTCAGTAACAATTTTGCAAATTACAGTGCCTAGAGGTGGGGGAAGAGAGGGAGGGTGGGCAGAGAGGGACAGACAGAGAGACAAAGAGAGAGAAGGCCCTAGAAGCAGGCTGTGGGAGGGAAACTGGGGCCACTTGGCGGCAGAAAATGTACACTGCTGAACGGATGGGTGTTGGAGCGTTGTATGACTAAAAATCATGAACAACTTTGTTTCTATGTATTTCACGGTGACTCAATTAAAAAAAATTAAAAAAAAAATTCCTAGCAGCTGGAAGAAT
This sequence comes from Sorex araneus, assembly GCF_027595985.1. NCBI lineage: Eukaryota > Metazoa > Chordata > Mammalia > Eulipotyphla > Soricidae > Sorex > Sorex araneus. The sequence continues at coordinate 293,037,731 of NC_073303.1, forward strand.
GAGCGTGTTGCATTCTCCTGAAAGTCAGGACAAGGGCATCAAAGCATCCATGACAGGAAAACTAGGATTTAAAAACTCCCGTGGGTAGGGCTGGAGTTAGTCCAGGGGGAAGGCACTTCCCTGGCACGCCGCTGACTTGGGTTCAATCCCCCAGCCCTGCAGAGGCCGCCCCAAGCACCACCGGTAATGATCCTTGGCAGTGAGCCAGGAGTAAGCCCTGACCAGAGAGGGGTGTGGCCCCCCAACTAAACAAAATTACCACCGTGACTTGCTAGACTGGAGTAAAATTTTTGTTTTATTTTAAATTTGAGATTCATTTTTGGTTTTTGAGTCACATCTGATGGTGGTCAGGGCTGACTCCTGGCTCTGTGCTCGGTACCACTCCCGATGGAGCTCAGGGGACCATGTGCGGTTCGAGGGATCAAACCCGGGTCGGCCTCGTGCAAGGCCAGCAACCTACCCGCTGTGTTCTCTCTGGCCCGTCCTGTCTTAAAGAGTCTAGACGAAAATGATGCGTTCAAAATTCCTCCTCTCCAAAATGCTTTGAATCTGTGTTGAATCTGCGCACTGAATTCTCCTCAGGTGATAACTTTCACCTCCCCCGGGACACCCTGAGTTATTCATCCTTAACGGAAAGCAGCTTCAGAGCAGCTGTGGGGCCGGGCTGGGCAGAACCACATAAAAAACTTAAAAACAACCGCGAGCGAGTCAGGAAGGCAGACAAGAGGCCGCAGAGGGCACCGGCAGAAGGGGGCCCTGCCGCGTGCCAAGGGCCGGCCGGCGCCTGCCCAGGAGCCCCCCCCCCCCCCCCCCGCTTCGAGAGCCCCCTGGGCGAGGGGCCAGTTCACAGCCATTCATTTATCCCAAGCTTCGAGGGGCCCTAGATGCTGACCCACTCCTGCCACCCGGTGAGGCCAGGCCCTCCACCTCTCCCCCCCCCCCCGCCCCGCACCCTCAATTTGTTCCTTCCCTTCTATTGTGCGTGAACTCGGCAACGAGAAAGGGACCTTCCACAGAGGCAGCCCCTCCCCGCCGGCGTCTCCCCGGCGGCAGGTCAGGCCCGGGGCCTCGCTCCAAGCCCTGTGACCAGGGCAGGTCCTGCTTCAGGGCTGCGGCTCCTTCTGCCTCAGGCGTGTGGTTGAGCCTTCCATTTGTTCAGGCAGAAACAAGACCCAGGGCCTTTCTCTGACAGCGGTGGGCCCCCAGCATCAACCTCCCTGGGGGTCTCCGCCAACTCGCCGGTGTGGGTCTACCTGGCCCACCTCCGCCGCCGCAACGCGAGCTCCGTGAAGGCAGAGACGTGGTTCTGTTCCCTGTCGGACCCTTTGTACTCAGCCCCATGCCTGATGCATGTGACGTGCCCAGATATTTATTTATTTATTTATTTGGGGGGGGGGAGGGCAATGCCTGGTAGTGCTCAGGGCTTACTCCTGGCACTGTGCTCGGGGCTGACTCGTGCCTGGGCTCAGGGTACCGTGTGGGATGCTGGGAACAGAGCCCAGGTTGGACACAGGCGAGGCAAGCATCCTACCCACTATACTGCATTTCCAGGCCCCGCCAAATAAGTACTTTTTTTTTTCTTTTTGGGTCACACCCAGTGATGCTCAGGGGTTACTCCTGGCTTTGCACTCAGGAATTACTCCTGGCAGTGCTTGGAGGACCATATGGGATGCCGGGGATCAAATCCGGGTCGGCCTCGTGCAAGGCAAACGCCCTACCAGCTGTGCTATCGCTCCGGCCCCATAATAAGTATCTTTTTAAAGAAATAAAATGGAATTTGAACTGGAGGCCATAAAGAAGGCAGAGGGAGGGAGGGAGGGAGGGAGGGAGGGAGGGAGACAGGAGACGGCAGGGAGGAGGGGCATGGTGAGCAGCCGGACTCGGGCCTGGCTGAGTTTAGGAAACGTCACGGAGGGCGATGTTCGGTTAAAGACGGACCGTGAAAGTGGCGGAGGGGATGTGTGCTAGTGGCCCACCCGCCGCGACCGCCAGCCCAGCTCTCGGGATGCGGCTTTGTGAGCACGGGGAGCCTCAAAGGTTCCGTGAGCACAGGAGAGGCGGGCGGTGAGCTAGAGCCCAGCGGGGAGATGGCGGCTGGGGAAGAGACGCGCAGGTGAAGGCCCGTGCTGACCACTGACACTGGCTTCTCGCGGTGAGAGGTGGAATGGTGAGACAGGGGACACACGAGGAGCTGGCCACGGCTTCGCCGCTGAGCCCTAGCAAACCTCGGGGAAGGTTTGCCGCCGGTACTTCATAAGCTCTCCCGAAATATCGAGGACAGGGGAAAAACCAAATCACACCCACTGGCTCTCCGCTGCTAGACTGTGGCCACGAGTAAGTCACACCGCAGTCTCTGAGGGCGCACGGCGCTCTGGCCCTGGCTTTGCTCTGTCCGAGCATATTAGCAGCAACTTGGATAAAGCTAAACGACCAATGCCTGGATGTTTCAGAAGCGTGGTTCCCAGGGGCTATGGACTGAGGCCTTATAAGAAGTACACTGCGCTTGGCTCGAGAGAACAGCATTAGCCCGGGATGTGCCAACACAGTAACACGTGCTAGCGGGTTGCTGTTACCACCGTTCATGGGGCGTCAAACACGCGCCAGGGGCTGGGCTCCACCTTCTCTGGCTCCCCCTCCGGGGAGCACTGCTCGGCCACAGAAGAGCTGCATCTGAGCTGGTATGGGTGAGCGGGGAAGGAGTGTTCTAGACAGGAGAGGCGAGGGCTGGGGGACGCACGGTGAGCTGGTCTGCGAGAGTGCGACTGGGTGGCGTGTGGGTGGGTGGCTTCCCATGGGCCAGACCCTGTCCTGCTGGGAGGTGCTTGCCCTGCGGGGGCAGGACAGGGCTGCTGCAGGGGGGGAGGCAGTGGCCGAGGCGGGGATGGACTTTCTGCAGCCCGAGGGGTGCTGCTGACTGGCTCCCTAGTGACGGCCATGAAGGGGGAACCCAACTCGCTCAAGACTCTGGAAATGACCTTAAGGATGAACGAAGAAGTGAAGGAAGGGAAAAAAAAATCTATTAAAAAAATCTAAGCAAATTTAGGAAGGCGGGTTGGTGTGCGGAGGGTGACTCCAGCTGTCCTGTCCCCGCCGTCCCAGCTCCGAGAGGCAGAGACACAGCCCCGGAACCAAGAACAGGCGCCTTCCACCCAAACCCCAGCTTGCCGGGCTCCAGCCGGCCCCATCCTGCCCGCAGCCCGGAGGCGGCCGGGGCCGGGTCGGAGGCACGGAGCTGAGCAGCAGAAGGTCCCCTTCCCCCTTTCCCTGCCCAGGCTCCACTCATGGAATCTGGGGGCAGGGACCTCAGACCTGGGCACTGAGGCCCCCAGGCCGGTGTGTGAGGGGCCACTGTCCTCTGGGATGGGCAGTGCAGGAGGAGCAGGGCTCTGACTCTGAGACGAACCTGCTATGGTCCCCACACAATGACGCAGACGGGGTCCGAGATCCTCCCCGGGGGAGAAGCTCCAAGGCCTCTCCTCTCCTGCATTTGCATCCGAGTGTGGAGAAGTTCAAAGCTCAGAGATGCACGGAAAGTAGAGGCTGTGGCATAACAGATGTATGGACCACCTAGGCCACGGGCCGGGGGCTTCGTAGGAGAGAATGGGGCAATGAGTGCTTGGAGGAGCCCGGGTGAGGAGGTCAAAGCAAATGCTGAACCCAGACCTCAAAAGTGACAGAGTGATAGAGCAGAGACTGAGAGAGCAGAGAGAGAGAGAGAGAGAGAGAGAGAGAGAGAGAGAGAGAGAGAGAGAGAGAGTGCAGAGAGTGACAGCAGAGTGACAGAGCAGACAGAGTGACAGAGTGACAGCGTGACAGGAGAGTGACAGAGTGCTAGTGCTAGAGCAGGGGCAATGCCGTATAGAGAGAAAGTGACAGCTCGTAGGGCACAGAGTGACAGAGTGACTGCGCCAGGGGCAGCAGCCTATCGAGCAACAGGGCGAGACTCACAGCGGCAGGACACTCGGTGGCCCTGGACACTTGTGTGCTCTGCGCCGGACCCTGGGGCTCAGAGAGCCCACACGGAGAGCCGCCAAACTGGGCTCCTTGAGGGAATCATTTCTTTCTTTTTTTTTTATGATTGTTAAATTTTATTTTCTTCATACGTACATTCAATAGTAAGATTTACCCATGAAACTCAAAGTAAGGAACTTAAAGGTTTTGGAAAGATACCTGCGCTGATCTAGTGTACAGAAATAACGTGTGTTTATAATGTTGACAGAAAACAAACACATCAAGTCCCCCTGTGATTTGTCATGTAAGATCATGGATAATAAATAACACATTTAAGGGAATCATTTCTGAGGCCTGGTCAGGAGCAAAAGAGAAAAAGCTGCAGCAGCAGCATAACCACCCCACGGCTGGGCTGCCGCAGAAGCAACACTGCTGGGGGAGACAGACCATAAAACGAGCAAAACAGACACTGAGAACTAAACACGCCAAGAACAAGGTCCAGGCAGGGGGATCGATATGCAGAATTGCCCCGACAGCTCACCTGAAACAGTCCTCTTCCTAATGACCGTTTGCTAGACGTGCAAAGGGAGGGAAGCACGGTCACTTCCTGGATACTAAACAGACACTCCAACTGCCCGTGACAGTAACCGGATGTCACATTTCATCGAAAAATACTTCAAAGCAGCTACTGATGTATATTTGCAGCACTGAGGGCAAACATGAGTCTAGAAGTGAAGGAAGGCCTCAAGGCAAGGTTGCCCCAGTGAAGATTATCAATGAAAGTAATTTGCCAAAAGAGTGTCAAGTGCAAAATCTGGAATTAAAAAAATGTCATTATGGAAATAAAAAATTTAGAAGAAAAAAAAGAAAATGACCAGAAAGAGCTCCATAGATTTAAATTGGCAGAAGAGTGAAAAAAATTAATGATAGATCAATCAAGAGTACTTGAAAAGAAACAGGGGAATAAAAAGAAGGAAGGAATCTAAACAGTCTAAGAGAAATGCAGGGTAACATCAATACAGCAACGGACAAAATGGAAGAATCAAATCAAGAGGAGAGGAAGACTAAGAAAAAATATTAGAAGAAATGATGGCCCAATATATAAAAAACATTATTAGAAAACAGTAATTAGTCTTCTAGGAAGGGCAACAAAACCTCATCAGGATAAAAGAAAAGTGATCCTGGAACACGTAGTAAAATCAATGAAAGTCAAACACAAGGAGAAACATTTAAAAAGAGAAAAAGGAATAACCAAGTACTTGTAGGAAATCCAAATTAGATAATACCTAAACCCTCAGCAGAAGCAACGGGGGCAAAAGGGCAGTGGGGTACCATGTTCAAAGAAAAAAATGAAGGGGCCAGAGAGACAGTATAGAGACTAGGGAGTTTGTCTTGCATTCCTGCCACCCCTTATTGTCCCCTGAGCCCTTCCAAAAGTGACCACTGAGTGCAGAGCCAGGAGTAAGCCTGGAGCACTGCTGGGTGTGACCTAAAATACAAAAGAAAAAAATATGGATGCACAGTGGACAGGGTGTTTGCCTTGCACGTGGCCGACCCGGGTTCAATTCCCAGCATCCCATATGGTCCCCTGAGCACCGCAAGGAGTAATTCCTGAGTGCAGAGCCAGGAGTAACCCCTGAGCATCACCAGGTGTGACCGAAAAAGAAAAAAAAATGGATGCCAACGAATAATTCTATCCAGCAAAGCTATTTTTGTTTCAAATATGAGGTAGAAAGAAATAATAAATAGCAGTGAGGTCTTTATAACATTGTAGAAATCAAAATGTTACATTACGTATTATTCGTTCATGCAACAGAAACGGAGCGGATTTGGAGTCTGGGCGAATCCTCCTGCCGTCCTTGAACGGCGCTCTCTCCTGCACAAACTGTTTCTGGGCAACATCCTCTCCGCCTCCCTGAGAACTAAAGTCAGGTTTCAGAAAAGCCCCGTGCATGGATTTCACGTCCTACGCTCGGGGAGGAGTAAGGAGGGAGCACGGTGGCTCCAGCCACACCAGTGAGTATGTCAAACCCGTCTTCGGCCTCTCCCCTGCTGTGTCCTGGGAAAAAGCTTACTGGAGAAACCATCCCCCCTCCCATCCCCCCAACGCGACTCACCCAGCCCCCAGCCTTAGCCATGACAAGGCCTGGCAGACACCTCCTAGGCCCCATCCTTTGTCTCATTAAAGATGAGCTGGACTGTTGGTCTTCTAATGGCCAGAGTCCGTTGGGTTTTTCTGCTGCCCCCAAGCCTCTGGCTGACCCTGGGCCCGAGCCAGCAGCATAGCCCTTCCTTACCGCCCCGCCCTGAGAGCTAGGTAGCTGCGGGAAGGCGTTTCTTCATCAGCTGCTCATCTCGACACCTGCCCGCGGCACCCCGTGGCTCTAGGCCTTATTCTACCTGCCCAGTGAAAGGCATTCTGCTCTGCCTGATCTCCGGGACTGCAGATGGTACGGTGAGTGTCCACCCTCTGCCGAGTCCCTCCCCTCTGCGGCAATCGTTCCCTCTGCTTATAAGCAATCATTCTACTGAATCATGTTTCTCTTCACCAAAGTCCAAATTTGTTCCTTGATAAACAAGAGGTCTGTTACTTCAGATTGGATGCAAGGATCCCTCTAAAACCAGTGATCAAGTCAATAAAGACGGTGCTTGATTTTATTATTTATTTGCTTTTTGGTTCACACCCAGCGACACACAGGGGTTAATTCCTAGCTCTGCTCTGCACTCAGAAATAACTCCTGCCGGTGCTTGGGGGACCATGTGGGATGCTGGGAATCGAACTCAGGTTGGCCACGTGCAAGGCAAACGCCCTGCCTGCTGTGCTATCGCTCCAGCCCCAGGTGCTTGATTTTAGTGCAATTCGTAAGACCTTAACACCTCAAGGAACTTAAAAAGAAAAAAAACTGGTCCTACCTCTTACCCATGGTTGAAATCCCACCGCAGCCGCCATTAGCGATAGATCTCTAGCCACTAACCAGCTCCCTCTGGGAAAAGGGGGACACATCTTCATACAAAGTGACTTCCTTCACAGTAAGACAATTCTCGCGCTGGGCTATTTCTGTGTCCAGGGCTACCCGCAGTGGTTACCAGCTCTGGCCTCCTCATGGAAGGCCTCTCTGAGGCCTTTCTAGACTGCCTTCCAAATCGGTACCTTCTGGAGTCTGAAGCGAACACATTTCAGCTTCTGACAGAAGCATGAAAGGTGCGCAGTAGGTGCCCGTCTGGGCAGAGAACACCGAATGGGGTGCTCTGATTCGGAGCAGCTGAGGCACTGGACTCACGTGACTGAGTCCTACTGAGGCAGAAAACCCTCCGCCAAAGGTTTTCACTCTGTTGCTTACGAGAACCTGCCGACGTGCGGGAGAGTTAAGCGTGAGGCTGACAAAGGCAAGGCAGGGGCCAGAAATACAGGATTCGGCGTGTGCCTCGCATGTAGCTGACTCCAGCTCACACCCCAGCGCCACGGGGCCCGAGCGATTCCCACACCTCTGGGCCTTCCACCGAGCCAATGGCCTGGTTGGCAGGTACTGCAGCAGGGGTCCCCGGCTCCCCTGAGACAGCTTCCAAGGCCCCTGACTGGCTAAGCAAAGGGAAAACGAAGCTTTACCCGAACCACCATCAGAGAGCCAGAAAATGCTGCGTCAATTTTAGTGCCTTCTTCGCTCCATGCTTTCCCATCACCAGCCACTTCTGAGCTAGCTAGAGGAGATGCTGCAGCCTCTTCCCGTTGTTATGGAAACAGGGTGCTGAGAGGCTTGTTCCCTTAAAAACAAACAAAAAACCAGAACCCCCTCCGGCCCCCCAAACCCCTAAACCCCGTGATTCAATAAAAACCATGAGCAAGCAGAGCTGTCTGCATTCCTGACATGAGTGGCAAGGCTGGGAATAGGCAATAAAAATTTTATCTCACCAGAACACTTGGAACAACAACAGAAAAAAGCAGCTCCACATCCTGGTAACAGTAGACCCGAATACTTGAGACACCAATAACCAGTTTCTGGGAGGTCTGGCTATTAAACCCATGAGCTCAGGCACCATTATCCGGCACATGTGTCGAGAGCAAGATTATGTTTCACCGACCTTTGCCCCTTTGGCACCTTGGGCTCTGAGTTTGCCCAGCACTGCAGTGAAGTTCTACTCTGCCACAGTCCCTAACTGGAAGAAGTCACTCTTTTTTTTTATTTTTTTTTGCTTTTTGGGGTCACACCCAGCAATGCACAGGGGTCACTCCTGGCTCATGCACTCAGGAATCACCCCTGTCGGTGCTCAGGGGACCATATGGGATGCTGGGATTAGAACCCGGGTCGGCTGCGTGCAAGGCAAACGCCCTACCCGCTGTGCTATCACTCCAGCCCCATGGAAGAAGTCACTCTTAGACAGACCCTGTGGTGGGCTCCACAGGGGCGTCCACCAGTCTGCAAAACGGCCAGCAGCAAGAGCTCAGCGGGGGGGGGGGGGGCTGGGGGGAGGAACTGTGCTTTGGTGTGGGATGGAAGACAAGCTGCCCAGCCAAGCCGGCGTGTGGCTATGACCGTTCCGAAGGGCCACACCGATCCCTGTTCGGTGATGTCTTAGCAGGACCAGGAGCTGTCCCTGCTGGGTTAACTAACTCTACAAACCACTGCTCTGAATTACGGTTTTGGTTTTTGGTCTTGGGGTCATACCCAGTGGTGCTCGGGGCTTACTCTTGGCCGTGTGCTCGGGGATCCCTCGTGGCGGGCTCGGAGGACCGTGTAGGGTGCTGGGGATGGAACCCAGGCTGGCTGACACCCTACCCGCTGTACCGTGGCTCCGGCCCCTGCTCTAAATCTTAACCCACCTCAAACATACTCATCAGCTTCAACTTGGGTCTACTCTAGGGAATTTTTGGCAAATTTATTTCTAGGGGAAATATTGATGACCATTATTTTTAAGGGAAATACTATCCAATTTTTTAGTTCTTGGCCACCCATGGGCTGGAGCAATAGCACAGTGGGTAGGGCGTTTGCCTTGCACGTGGCTGACCCGGGTTCGATTCCTTCACCCCTCTCGGAGAGCCTGGCAAGCTACCGAGAGTATCCAGCCCGCACGGTAGAGCCTGGCAAGCTACCCGTGGCGTATTTGATATGCCAAAAACAGTAACAAGTCTCACAATGGAGACGTTACTGGTGTCCGCTTGAGCAAATCGATGAACAACGGGATGACAGTGGCCACCCATGATCCGATGCTAAAAACCACTCAGGGAAGTATGTGTGTCACCCGCCTCCACTGTTCCCACAAGGCAGTTCCTATACAGGGGGCCGGAGTGACAGTACAGGGAGTCAGATGCTTGCCTTGCAAGCAGTTGATCCTGGTTTGATCCTGGGGCCGCTGAGCCCCACCAAGAGTGATCCCTGAGCACAGAGCTAGGAGTAAGCCCTGAGCACAGATGTAGGTGGTCCAACCCCTTAGTCCCAATAATAATAAACGTATGTAGACATAAATGTCACACAAATTATATATGCTCTCTAAAATGTAAAATGTTCACGCCAAAAAGAGACACTACGAGAGCTGCTTCTGGGATCTGCCCGGCCGGAAACGGCAGGGGCGGTCTGGAGGACAGCCCGGGCCACGCGGGCCACTCCACCCACGGACACGGCAGCCACGTCTTCAGCACTGGAATCCTGCTCTGGACAGGCCCCTACCGACAGCAGGAGCCCAGCAAGCTCTGCGACTGGTCAACAGAGAATCCAGACGGAATCAAGAACTCGACCGCTCCTCCGGGTTCCGCACACATGCCACTCTGGACGCTGCCACTGTCTGTCAGCGCCTCCGCAGCTCCAGACAGTCCACGTGTCTGAGGGCGTGGACACAGACACACGTGCACACACATGCACAAACACACACACGCACGCACAAATACACACATGCACAAATACACACACATGCACAAATACACACATGCATGCACAAATATACATACATGAATATGCACGTGCATGCACAAATACACACACACAAATACACATAGGCACAAATACACACACGAATACATACACACATGCACAAATACACACAAATACATGCACACACAAATACACGCATGCACACACACACGAGTACACACACACACACACACACACGAGTCCATTCCCAACTAGGGAAGGAAAAATCAGGGGCTGAGTTTCACGACTCATTCAGGGACACGGGAATTGTCAGTGAGGGGCTGCCGAGGCTGAGACAGCTGTGCCCTCTCATTGGCTCTTTCTCCACTGACCCTGGTCAAGTCTCCAGCCCGCTTCCTGTGTTCCCATAAACAACGGCAAGTCCCGCGATCTCTCACCACTCAGCGACCGAGAGGCGGCCTGTTTTGTACTTTTGGATACCGCAGTGAAGGAGACTGATGTGGTTTCTGCACCCTGGGCCACACAGCCTAATGGGGATACATTTAAACAAAGACAATTTGTACACTGCTAGGGAGGGTGCTGGTAAGGGCCAAGTGCAGGATACTATGAGGACTCAACCAACCATGCTCCTTAAATCAGGGACACTAAAGTCTTAAAATGCCAAAAAACTTTTTAGGGGAAAACAAACAGTTAAGACTTGAACCTGAGTCATTCCATCAACACAACTGGGGTTTAGGATTTTTTTTTTTTAACTGGGATAAATGTGCTATTCTTCTGATTGATATTTCTGCCTCCAATCTCACTTTTTTGGCTTGTTTCTGGCGGTGCTCAGGGCTTACTCCTGGTTCTGCACTCAGGGATCACTCCTGGTGGTGCCTGAGGGACCATATGGGATGCCGAGGATCAAACCCAGGTTGCTGCAAGCAAGGCAAACACCCACTATAACACTTCCCCAGCACCTCTAATGTCACTTTTGGCATAACCCACCCCACTGAATCACAGTGAGATACACAGCTACAAGGTTGCTGATGACTGTTTCAGTCATACAACGTTCCAACACCCATCCCTTCACTAGTGTACATTTCCCCCAACCTATGTTGCCAGTTTCCCTCCTTCCCTCCCTCCCCTGCTGGGTATTATGGTTTGCAATACAGATGCAGAGAGGTTATCAGGTATATCCCTCCCAAGGTATCAGGTACACACACAGCCTGGGCGCCCTGGCATCTGGACTCCTGGCCATCCTACCCCAGGCTGCCTCGTGCCCTTGTATGTAAGATGGACAGCCCTTCCCCACTGCCTCTCTGCTGGGAGACCCTTCTCCACCTGTCTCAGGGCTTCAGCATGCCCCGCCTCCTTGGGGGAGCCTTCCCTGCCTCTTTAGCTGGGAGAGGAAACTGCTCTGATGCATATTTTAAAGTTGCCATATTTAGACACCATAACAGTGTGAAATTAAGGCTGTGCTATTTAGCTTAGGCTTCATCTGAGTGGCTTTCAAACAAAAATCCATATTGCAGAGACCGTCCGCTAACACGAGCTCCCCGCGGCAGTACTAAAAGCCCTTCGACTGTTCATCTACCGACCAACGGGAGGACTTTTGCTCATTAGCTCAAGAGAGAGTGGAAAATGCTCTCTGGTGAAACGAGAGACTGGTCAGATGGTGTCAGATTTGGACTCCCCACTGCTCAAATGAAGGGGCTCTCCACAGATACCTCCACGATAGTCACAGCTCAGGCACACAGAGGGGAGGCGGTCGCCCTCATCACTAAGGATACAGCCACCTGCACGCCAGAAAGAAGTTTCTGTTTGATGCTGGTCAATCCTACTTTTGTCACACTGCTGCCTCTGACAGTGCCCAGAGGGCTGGGGCGTCACCATTCCAAACACAAGTGCAAGGACCCGTTTCTCAGTGAACAGACAACGAACACCTGTACGGACCCCGAGACCCTCCATTTGCTTTCACTCTAGTTTAGAGACAAGGCTTGAGGGGGCAGCTGACCACCCTCAAACGCCTCCACTGGGCTCTGTACCATAAGGAACTCAAGAGCTCCGGCATTACCCCCTCTCTCAGCTCGGTCCCCACGGCAGGCAGCAGGGGCCCGGGAAGGGTCACTGCACCTGTCTACCTTCACCACAAGTTGCTGAGGTCCTGGAGAATCGGACTGGTTTTGCATCTCGATAGCTCAGTATCCAGCCTGTCACACGTGTTGAGGGGATGATATTAACACATCAGTAGCTCCCTAAGAGCATCTGGTCAGGAGTTGGGAGACGTGTGCTATACCGGCCAAGTGCTCTGTGTGACCCGTTTACCAGGTGTCACACTGGTAAATGTCATGGCAGACACATTCAGAGGGTGCCAGCTGAACCTTCAAGACAGTTCCCGCCTATAGTGTCTTCCCACCGTTTCATGGATCAGAGAGGCTGACTTATTCAAGTTACCCAGATCACTAAGTGGAACCCACGTCTGGCTGAATCCAAAGTGCAGGCTTTTACCTATGGCTTCAGAAGCATGTTCTCTGGGCTGACATTTTGAGAGCTTAGGCAAGGAAAAAAAAAAAATTTTTTTTTCTCCCCCTCTGGATTCCAATTTCCTCATTTGTTTCCTGACTGAGACAGATGCTGAAAGCCTGTTCCAGCTCCTCGTGCGAGGGTGACAGTTCTGAGCAACAACAGTAATCGCCTCAGCCTCGCCCGCCCCTTGCTGTCTTGACAGGAGCGAGGGAGATTTTCCCGTGCAGCGGCGTTATCAGGATTGTCAGGCAACACATTTGGCTTTTATTCTCGTTTCCCTTTGAGAAAGTCCTGAGGGGCCCTGGAGGCGGAGAAAAGGGACCCATTCCGGGCATTCTGCTTTGAGGCTGGAGCCTGCTGCTAGTCAACAGAGCTAGCCAGTGGTTACTGCTTGGCTTATGGTCCTTCACGGATGCTGGCTGAAATGGCAAACAAATAAAGGCAACGAAGGAACATCCACCTTCGTGGACACTTCAGGTGTCAGAGATAAAAAACGTCGAAAGGGCAACACTGTTGGTCGAGTTCCCATGTTCCCACAGAATGGCTACACACAGATTTTACTGGTCCTTCCAACACCATCTGAGGATGGCTCAGTTGAAAGACTGTCAGGTCCCTCTTAACCCTCACCGTACCACAAAGTTTCCAGCCGGGCACGCAAGGCTATGCCAGCTCCTCAGGCCTACTTTCTTCAAGTCCAGCCGGTTAGAGGGAAAGTAAAGAACAGGCCGGAGTTCCTCCCTAGGGTAGCTGTCGCCCGCTGCCATGCCCAGGTACCCTCCGGAGGCCGGCCTGGCGGGGAGGATGGGAATTCTAGAACCAGGAAAGTTCCCCAGTTGCCAGGAGCGTGACACGGGGCCAAAGCCCCACTTGGCCTGTCTGGAAGAGCCCAGGCGTCCTGGTGGCACATCATTAAGGCGTCTAATCAGGAAAACTGGCTGCACCAAGAGGGCTCAAAATCGCTGCCAGCCTGAGAGTCTGTGCAACGGGGTGAGAAACACACAGAAGGAAGAAGGTGGGTTTGGCCTAGTGAGACTCACCTTCTCAGCAGCAGGGTCCCTTTTAGATGGATGGAAGGACGGAGACGTTTTTACCTGGGGAAAAAAAGGGGGAAGGGAACATCATAAACCCTTTCCATTATAGCTTAGTTTGATCTGAGTCACATTCAAAGTAATTCAACGAGGATGCCGGTGAGATAAAACAGGCATTTTCAGAGGAACAATGAATAGATTTTTTTTTTTTTTTGGTGTGGCTAAGTCTCCTTGGATTTTTTTCTACAGATCAAAAAGTCAGTAGTTAGCCAAGATAAAAACAGGATTAGGATAAGAAAAGTAGAACAGATGGTTCAAATAGGTTTTAACCCAATAAGAGATAGAGATTTTGGTTGACAACGTTAATTAACAAATTCAATCCACAATAGCCGGCCTTTCTTGCAGGGGCCAACGTGAAAGTCTCCTTTGTGAAATAATATCCCTCTGAGTAAAACACGCATGAAAGAGTTTCTGATAATCATAGTGAAGGAACAGAAAAAGTGTCAGCAAAATCATCATAAGAAAAATATTTGCCCCCAAAGAGAGAGATGGATGGTGTAGGAAGATCCCCCCTATCAGGTGTCAGAAGAGATCGCCAGATTAAAGAGCAACAGAGACTATACACTGCCTGCAAGAAATTTACTCTCCACAAAAAGGTATAGATACTCGAAAAGCAAAAAGGCTGAAAAGATTTACTGTGATGGCAATATACTACAGAACAGGACTTATTACCGAGGCTAAAGAGGGTTGCTTTGTCAGGGGGACATAGCCATCCAAAGTCTACGTCAAATATCATCAGTAGCATAAAAGGCAAACAAAACAAAAACCTGGTGGAAGTGCAAAGAACAGATTTTAGAGTGAGATTTCCATGCGCCTCCTTCTCAATAACTCAGGGGGTAAGTAACAACCATGCACACAGGTGCCAATGTGGAAAACAATTCAGTGCGATCCCCATGAAAATGCCTGCGACATTCTTCACAGAAATAGAACAAAAATGGCTTAATTGTGTTTAGAACCACAAAAGACCTCCGGAACCCCCCTATAACTGTGAGGATAAAGTAGAAGAAAGAGGGGCCAGAAAGACAGTACAGCGGGTTAGACTCTGGCCTTACATGTGGCCAGCCATATACAGTGGACCGACAGGAACATGAAAAGCTGAAATGGTCACATCACCTAAAGCCCTGAGCACCAAGACCAAGATAAATAAAGTAAAATAAACCTTGAAGAAAAACAAGCTCAAGGAAACATCAGCTTGCAAGTCTTAGGATGTTTTACGTTGAAAGAGGGAAGAAATAAACTGTGAGGATGAAGAGGAAACACAACTGGTATATGGCAGCACCCCTGAAAGTTAGGACCGTAACTAACATCCTACTCCACGTATGCTAGATTAGCTGCGATGAAGAAGACGGGCCGTGCTGAGGATGCGGAGGGCTGGAAGCCGGAGTCACTGCGGGGAGGAGAGGCAGCAGCACAAACCATGGTTTGCCCCTTTCTTAAAATGATACACATAAGGGACAGTACTGCCTGTGCGACAGTACAGTGGGTAGGACATTTGCCATGCACATGACCAACCTGGTTTCAATTCCCGGCACTCACATGGTCCTCTAGGCACTGCCAGGAGGCTAGGAGTGATCCCTGAGCACAGAACCAGAAGAAGGCCCCAAGTACCCTGAGCACAGCTGGGCATGGCGCAAATTCCCTTACCCCCAGCCCCATGATAAGCATTCATTTGCTATCTCAGTCTGCCTTTTTTTTTTTTTTTTTTGCTTTTTGGATCACCCCTGGCGATGCACAGAGGTTACTCCTGGCTCTGCACTCAGGAATTACTCCTGGTGGTGCTCAGGGGACCATATGGGATGCTGGGAATCGAACCCAGGTCGGCCGTGTGCAAGGCAAACGCCCTACCGCTGTGCTATCGCTCCAGCCCCTCAGTCTGCCATTCTATTCCCAAGGATTTAGCCAAGAGAAACCCAAGTGTTTGTCCACAAAGACTTATACACAACAACAGATCTTCATAACAGATTTATCTGTAACTGCCAGAAATGATAAAAGCCTAAGTGTCCATCCGTGGGAGGAGGCCATAGACAAATCAAAGCATATCTGTAAGACACAACTAGTAGGGAGAAGGAATAAACTCTTTATACATGCACAGGGATAAATCTCAAATATGCTGAAAGACAAAAAAAAAGTATATTTTATTCTTTCATTTTATCTAAAATCCTAGGAAACATGAGTTAATCTACTACGACAGAAATCCAATCAGTGGTTTCCAGCCAATGAGCACATTTTTGGTGGTAATGAGTATTTTCTTGGCTGTGGCGACGGATTCATGAACATAGATGTCTATGTCAAATTTTTATATATGTGCAATTTATCTAAAATATGGATTATATTACAGTGGAGCACTGGGGAGGGTGAGACAGTGCTCAGGGATTCTCATGGTGCCAGAGACAACACAGGGTCTCCCACAGGTGCCGCAGGCACTCAACTGATAAGCCATGTTCGTGCCACAGGAGAGCCATCGCTGCTTGGAAATAAGGATGATCCGGGCGTGAGCTAAAAAGCTAGAAAAGGGGGTCAGAGAGAGCGAGAGCACCAGGGTCGAGGCCCTCGTGCCTTTGCATGCAGCTGACTCTAGCTTGACCCCCAGCACCATGTCTGGTCCCAGGAGTGAACCCCGAGAGCGGAGCCAGGAGTAAGTCCTTAGCTGGGTATGGTTAAAAAGCCAAAAACTGTCGCTGTTCTGGGTGTCATCAGCCCGTCCATGGTGACCCGAGGGTCGTCTTGGTGTGTTCAGGGCCGATCACTGTCCCCCTGAGCCAGCCGATGGATGAGTGAAGGTACAGGGGTCATAGGCTGGTTGGTTATCAGTGGCCATTTATTCAAATTGAGTTACTTATAGAGAAATCACGAAGGGGCTAGGGGTAGCAATCATACATAGGTATAGTTGAACGTTATCATAAACAATGAACAGATGTAGGGCCCTTCCTTCAGGGGAGTCTCATCTAGGGGCTCAGCACTCGAGACCCCAAGGGCGGAATTCCACCTAGGGGAGCACTGCTTTCTCCTTTCCTTAGCTAGTAAGCCATAATCCATTTAAACAGTCATCTTAAATTTACTTCTTAATAAGCCACTCTGTGTGATCACAGTGAGATACAGGCATATCAAGCTTCAAGGGTGGCTCTTCCTGAGGACATCTCGCTGTGTATTGCTGCATATCCCAGACCACAGCCCTCAGGCCAGGTTAGCCTTTCCTAATCCCAGCAACATCCTCATTCAGTCACTTCTTTTTTGGGTCATGTCAGTTTGTTCCATGACTGTGTTCTTAACTTATTATACTTTTTACGGTGCTTAGCTTGTCCCTTTTTGATGCCAGGGTAGCTTACGACTTGCCCTCAGCCCACCCTTGTCCCTTGCAGGACCCCCGTCTTGGGATGTTGGGAACTAAAGGCAGCTGAGGCTTAAGTCAAGTAAATATGATGAATGCCCAGGAGTAAATATTTATTTGGAGTCAATTAACTCCCATGTTACAAAAGCATAGCATTAACTGTCTTCCAGTGTCTATACAAAAGGGACACTGCTCTAAAATAAACTATGCAAAGGACATAAAGGAAAGAGAAAACAGTATTTCACTTACATATACAAAATCCAAAAGCTCTCAAAAAGAATTTGACCTTACAAGTTACAGGGTCTGACTTGAGAACATACGTAGTTAACAGGTACAGGAAGAAGAGCACAAAGGAGAGGTTAAAGATAAATTCAGAGGATTGGGAGCGCCTGATGGAACTGGGTGTGCCCTGAGAGCACTGTGGTGGGAGTAACTCAATAAACCTAAGCTCCCTGCAGGGGGAGAAAGAACAAACCAATGTTACTTCTTAAAATGTTTAGAACTATAATCCAACAAAAACCCAACAACAGTAGAGAAAAACACACCATGCAATCCCCTGACCACCCCTGCCTCCACCCCCAAATCCAAAGGTCAAAATAACAGCAAACAAAGTAGAAAAGCAGTATGGACCAGAAATCAATGCAATAGAAATCAAAATAATAGAGAAAACAGTATCAGCTATGAGAGAGGATATAGTACTATAAACCACAGTGGTAACAGACATTTAAAAGATAGTAAGTGCCTATTTTGAGCAATTCCAAGCCAACACACTTGACAGATAAATGAAACGAACAATTCCTTGGTTACTAGAGGGTACAAGCTGATTGAAGTCAGCCAGCAGGAGAGACAGATACAGCATGATGTCTCTCACATGTGGGGTATAAATCAGCATAGTAGAGGAATAACAGATGGCCCAGAGCAACAGACTCTAGGAACTGGCCTACAGAACTGAATTCACCACGCCGGTGAGATGTATGTGCGGAAGGGTGCTGGGGTAAGCTGGGGGGCTGGAAGGGGGGCCCAGGAGATAACGGTGGAGGGAAATGGAGACTGGGGAAGGCGCTGATGTTGGAATGTTATATGAAATCCTACCATGGATTTCATACTGTAAAATTGTAAAGTATGGTGACTCAAATAGAAGATTTTTTTTTTTTTAAAGAACAAGTCCTTGAAACATTTACATTGGCTGGATCCAGGATGAAACAGAAAATATGAATAGCTCTGGTCTTGTTTAAAAAATCCTATTTGCAGGGCTGGAGCAATAGCACAGCGGGTAGGGTGTTTGTTTGCACACGGCCGACCTGGGTTCGATTCCCAGCATCCCATATGGTCCCCCAAGCACCGCCAGGAGTAATTCCTGGGTGCATGAGCCAGGAATAACCCTTGTGCATCGCCGGGTGTGACCCAAAAAAGAAAAAAGAAATCGTATTTGCTATCAAATCCTCCTCCAAAGAAATCTCCTTCAAGTCCACAATTTCAGCTGTGAATTCTAGAAAATATCATGTACGAAGAGATCAATATATGAAACCAGAATGTCAATGTGCTAGTTTAGGAGGACAATGTACTATTAGAAGTACTTCAATAGAGATTCTCTCTAGAATGATGTAGAAGAGATGCACTGTGGCATCAGCAAAGGGGCCCCGTTCTCAGCCTCTTCTAAGAGTCTGCGGTCTAGAATGAAGACACTTCCTATCACTGTGGCATCAAACTAGTCACTATGGTGGGACTACAGTGCAGCCATTTTTTTTTTCTCCCTTTTGTCTTTTCTCTCTGACTTTTAAAATAAGTTCGGAAACCCTACCTCAGCTCAGGGGATCAAAACTGCCGGCTGCCCAGACTGTCCTTTCAGATTTAGCAGATCTGCAAAAATTAGACTCGACAGTCTTTGCTCTAATATACCATGACATGAATACTCTGGAATTCACCCCAGATGTAGGATGCAGCTTGCTAAACGTGATCCAATTTTAACTCCTGGTATGCTCTTTGTGAAGAGAGAGAAAATAGATTTTCAAAGCAAAGTAGATATTTAAGCTTTAAAAAACGACCTCATGAAAGAGTTTTCAGACTTTTAAAAACAGGCCAAGAACTAGATGTGGTGCTGAACAATTTATCTGAGAGAGCTGTTCTCTGGAGATTAAGCCAGAGAGTGTTTGAAGTGGCAACAGAAATGGCTGGGCACTGCTCATGAAAGGTCTGATTTTTCACTGAACAGGATTCCTTCTGGAAATGCCTGAGGCGATGCAGCTTGACAGAGGCCCTTTAAATCCAGGTGTGCAGACACCAGATCTGGGATACGCATGATATATTAAGCTATGGCCTTCATAATGCCGAATTTTTGTGATCTTTGCTAAGAAAATGATTCAGGATCTGGAAAAACCATCTGATCAGAGCAACGGGAAGACCTTTCTTATCATGTCGCAATTATTCAAAAATCAGTCTTAATTGTTCTGATTATGAAAGGCAAACATGTTCACTGATAAAGACGCGGGAAACAGAGCAGGAGCAGGAGTGTGGCTCAGTGGCAGAGTGTTTCCTTGTGTGAGTGAAGCCCTGGGTTTGATCCCTGGACACCACAAAAGCTCTCGAGAAGAAAAAGAAATAGAAAATACAACAGAGCAACACAAGGCAAGTTGAAAATCACATTTAAGCACACAGGGGCAACTACTGCGACCTCTGGGATCACACTGCTTTGTGATCATTCCATGTTAAAGGAAGAAGATGTTTATTTCACTTTAATCAATAATCCTACATTCTTCATGGCTATGTAGCAGTTCATCCATTGTTGGATATACCACAACTAATTTAATCAGCTACTGGGGCATTTAGATTAGTTCTAATTTTAATTTAAAAACACTATCATAAATAGTACACATGTACTTTGACACCCTGTTTTTGTGTTATTTCCTTTACAGATTCTTCATAAATCACCATTACAAAGACTGTAGAGATTTAAAAACACACAACATACACTGCCAGTCTTCTGACAGAACTATAAATGGTCTAAATGTTATAGACAGATCTATAAACCAGTTTCCTATAGTTCTGAAATCCTAAAACTTTGAAACCAACACAATTTCTCCCTCTTCTCCTCTCCTTTTCTCTTTTCCCTTCCCTTCCCTTCCCTCCCCTCCCCTCCCCTCCCCTCCCCTCCCCTCCCCTTCCCTCCCCTTCCCTGTCCTCTCTCCCTTCCCCAACTTCTGCCATCAGAAGTCCCCTGACAGTGAAACCCAGACTAGAAGAAAGGCTTACTCAGAACAGTGATCACACCTAGGTATCCAACTACAGGACCCTGCCCTACTCTCACGGGGACTGTTACATAACCCAACAGACAGGCGTCCCCCATTATCCGTGGGGCTTATGGTCCACACCTGAACATGTACCAAATCCTAGAGATATGATGGCTTTTCCTATACATAAGTATCTGCAGAAAGTTCAATTTGAAAATTTGGCATAATGAAAGTATCAACAATAAAAAATAGGACATGTTAAACTGTATAATGATGAAAATGATGTGAATGTGGTTTCTCCCCACTCTCAGAGTATCTTAAATGCGGTATTTTCCAGCCAGCAATTCACCCCAGTAAAGTGATACTGTAGAAAACAAAACCAAGGGCTGCGGAGGCCAACTGCACACACTGATTTCCTCTTCCTCTCGGAGCTGCTCTTTTCCTGTCCTCGGGCCTATTTAGTCGTGAGACTTCACCTGCCATTCTCACTCTCTTTGGCTTTTAAGATTTTAAGATTTTTTCCTTTGTTCAGAATGTGCCTAAGTGTGTGTTTGTATTTATCCTGCTAATGGTCAGCTAAGGCTTATGGATGAAGGTGCTAATTTTCTTTACCAAACATGCTAAGAGTTCATGCATCAATAGGCCAGCCACCCCCCTCCCACCCTTGCCTCGCTCCGGCTTCTTTCTACTTGCTTTCTGGGCTTGCACTATAAAAGCTAGACCACTACTTTTCTTTTTTTTTTTTGCTTTTGGGGGCCACACCTGATGGTGTTCGGGCTCACCCTTGGCTCTGCTCAGGGATCACTCCTGTCAGGTCGCAAAGAGCAAAGGTGGTGCTGGGGACTGAACCCAGGTGGGCCATGTGCGAGCACGGCCCACACCTCTGCACTATCTCTGTGGCTCCATGAACAAACGGGACGTGTTGATGCTGTGCCCCAGAACACGGAGGCTGTCTGTCTGTCAGCACATCTCGGCGTGTCGGTCAAGAGTAGCCTGTGGAGCTACTGTCTACCGTCAAACTGACCGAGAACACTTGGCTCCCAGTTACAAAATGCTGTTGATAACGTAATGAGGTCTCACCTGCGCGTGCTCCCAGCTCAGGAATGTACGCTGTGCTTCCTCGGCTCCATCTGCCTGCTGACACGGCCCCACACCAACACCCTGGACCCTTTCTGCTGATCCTTCCCTCTGAATCCTTTAACATATTCATAATTTCTGTTTTCAAGGCCTTGGCTGCCAGCTTGAGCATCAGGGTCACCCACGGGCGTGCTCTAATTGCTGCCTTTTCTCTTGATTTAAGGCGACATTTTCCTTCTTCTTATCGATCCTCTGATGGGCGGGACTTTTTAGAGAGTATTTATTGTGCTTTTATCCTGTCCTTGGGGCAGTCTCGGCTGTAAAGCAATAGCCGCCAAAGTGGGTGGTACTGGCCCCAGGAGGACAGTCTCCAACAGGACTCGGGAACAATCCGGGGGACAGTAGGAGCCTCGTGTGCAAATAACGGCACTTCCCACTTGTCTGTTCGCTCACAGACAGATGGGAAATGTCCCTCAGCTGGGAGGGGACTGGGGTATCAGGTCATTTCTTTTTTTTGGGGGGGGTGCACATCCAGTGCTCAGGGCTTAGTGCTCAGGCATCACTCCTGGCTGTGCAGAGGAGACCGTGTGGGAAACCAGGGATGGAGCTGGGGTTGCCGCGTGCGAGGCAAACACTCTGCCCACTGCACCATCCTTGGGCCTCTGCATTGACGCTTTTGCATTTTGGGCATAGATGACAAGAATTGGTACGCTGGGTCACATAGTAATTCCATTCCTATTATGGGCATGGAAAACCATTATTAACAGTATTAACATTATTAAACAGTGTTAACAGTATTATAAGCAGCATTAAACATGATTAACAGATTCTGTAAACCACAGAATCTCAATGAAAAAAACAACAAAATTAAAAAATGTTTTTTAAGTGTTTTTGATTTGGACCCACAGCCGGTTGTGCTCAGGGCTCACTCCCGGGTCTGCACTCAGGGTCACTCCTGATGGGCCCAGGGGACCATACAGGGTGCGGGGGACTGAGCCCGGCCTGCCGCGTGCCTAAACCCTGAGCTGGGGCTCCGGCAGGGACCGTGCCACTCTCTACCCCCCTCCCGGTGCTCAGGGCGAGCTCAGTCCTTGGAGTGCGGAGCCTGGTTCATGCAGTGCTTTCCTCCTCTCAAACTCCGTGCTCTCTAGGCTTCTGATGACTCTCTAAGTCACATTCTTGAAAAGAAATTTTGTAGAGGCCAGGAGATGGCGCAGGGCCGAAGATGCCAGCCCAGCCCCCCGTGCCACCCACGTGCCTCGGGCCGTCCTGGCGGCTCTGCTGTTTGCTTTATTTTCTGGGCTGGGGGAGGCACACCCAGTGGTAGTTGGGAGCTACTCCTGACTCTGGGCCGGGCCGGGCCGACGGGGGTGGTCCCGGCAGTGCTGGGGGACGGTGCGGTGCCAGGCACAGAATCTGAGCGTCCTGCCCACAGAGACTGGGCTCCATCCGTGGAGCGATTTCTCCCTCTGCCCAGCTCTGCTGCTCGTGACCGGCGGCTCTGTCATCTACACGCTCCTGGGCGTGAAGCAACTCGGGCTGCACCACAGTCAGGGAGGCCGAGCCCTGGGCCCAAAGGACTGGCCCCCGGCCAGCGCCGAGCCCGACTGAGCAATGCCTGGGGAGCACCACAGCCCAGTCATCAAACACCACCGAAAGGAAGGAAAGGGGGCAGGAAGGGTGGAAGGAAGGGGATGCTGATAAAGGAGTTTCATAGGAACTTCATAACTATTATTATTAGGAGGACTGCCGAGGATAGGCTGCTTTGCAGTGGTGGGAATGGCACTCTAAAGCGTGTCCTCGAATATTCTAAAACTATGAAGTCATTGTTAAAAGAAGTGGGAGACGGAGGATATGCAAAGACAGTCCCATGCGTTGGAAGAATTAATATTTTGGGAGCCCTCCCAGGCAATGCTCAGGACCGCCCCCCGTGAATGCTCTTTACGTGACTGTCCTATCTGAAGCACACGCAGACGCATGGAGTCCCTCCCCAAACACCAATGGGGTGTTTCAAGGAAATTAACGTTATTGAAACTCCTAAGGAAACACAGAAGACCCTGAGTAGTCAAAGCGGTCCTGAAGAAGAAGAATGGAGCCAGGTATCATCCTTCCTGCCTCCCAACTACCCCTTTCTAGGACAGTGGCAGTTCTCACAGCAGTGAGACAACAGAACCAAAACACACAGATCAGTGGGACAGAACTGGAAGCCCCGGACTAGTCACAGGCATGAACGGTTATTTCAAACAAAGGTGCCCACGAGCATAAAACAGAGAAAGGAGAGCCTCCTCCATGGATGTGATGTTTGTAGCCACGGGCAAAAGAATGAAACTAGATCCATATCACACAACATGTGCAAAAGCTAAGCCAAAACCTTGAAGAAAACACGGGCAAAGAGTCCTGAGGTTGGGGAGAGGGATCCGAGCTGGAGCACAGGCTTACACGCAGGAGGCCAGGTTAGATTCCCAGTACTACCCAGTCCCTCGAGCACTGCCTGGAGTGACCCCCTGAGCACTGTCCTCGAGCACCGCCAGGGGTGGCCCCAAAACCACCACCTCCAACACCAACACAATAGCACTCTATGGTGTTGGTTTCAATGATGTCTTTGGGGATTCAACTCCAATGACAAGGGAAACAAGAGCACAAACTAACATGTCTGAAATTTAAAACTTTTTTTTTTTGACCCCCAGTACCATGCAGGATCCTCTGAGCACTGTTGGGAGCATCCCCAAAGCCAAAATAAATCAATGAAACATACAGAGTAGGGTATATCAAAGTTGCTTGAGTAAGGAAAAGACAAAACCAAAATCTTTGTTTCTCCCGTATACTCTCAACAAAACACAAATTTATTTCTATATTTCTTGGGCCCCTTTCTCTTTCTCCCAGGATTCCAATTACTTGAGTGTTGCTCTTTAAGGTCTTCCCGTAGTTAACTGAGGATCTATTCACCTCATTCCAGTCTCCCTTTTTTCTGAACTTGGGAGGTGACGGTCTCTCTACAGTCATGTTCGTGAAGTGTTCCCTCGCAGTGCCCAGGATGCCAGAATCCCATCTGGAGTTTTCCACAGAAACTCTAGCTCTCATCCCGGGATGTTCTCCTGGCTCTCTGCAACTCTCACCTCTCTTGGTGTCGAATTTGATGCTTCCCCTAACTGCTTTAACATGCAAAAAGCAAGGCTGGAGCGACTGCAGGGCAGGTAGGGTGCTTGGCTGACCTGGGTTCGACCCCTGGCATCCCAGGCCAGGAGTGATCTATGAGTTCAGAGCTAGGAGTAACCCCTGAGCACTGCTGGGTGTGGCCCCCCAAATGAAAAACAGAAAAAGAAATACAGTTAGAATTAGTTCTTGTCCTTGTTTCCTTTCTGCGCCCCCGCAAGCTCTCCCATGGTGGTGCTGAGGGAGAGGAGGCACCCAGAGGCCCTTTCGGGAGAAACTCAGCAGCCCGAGGGGACCGTGGCCTCATGCATACTAAGCATTTGCTCTGGTCCCCTCAACTACCTCCCTGCCCCAATTACAACAACTGAAAAGTTCCTGTCTACTAATTTCTATCATTTATGCTATTTCTGGGTCAGTTTGAACAGATTGATTTTTTTTTTTTAAATAAAGGCTTTTTGTTAGAGCAGTAATAGGTTCACAGAAAAAATCGACAGGAAGGTAGAGAATGCTGAATATACTGTGCTGTCACTCTCGTGACTAGCTCCCCCACCCCCACGCCGGAGTGCTGGAGGTCTGGCACAATAACGACACATTATGTCACACACTAGCAACATCCTAAGTCCCTATTCAACACCGTAAGTTCCCTCTCTCGATGTGTTCCATTCTCTGAGTCTGGGCACATGTGGACACACCTACCACAATCCAGGAGCATTCTCAGTGCCTTCAAGGCTCTGGACTTCAATACACCCCCAGCCCCAAACCCCTCACCCCCGGCAGCCGCTGATCTTTCCTCACTGTCTCCCCCATCTTGCCTTTCAGAATGTCAAATAGCTGATCTCCCCTGCCTTTTTATGACTTGCGTTTCTCCCACTTCCTTGCATGCCTGGTGGGTTTTGATCAAATGCCAGACTTTATGAATTTTACCTTATTGTGAGAACTTTTTTGAGATTCTAAACATATTCCTGAGCTTCACTTCTTGGCTGTGCTTATAAGAGCTGGAGATACTTTGAACTCCTGGGGTCCTATCAGTGACGTTTGGTTGGACCAAAGCAGTCAATAATCTGGCGTTAACTTTCCCCCCAATATTGTGGCCACAACCCCACTTACAACTCCCAGGGCTGCCCTGTGAATGATGAATCCGTCCAAGCTGGCATCACCCCCGGCACCAGGTGAACTTGGGGTCACTGCTGCTCTAATCCTTAGGGCGGCCACTGTCCTGGCCTCGAGAAGTTGCCTATTGTCCATGTGTGGGTGAGCAGTGAACTGAACAGCCCAAGGTTTGCTCTGAGCCCCTTGGCACGGCCTCTCTGAGCGGTCCCCTGCCCTGGACTCTGAGAACTGAGTGCAGAGCCAAGAGGAAGCCCTGAGCAGGCTGGGGCGGTTCCCAGACAAATGGAAACTGGACAAAAATGCAAACAAACACACTTCCTCTATTTTCCTCCCGAGAATTCCAAACGAATTCTGTCAGAAGTCTACATCCCTGTGCCCTCTTCTTCAAAAGAAAGCCTGGCCGCTCCCGTTCTGGGAAGACGATATCGATCTGAGATGTGATTCCTTAGTGTTACTTTATGGGGAACCCTCTGCGCTCCCCTCTGGAGAAGCCTGTGATCTTTCTTAAACCTGCAGCCCTGACTCTCTCTCTCTCCTGCTCCTCGTATTTCCCAGGATAAAATGATCTGGCTGGTAGCAGGCAATGTAAAATAAATTATTGTGGGCCTGCTCTGGGGGCAGACTTCAGGGGTGGTATGAAAAACTGGAGACAAGGGTGGAGGGAAGGTAATAATGGTGTGCGATTTACGTTGTAATATTGAATGCCTATAACAAATTATCATGAACAACTTTGCAATCCACAGTGTTTATGTAAAATGTAGGGGGAAAAAAACCATAAATAGGCCTTACCTATTTTATGTAAACTCCAAAATATATTAGCACAGAATTTCTTTAAAAGTTTTAGTAAAGACAGGTAAGGCATGACTATTATCATAGTAAAATCCAAATATAAAATAAAATTTTATGCAATATACTTTAGATTCCAGAGATGGGAACTTAATTATGTAAATGAGAATAAGCATTTTATTATATTGCATTAAAGGGGTTTTATTTTCCTTATTACAGCAATCTATGGATTGGAGTGATAACACAGCAGGTAGGCCGCCTTGCACGTGGCCGATCCAGGTTCGAGTCCTTTGTCCCTCTCGGAGAGCCCGGCAAGCTACTGAGAGTATCCTGCCTGCACGGCAGAGCCTGGCAAGCTCCCCGTGGCGTACTCGATATGCCAAAAATATTAACAACAAGTCTCACAATAGAGATGTTACTGGTGCCCGCTCGAGCAAACTGATGAGCAATGGGATGACAGTGACAGTGATGAGTGTCATAGCAATCACAAATTAATCACATACTAATTTATTTTCTGATCATTCTATTTGCCATTTCTTAAAGTTTTGCAGGAACAAGTCATATAAAGTCAATTTGTTATGTACCTAAGGGGGGGCAGGTTGGGGATGGGAAGGAAAACGGGGACATTGGTGGGGGAGGGTCACACTGGTGGTGTTAGAACAGTAAATGCCTGCAATGCCAATATAATGAATAATTCTGTAAATCACGGTGTTTTTAATTAAAACCACCACCACCAATTATCTCACTGGGCTAGAGTGGGTACAGTACAGTGGGGCGGGCACTTGCCCTGAATGTGGCTAACTTGGGTTGGATCCCCGGCACCACATGGTTCTCCTGAGCTCTGTCAGGAGTGATCCCTGATGCAGAGCCTAGAGTCAGCCCTGAGCAGAGTCAGGTGTGGCCAACTAACCTCACCGCCACTTCCCCCCCAAAAAAAATGAAACTTTTACTTCACATATACACAAAAAAAATCTGTCAAAAATATATCTGTCAATGGGGCTGGAGCAATAGTACAGCGGGTAGGGCATTTGCCTTGCATGCGGCCAAACTGGGTTCGAGTCCCAGCATCCCATATGGTCCCCTGAGCACTGCCAGGAATAATTCCTATGTTCATGAGTCAGGATTAACCCCTGTGCACCGCTGGGTGTGGCTCCCCTCCACCCCAAATACACACACACACACACACACACACACACACACACACACACACACACACACACACACACACACACACACACACACACACACACACACACACACACACACACACACACACACACGGCCAACTGAGCTTGGAAAAGAGAATACAGACTTTATCTCCTCACAACCTCATCAATATAAATGAGTATGTATTTTTAACATTTGCCAGTTAAACACAGAATGTTTTTTAAATGGCCATTAAAAAAATTGTGGGTTTTTAAAAGTTTTTTACTGGTTTTGTTTTTTGTTTTGGGGCGATACTCAGGAGGGGATACTCCTGGCTCTGCACTCAGGAATCACCCATGGCCGTGGTCAGGGGACCATCTGGGGTGCCTGGGACCTGACCTGGGTGGCCGCATGCAAGAACTACTGGTTCCTTGCAGCACCAGCCACAAGAGCCCAAATCTGGAAACAACCCAGGTGTCCAAGAATAGGTGACTGGGTAAAGCTGTAAGAAAAGGTGAAGTCATGGAATTTGCTGCTCCACGGGAGGGGGCGGCCTGGAGTACCTGCTGAGTGAAGTCAGAGGAGAAAGACTGACTCCAGCCCCAGCTGTTTCTGGTTCTTTGCTCATATTTCAACTAAGGCTCTACGTTTTACAAAAGCACTGGAAAAACTTTCTT
Organism: Sorex araneus; assembly: GCF_027595985.1. Classification (NCBI taxonomy): domain Eukaryota; kingdom Metazoa; phylum Chordata; class Mammalia; order Eulipotyphla; family Soricidae; genus Sorex; species Sorex araneus. Next base: position 293,065,646 of record NC_073303.1, read on the forward strand.
GGATCTAGCGTTGTGGTAATTCCAAGCATCACTGGGCCCAGACACTGAGCCATCCTGCCTGCAGGACCAGGCCCAGTTTTACTGTGAGTAGCCTTTGGATCACCTGAGCACTGTACAGGAGCACCCCCTCCCAGCCGCCCCCAAATATTATTCTGGTCAGACCAGATCATTCCTTCTTTTAAAATCCTTGACTCCATAGGGGGTAAAGAAAAAAAAAAATCCTTGAATCTGTTTCTTTAGTTCAAACATCCATGCCGGTGGAGTCATGAAACAAAGCTGCCCAAGCCTCACCCATTCAACTGCTCTTTCCCCGCCCAGGGTCCCGGGCAGTGCCATGCTCTTTCCTGCCTCACACCGGGAGCCTGCCTGCTGGCTCATCACTCACCTCCTCATCTCCTGCAGCCTTGTTGGGAGTCTGTCCAGCTCACATCTTCCCCGAGGGGGAGAAACCCTTCCAAGAGCCCCTCCCACACCCCGTCCTGACCCAGCCCACAGCACAGTTCTTCTGAAAGTACTTCTGGTATGATCAAAAATACACACTGGGTCTTTCCCCCAGCTCTTGGTGCATGGCTCCTAGAACAGTCTTAGAATATCCCAAGTGGTGTCTTCGAGAGAGGGCTGACACCCATAAGAATGGCCAGAAGGGACATGAAAAAAAAAATGCCCTCCATCACTAATCAACATGGAGACGCAAATTGAAATAACAATGAGACATCATCTCACACCACAGACACTGGTGCACATCAAAAAGAACAAGAACAACCAGTGCTGGCACGGATGCAGGGAGAAAGGGACTCTCATTCACTGTTGGAATGCCGACTGCTCCAGCCTTTCTAGAAAACAATATGGGCATCCTTTAAAAAAATCTAGGAGTTGGGTTTCCATTTGACCCAGCGACCTCACTTCTTGGAATATATGCCAAGGGCCCCCAAACAAAATGGAGAATAGACACTGGCACCCCTATGTTCCTTGCAGCACCAGCCACAAGAGCCCAAATCTGGAAACAACCCAGGTGTCCAAGAATAGGTGACTGGGTAAAGCTGTAAGAAAAGGTGAAGTCATGGAATTTGCTGCTCCACGGGGGGCCTGGAGTACCTGCTGAGTGAAGTCAGAGGAGAAAGACTGACTCCGAATAATCTCTCACGTGCGGATATTAAGAAACATAATGGCGGAATAATGAATTCATTGTTTTGGTTCTCAAAGACAATGAAAACCAAGAATATGAGAACTAGTCTTCAGTAGGGAACATGCCACGGAGGGGGCCGGGGAAGGGGCGCGGACAGGAGAGGGAAGGGGCAGCGACCATGGTGGAGGGAAGCAATCAACTGGGAGGAGCAGGCGGTGGTGCTGAAAGCGGGTAAAGTGGTGTGCGGGGCACCCTACTGCTACAGTACTGAAAATCACACCGTAGAAATCTGAAAGAAAAAAAAAAGCGCCTCTTGTAGAAGTGAACTGGGGGGTGGGAGACAAACCCGGTGGGGGGAACGTGGACGCGGGTGATGGGATTTGTGCTTAAACTCCGTAACCCAATCATGAACAACTTATCATTTCATCGAGTCAAAGAAAACAAACACACACAGAGGGCTGGCACTAGCCAGAGCAAGTCCCGATGAACAGCTGGGAATCGCTGTTCTGCCCTTTCCTGTCCTGGACGGGGAGGGGGCCAGAGGGGTCTTCGGACGGTGTCTATGCAGGTGTGCCGGGAGGGAGGGCGCGCAGAGCCCGCAGGGAAGCTCGGGTGCTCACCCCCTTGGTACGGCACCTGCACGTTTCTCTCTGAGTGTCTGCCGGCAGTGCGGGGGTGAGGGCTGGGGGTATCCGGGCTCAGAGTTGGGGCAGTGGGGGGGGATCCCAGCAGTGCGTGGGTGACTACGGGGTTCCCAGGTCCGAAGCCAGGGTCCCTGCAGGGAAGCGCATGCTCCGCATGCTCTAGCCCATAATCTCTTTGGTCCCATCGCCAAAACATCCCCCCTCCCCCACCACCACACCCTGCTCCCTCGATACCTGGTCCCTGAGCTGCATCCTTTATAAGAAGTGGGTCAACATTAGGCAGTTTTCCTACGTTCTGGGAGTCATCCTAGTGAATTACGAAATGGGAATGAGGATAAGGCACCAAATCCCAGAATTTACTAAGTCAGACAGAAATGTTAGTAACGTGGGGCTGGAGCTAGTGTACTGCGGGTAGGCGCTTGCTTGCTTGCTTGCACACGGCCAACCCAACTCAATCCCCGGCATCTTGTATGGTCTCTGAGCACCTCCAGGAGAAATTCTTGAGTGCAGAGGCAGGGGTAACTCCTGAACACTTCCAGATGTGGCCCAAAAAACAAAGAGAAAAGAAAAAAAAAAAAGAGAAACACTGGTAATGCGGGCAACCATTTATGTTACGAACTCTGGGTGGCCAGTGTCACGGCTCAACGGAACCGCTGGACACACAGCAGGAATCCAGAAAATTGACAGAACTTATGTCTGAATCAGCGCTGGCAATCACCTTGCACACTGGGTGTCAGACAGAACTCGAGAATACTTATCTAAGATCTGCTCAGAAGTTCATCAATAGTAGACGCCACAGGACTTAATCGACTGTATCGATTACAGTACCCCAGCACTTAGCCTGGTTCCTGGCACGATTCTCCATACACATCGGGTGAGAATGTGTATGACAGGAATGTATAAATGTGTGAATGACTGGAATGCCAAATTTGGGAGATTGTCAGGGCATGAGAGATATCCTACTTGGATGCAGCCCTGAGAGCTAAGGAAACAGGCAGAAATTTGGCAGCTCCAGCTTCAGAAGGCGGGGTGTGGAGGCTGCACGCAGGCTGGGCGGGGCAGCGGAGAGGGCAGGAAAGCAGCAAAGGTAAGGCCACTTCTCACCCGGAAGAGGAAGTAAACCAACAACGGCCAGCGCACTGATGAGGAAACAGCTCCTCCTCCATCCCAGACCCGTGAGTTGTGAACCTCTGTTCTCCCCAAACCCATTAACCATGGAGTTCAAACTCCACTCTACTGTCTGCTTCAGAAAAGGAAAGAAGAGAAAGGAAGGCCGTCAAGTGGACGAAAATTCTATCCAGTCCATTAGTCAGACTCCACAGGCCACGAGAAATCTCTCCAATGAACACCGGAGCAATTGAGCTCTTCGAAGGAAGTCGAGCAGCTGGGAAGACCACGGTGAGCGTGTGGCACGTGTGAAGTGACCCGGGAAAGAGCCCGTGGCCCTCTCCGCACCGAGGGCCCACCAGCACACAGGATCTGCAGCAGCTGCACCCGGATCTCTGTGCAGCTGCATCCTAAGTGCTTTACGGCTGGAAAATGCCTTTTGCTGTTCCTGAATCTCTGCTGTTCAGTCCTTGAAAGGGAGAAGAGGTTCTCTGGACACAGGAGGACCAAACAGCTTCTCTGGCTCAGGACTCCGCTGCCCCACCAGCCCCGAATCAGGGAAATTTGTGACGGCCTCCAAGACCTGGGAAAAATGAGGCCACGCCCAGAAGACACCAGTAAGAAATGAACGTCGTCTTGCCACAGAAAACAGGCCTTACCTCTGATGGAGTTATTCTTCCCTTCTTAATCTCCGAGGACGTTTCGTTTAATTTCCCCACTTTGTTACTTGAGCTGCATTTGTAACACGTCCACCTTGTCTGCCCCTCCGTCTCGACCATGCACTCTTTGTTCTGCAGGCAGAAGGAGTGATACAAATGGCCACAGCTGCAAAATAAAGGCGACCAATTTATCCTCTTCATTATCATAAAGTCATTCGTCAATATAAGCCACGCCAGAGTGTATCTGGAAGTGACTGAGGTTTCCAGTACCCTGGACTGCGCAGATGGTACTACGGCTAGGTTGTCCGAGTAAAGACACGAGAAAGGGAACTTGCTGGTGACTGTCCTTGCCTCTCCCAACTCCGGACTCACAGGTCCATGAGTGAGTCTGTGCCAGCAGTTAGGAGGGCCAGAGCTTTAGTTCCCCAACTAGGAACCTCTGGGGAAATGAGCTGAACTTCTGTTCAGTTCTCAAACTGTGAAATATATTTAGACAGTTTGAAAAGTCAACTGGGGAAAACTCAGGATTATGTAAGTAGCTAGATAGTAACATGCCTGGTTTGCCTCATCAGACGGAGGGCAGGCACTGAGATTTGATTAAGCATTTACCAAAATGCCAGTGCCGTTACAAATTCTTCTCCCTCGGAGGCAAGTCCCCATCGATTACATTAAATTAACGAGCGGATTTCCCAGAAATGACGGGAACATCGCCGAGCCAGCCTTCCGATGCCTCGCCTGCCCATCCGCCCAGGAAGCGCTGCCTGAGAATTCCCCTCTCTCTGCTGCTTTCTGTTCTCTCTTGATACGCTTTTCTCCTTCTGGCCTTTCTTCTTTCTTCTTACCTTTCCTCCTTTGGTGCCTCTGCTGTCCAGCGGCCACCGGGAAGCTGCTGATGGTCAGGTCTATACGCTCAGTCCAGACTTCTCTCTCTCCAAAACCCCATCCGTCTCAAGAACTCAGATCAGGACAACACTTCGAATTTCATATGTGCCCAAAGTCTTGATTTTCCCCCCATCCCTCCCCGACTGCACATCACTCACCCTGCACCATCTTAATCCATGACTCATCTTCTGTTAAGCAAACCTACGTCTTCCAGTTTCTAAGCCCTCTGGAGTCAGCCTTGACTACTGGCCTTCATGCCTCACATTCACTCTACCCTCAGGACCCACCCAGAACCCTGCCCTTTTCATGACCAGCACCGTGGGCGTCTCTCACCTGTGTTACCACAACGGCTTAACTGGCCAGTCAACCATCACCCTGACCGTCCGCAGTCCAATTTCAACCCAGCAGTTAAAATGATTTGGGGACCACGCCTGGCAGTACTCAGGGGCTGCTCCTGGCTCTGCTCGTGAGTGAGCCCTGTGATGCCTGGGGGCCATACGTGGAGCCAGGGATGGAACTGAGTCGGCTGCGGTGCAAGGCCAGCGCCTGGACACCAGTACTCCCTCTCCAGCTCAACTCAAAGAGGTCAAAAAATTATTTTTTTATTTAGTAAGTGTGATTTACAAAATTACTGATAGCTGAGTCTTTGGCATATAGTATTTCAACACCAATACCACTACCAGTGTCAACTCCCCTCCATCAGTGTCCCCATATTCCCTCCCCACTTATACCTAAAGGGACCCTTACGACAGATCCTGTCAACCTCATTCTCAAGAGGATGCAGTGGTTTCCCAGCTCAGAGAACAAGTTTAGCTCCTTAGGAGCACCCGGTTCCTCCACTGTTCGGACTCTACTCTCCCTCTAACGCCACCTCTTATTTCTTCCCTTCCCTTCCCTCTGCTTAGGGAACACGAGCCTGTCACCAAACACAGTGACACTCACCACCCTGAGTGTGCCGGGATGAACCCAGTCTCCAGCTCTCTGCAGCAGCTGGTCCCTGCCTGGCCACACCTCCCGCTCCTCACGGCCACTTTCCTTCGGTCTCTGTTCAGTGGTCATGGCCATGGGGAGATTTGCCCTACCTACTCATCCTACTCATTATAAATTGTTGCTTCCTAATAATCTCTTCCCATTCTATTAACTTTGTTCAAAGAAATTTACAATTACAATTTGACTACTTTTTAAAACGGTCTACTCATAAGTTACTTTGACACTGAGGCTTTCTCTGGCTGCTCCATATAGAATATACTCTGCCTCCCAGGGCTGGAGTGAAAGTACAGTGGCTAGGGCACTTGCCTTGCATATGGCCAACCTGGATTCTGATCACTGGCATCCTGTATGGTCCCTCGAGCCCTATCAAGTGTGCTCCTTGAGCACAGAGCTAGGAGTAAGCCCTGAGCACCCCCGGTATGCCCCACTCACCCCACCTCCCAAAATCCCCCTTCCAAACACTGCATCTTACTTGACATCGGAAGTCATGTAGTATTTTGTCTGTCTGTCTCTGACACTAGAATGCAAATTCCACAAGAGCAGACGCTTTGCTTTATTCATGCCGTAACCCTATTCCCTAGAGAGCCCCTGGTATACAACAGATGCTCAATATATATTTACTGAACGGACAGACTCAGAATGATGAAAACGACTTCCCTTTCCAATCATCAAATCTAATAATCTTCCTGTGTTAGTGACTTATGTAAATTATTTCATTTAACTGCCACAAAAACCTTACAAGGCCAATATCATTATTATCCCAATTTACAGATAAGGGCACTCAGAGGTAGAGAAAGAACTAATCTGTCCCAGTCTTCCCAGCTAGCAGGTGGCCAGGGCAAGGAGCTGAGCTACCGGAGTCTGGCTCCAGAGCCCAGACACCGCCTCTTTCTGTATAAGCGGGAAGAAGACCTCTACTTTGGCACTAGACTTCTCTCTTGCTCCGTGATGTGAAACATTATATCCCGATGGTCTCTAAATCTACTTTTTTCAGGACAAGCCTTCTGGTTGCTGATGGGAGTAACTGACTACCTAACACCCCCTGGCACATATGCAAAGGCCACCTTGAACCTAAGCCCTCCGGTGGCCTGGAAACTGCTCCCTGGAAGCTGGCATCATGTTCAGCCACTTGCTCCCGGGGAAGACTCTGTTGTTCCCTTCCACTCCGTGCCTGAGAGACATCAGCAAGACAGCTCTGCCCTTAAAATAGATTCCGAACCTTCACTCCTACCGCTCTCATCCTGCTCAAACGTCACTTACTCTGAGATGCTTTTCTTTGCAAAGGTGTCTTAAAATAGCACCTTGCCCTGAACACTCAGCCTTCCCTCCCATTACCATGTGTTTTATTTTCCTTCAGAGCTCTCATCACTTTGTATTTGTTGCCTGACCACCCTAACAACAACCCTCCACCCCCATCTCCCTGCGGGATGTCGGCTCTGAGAGCCAGGATGATGCCTATTAGGCCTGCTGGAGTCTGCTCTGGGCTGGGGAAGGATGTGCAGACCCACCTGATAATGTTTGTAGAGTGCAAGCGCACACAGACACACAAAGACACACCCACACAGACACAGACAGATACACATGCACATGCCATGCATGTAACTGCTTCCTTCCTCCCCCTTACCTAAAGACAATGATTTCATCAGCCATTTCTTGGCGTCTCTTGTACTGCTGCAAGCATATAGAACAATAATCCTGCTTCGGGTTCAGTCCTCGGGTGACCGAAGCTCGGAGGTTACACAGTGACCAGTGGAGATCTTGGTTTAGAAGGCTAGTAGTGGTTTCCAACAGGGTCTATGACAGACCAAAACAGTTTTATAAAGAGAAATAACAGTTGCTTAGCTTTCAATCATAAGGCACTGACAAAACTGATAAAACAAACACGAAAGGAGTCCTTCTTTTATTTCTTGGTGGTACCAGGGATTGAACCCAGGCCTGATGCATACAAGGCTTGTACTTTACTAACAGACACCTCCAGCCCTTAAATGGTAAGGTTTAATATATAATGACGAGTGCCACATTAGGAGTCTCTCAAAATAATTACTAAGAGACTGGACTGAGAAATGTTTACTCTGCCTTTCTCTGGCTTAATTCAATACTAATGACTTTTGAATGACTAGTGAAACTCAAAGCTATTTATTACATTTATATAATAACTTCACTTCGAATAGCTCAAACTGTTGTAACAAAAAACCAAATCCTGTTTTTTTTTTTTTTTTTTGGGTTTGTCATGGAAATTGTAGCCAAGGCAATACTTCAGCCAACCTTTTAGAGGAAAAGCTAATGACCATGACTCGTTTTTCATCTCCCTTGGGCAAAGATCACTTTTTCCTGATCAGCACTTATAGTCGCTTGAATCAGCTCCAGACCATGCCATCTGTCATGAAGTCACATTAAAGCCTTTTCACACAACTTGTGTAAATTGGGGTGGGGGAGTTAAGAGGGAGGAGTGTTGGGGTCCCTGGGAGAGGGAGGAGGTGGGTACACTGTGAAGGGTGTTGTCGAAATTATGTACATGAGAAACCAACATTGGCAGTACTATAAGCCACAGAATATGAATCAATATGAGATTTTCAATTAATTTGCATCTGGTTCCCCAATTTTCCCCCCACAGCTGCCATGTGATGTCATTTTAAAGCTCTTTGTACCCACACAGTACCGTTCCCCACTGTAGCTAACTCCCAGCACCCACGTAGGTGATGTCTGAGTGTGCTGGGCTGTGTCCATCTCCTCGTGGAGCCCAGGGGCAGCCACTGCTCTCCTCCCCACACCTTCCCCCTTCTTTAACTGGGGAGCAGAGCTATTAGTTCCAATGAGGTAATTCTTTCTACTCAGCTCCATCGTCTTCTGCTCTTGGAAAGTTCCAAAGTTAGCAAAACACTCCTGTGCCTTGCACTCAAGCCTCCCTCCTGCCATGGCAGAGCCTGTGCCTGCAGGGGTATCTGCTCCACTGCCCATGTCACCGGGATAAACACAGAGACCACAGCAGCACCTAAGGACGAAAGCCCTGGGCGATTCGGAGTTCAGGGTTGACTAAGGACCTGGCTGTCAGCGACAATGGACCACTTCAGAACAGACTCACTCAAAGGTGGATGTATTTAATTTTTCATTGAGTTTTTAAATAAAATCACTGCGAATGACAGAGTTACAAAGTTATCTGTGGCTGAGTTTCAGATGTACAATGACCCAACACCAACCCATTCACCAGCAACCACTTCCCTCCACCGGTGAACCTAGCTTCTCCCCTGACCCCAGGCGTGCCTCTATGGCAGACAATTTCTTCTTTCTTTCCCTTCCCTTCTAGGGACTGTGGTTTAGAATACTGCTGTTGATAGGGTACAGTGCACATCACTTTACCTCCTTTAATTTTATTTTGTGATTTTTTTTCCTCCTCATGCTGACCCTTTCTCTTTCCATGGATTGTATTTTAGCATTGTTATTTTCCCAGAAAACTTCTCACTATTTTCATTTGGGGAAAAAAAAAGGTATATTTGCCTCACTGCCAATTAGTCAAAGAAATAAATCCAAATTTGATACAGTCCCACCTTCTAGAACATGTGTGAAATATGTGTTAATTATTTTTAAGAGAAATATAAAAATAAAAACACACTATCAAACTTCCACTAAATAGTGTGTGTGTGTGTGTGTGTGTGTGTGTGTGTGTGTGTGTGTTGGGGGGAGCACACATCCAGCTGTGCTCAAGGCTTACTCCTGGTTTTATGCTCAGGAATCACTCCTGGTAGAGGGGACTGTATGTCGTACCAGGGATCAAACTCGGGTCAGCTGTGCGCAAGAAAGAGCCCTGCCTGCTGCACCGTCTCTCCAGGCCCCTAGTTACTAAACTAATTGTAGTTTAGGTAACATGGTTACAACAGTGTAACATGTATGGTTTTGATGTACAGTTACTGCATCTCACAATCACCAAGGTGCCAAGACTCTCCACCCTGTCCCCGAGTTAGTGAAAGCGAGTGGCTTACCTGTTCGTAGTTAAAGGTATCCAACATTCCCAGAATAAGTCCTTGGATTTCTCCAAGTTTTCCTTTTCCATAAACCGGATCCTAATTAGGAAAAAAAAACCCAAATAACCCAACTACATTAAAATTCTGTTATAACTTTAGGTATTTATTATTATCATTATTGTTTTTAGGGCCACACTTGATGGTGCTCAGAGATCACTCCTGGTGGCTCTCAGGGGACCAAACGGGGCTTGGGGATTGAACTCAGATCGAACTCAAGGGAAGTGCCCTGGCCACGGTACTATCTCTCCTGCCCCCTGACTTTGATATTTTAAAATTATGTGGAACTATGTCATCTGAAATATTCAAATACTCAAGTCTCTTTCTATAGCCACAAAATATTCTTTCATGAGCCTTCTAATGAAAATGCGTGCGGGGGACCTTGGAGAGCTAGGGCAGAGGTGAAGGTGCCTGTTCTGCATGTAGCCAGTCCCAGTCTGATCCTGGTCTTACACAGGCCCCCTGGGCACCAAATAGCATATTCTCGAACAATCCCCTCTCCCCAGTACTAAGAAAATAGAATAAATGCCCGTCAGTTTCCTTCTGACCATTAAGTTATTTACCTGTTTTTCCAATTAACAAACAAAGTGTGTGCTCTAACTGTTGGGCTACATCACCCACCAGGGAAAAACAGTTTAAATGATCCAAGTCCATTGTTTAACAGTCTGTGAGTCAAATAAAATTGACTCAGATTTTGTTTCTGCAAACAGCTTCTTCTCTTTTTGCATAATTAATGCCATCTTCCTCTTTGAGTTCTTAATTATCTGCTACATTAAAACCAAAATGTGGGCAATGGACCAATAGTACAGTAGGTGGGACATCTGCCTTGCATGTGGCCGACTCGGGTTCGATCCCGGCATCCTATACGGTTCCCGACTACTGCTAGGCGAGAGATTCCCTGAGTGCAGTCAGGAGTAACCCTCGATCACCGCTGGTGTAGTCAAAAACAAAACAAAACAAAACAAAACAAAACAAAATAAATAAGTAAAACCAAAATGTTCAGCAATGCCCAGAACATGTCCAACAATTTCTCTTGCAACCGCATTTAGACATTTCCAGGCCAGACAAACTAAACTGCGCCAATTCTGGAAATAAATAAACCGTTCCAGGCCCGGAAATAAGACTTTGGTCAATAAACCAGTTTCTGGATCCAAGGAGTAGCTTCAAGCTTTCCAGAGTATTTTTCAGTCACTGTGGATCAATAGCAGATAGTGAGCCCACCTTCCCTCCACGGTTATTTGTCTAAGGTGCGACAAGTAACTTCTTTGTTAGATACAATCTGGAAAATGCAAGTATGCAAAGACAAAAAAACAAAAATAAACAAAAAACCCTAAATCAAATCACCCAGAAATGAACACATGTTAGTATTCTGATGTGTATTTGTCCAGTCTTGTTTCGGGGGAAGGAGAGAGAGGGTCAGTGAGAAATGTATTTCATTATTTAATGGACCAAATTTGCATAGTGAACAGTACATTTATATCTATTTTACTTGATGGCACTGTGGGCAGTTCTCTCATTTCATCAGACACGTTGGTATGGCTGCAGGTAACAGCCCATGTGTGACACCACGTGTCATTCTAACGGCCTATGCTGCTCATCCCTGGCACCGCCCCGAATCCCACTCACTCCTGCTAAATGGGAGCAGTTGTCAGTTTTGGTTGGAATCACTATTTCTTTTGTAGAGAATTCTAGAAAAGGCAACTGTAGAATTTTTATGGTTACTGAGACACAATGCCAAAGTGCTTAACCAAAAGATGCATTCTGCTTAAAAAAAAAAAAATCTCCAGTGTACTTGTGTACTCAATTTTACTTATAATTAAAAAGTTGATAATAAATGAGAATGTCAAGTCAATTACTTTATTCAACATGAAGTGATGGAGGATACAAATGACTTCCATGCCAAGCAGGGGAATCCAAGTCCACAGTAACGATGAGAGTAGCTACTTATTCGGGTGGGGAGCAATGCCAAGTGCAGAGCCAAGCCCTTTATACGAACTACGTTAAATTCTTCCGACAATGTTCATAAATTAAGAAATTCGGGTTCAGAGAAGTGGACTTTGTCAAGATTACAAAAACTGTAAGCCGAAAAGCTGGGAACTGAATCTGGGTGCCTTAGAGAGGGGGCTCCTTCCACTTAAGTGCTGGCCTCCCACATACAGACATGGAAGCTAATAAACGAAACGATAAAGTAGTGTTGGCTGATACTTGAGTAATGGTTCTGGTTATTTCTCAGGATATGAGGATGATTAAACTCGTGGGTGGTAAGAGTGTGCTCAGCAAAGGGAGCAGAGACTGATGCAGGCGTTGGCTTTGCTTCGCTTGCGTCTCTGGGCTCTGGGGAAGGTGCCCAAGACCTGGTTGGGCACAACTTTCCCAAGACTTGATTTCAGTCCCTGGCAAGAGCCGCAGCAGGGTGTCTGTCCTTTGGTTGCTGGCCTGGGATGCTGAGGATACGTACAAGTAACTAAAGGGATAAAGTAACTCTGCATCTGCGTACTGACGAACATGCTTCTGACATCTGGGCTTGGAAGGCCACCAAAGCCTAACGGAGAGCTGTGTCACCTCTCGGCTAGGGATGTGTCTCTCAGCTGAAGAGATCTGTCCGACGCGCAAAAGGCAAGACATACCCTCCAATTCTTCCTTTACCAGAGCAATGACCCAGGCCAGAAATCAGCCAGAACATTTCTTTTTCCCTTTTAACTCTGCATGGAAACAGATTCATGTGGGGGCTTCTGAACTTCTATTCACATATATGCGTTGGGGACGGCTCTTAATAATCAGACCGTCTCCCTCAAAGCATCAGGGCTATGCCTCGTTTTTAAAAGGTTCTCCCGGTGTTTGCTATAATAGACGTATCCGAGACACCACTGCAGCGTCAGCCTAGGCAGGCTCTGGCATTTGTTTATGCCAACAGCGGCTTGGAGAATAAAGAGGTGCTTAAAAGGTTAAATCCTGGGGAAAACAAAGCAGTCTTTATAGGTCACGTCTATATTTATATCAGTGCACTTCACTTTAATATGCATAATTTAAAGGGGGAAAATCATGAAAATTGCTTCATGCTGGGACGACATATAAATTATAGAAGGCGAGAGGGAGCTCAAGGGGTCCCGCACAGCATGCACGCAATCCACTGGCTCCTCCAGTTATTTCCCGAAGACGCCAGCGAGATTCTTCAGCAACGAGGAACTGCCGAGGCTGCTCTTTAATGTGTTTGTAAACTATCAGAGAAGAGCACAATTGGGCACTTCCCATAAACTGGATTATTAAAAAGCCGGATAGCAAACAAAATGGGATGACCAGTTTTGGTCCGATGGCCCCTGCAGTGCGGCGGCAGCTGGTGTGAGGTTTGTTTTCAAATTACACTCTTTTGCCAATCAAGACTCACTTTAAAAATATGAATAATGTCCTCACAGCAGTTAATGACTGCACAAATATGCATTCTCTGCCTCTGATTTCCCATCTAAATCATTTGCTTGCTCTGACTGCCTGAGCAGGAAAGTCATCAACGGCGTCTCAGGATGACTCTCGCCACCGAAGGAAGATCACAAGGAATAAGCAGTGAAGACAGAAGGTGGATCACGGGAGTGTGGTCCCTGAGTGTGGTCCCTGAAAAACAGGAGCTTATGATGCTCGAGAAAGACGTCTTCACACGCAGTTCCCGAGCATTGGTTTGAATCGATCCCTAGGGGTCGAGAAGATCTTTCAGAACTTCTCACGGGAACATCTCTTCTGGAAAAACTAAGTTGTGTGAGCATTTGTGCATTGTGCTACCCCACCCCCACCCCCACCCCCCAGAGGATCTGACGAACACTCCGGCTCCAGTTCGGTGGAGAAGAGAAGGCCTACAACGTGGAGCCAGAAGACTAAGGTCAATGTTCCTCCCGCTCCCACTTGACTGAGTAAAAGAAGGCAAGTTATTTCACCTGGCTGGCACTTTCCTAACTAGGAACACTAAAGGAACTGCTACTTCCTCAGCTTAATGAGCACAGAGATCAGAGGAACGAACACAAAAGCTTTGCAAATCTCTGTGAACGACACGAAGACATAAGGAGAGTGGGTCCACTAATATTTAGCGAGTATTTATGAAGTCCCAGGCACTTGCTACATGCTAGAAATATAATCAGTGACCAAGACAGACGTGGCCGCTGCTTTCATGAAACTCAGTCTCAGGGGCAAGTAATCCAGAGGGGGCAAGAATAAGAGAAAGTTTAAAGTTACAGGTGCAATAAACTGGGTTGAGGGCAGGGCGACAAAGAAGAGAAAACCCATTTGAAAGAATATTCTAGACTATTTCAGGAAAAATTAAGTCCCAAGAGAACATAAAGTGTCTTAAACACAGGCTCATGAGGGAAAAATTAAAACAAAAGCCAAAAACATCTATAATTTTTTTAAACCCCTCTCATTGGAGTATTTAAAAACTTAGATGAAATGGATTGGTTTTTTGAAAGAGACAATCTACTAAAAAGTACACAAGGAGAAACAGGTAACATGGGTAGACCTTATCTCCTGAAAAAAAAAATACAGATTCAATAAGTAACAGCCATCTAAAATAGAATAACCCAACCAGTTCTAGTACATTCTTAAAATATTTAAAGAAGCAACTCTATCAATATTCAGGTCTGTTTCACAAAATATAAGCAGGGGAAATACTTCCTAAATCATTCTATTAGATCAGCATTATCCTGATATAAAAACTGAACAGTTATCAGCAGAAATGCTGGTTACTTTGTAGTCAAAGACAAAATGATTCTAAGCTTTATACTGAAAGACGAAACATTCGAAATAGCCAGCACAATTGCAAAAGGACAAAGACAAAGGACAGACACTAGTACTATGTGACTCACAATGAGGCTGCAAGAAAACTGGCTAAAGGAGGGGCTGGAGTCCAGGTAGGTGCTCGCCTGAGTGCGGCTGCCCTGGGTTCAATCCCTGGCGTCCCATAGGGTCCCCTTAGCACCAGAAGTGACCCCTGGGAGCAGAGCCAAGAGTGACCCCTGAGTACTACCAGTGTGGCCAAAATAAATAAATAAATAAATAAACAAAAATACTGGCGAAAGAACAAAAAATCTGATCAATGATAAAAAATGGAGTCCAGAGGAAATGCCCCTTAGTCAAATGAGCAAAAACGATACAGAGGAGACACTCTTTTCAACAAATGGTGCTGAGAGGCATACACAAAGGCAGAAATAAATCTAGACAATGATCTTTCATCTCTCACAGGGAAAGAGAGAGTGGGAGAGAGTGGGAGAGAGAGAAAGAGAGAGAGAGAGAGAGAAAGAGAGAGAGGAGAGAGAACATGCCTGTCATAGAAGCAGGTGGGGTGAGTGGGAAATGTACACGGGTGAAGAAATGGGTCAGCTGGAACATTATATGATTGAAACCCAATCATCGGTAACTTTGCAACTGTGTTATTTCACACGGTGATTGAATAAAATGATAATATTAATAATAATATAACGATAATAAGCCCAAATGGAACATAGGCCAAAGTGTAAAACATTAAATTATTAGACTTCTGCAAGATAACATGGAGAGAAAAAAGAAAAAAATATTAACAACCACCACCAAGACTTTTGCACTAAACAGTGCAAATAAGCATTTAGGTAGAAAACCTGAGCTAAGCTGAGAGAACGGAAAACCCGAACCTGCTGAAACGACAAACATCGGCTCTGTGAAAGACTGTCGAGAGAATAAATGACAAGCCACGGGCTGGCAAAGGGTATCTGCGAAGCACACATCCGCTAAAGGACGTGTACGGAAATGTGTCCTGGAAGACTTGTAAAGGTTTAAGAACTCTTACAATTCAACAATTAAGAAAACAACAGCCCAATTAATAAGTGGGCAAAAGATCTGAGCTGTCCCATTACAATGAAAATAGACAGATGGCAAACGAGTGCATGGAAAAAAAATGTTCAGTGGCATAGTGCATTCGGGAGCCGCAATGCAAACAGCACAGAGACTGCTGTACACCTACCGGAATGGCTCCGTCCCCAATCCCGGGGTCACTGAGACCTGCCTGACTGCCCAGAGTGTGGCCTCTCTTGGGAAGTGGCCACACCCACCGGGTAGCCGTGTTTCTGCTAGTGGAGCTGACAGGAAGATGTCAACGGGGTGGGGAGAGTTCAGAGAGTTGGCAGAAATTCTCGTTACTGTTCCTCTGTGTCCCTTTTTTCTCTTACTGCCGTTAAGCTTTTCTGTTAATCAGCGATTTGAAGCACTGATGATGCCTTGTAGCTCTCTCCACGTTGTTTCGAGTTTGGGGTTACTGATTTGCACATTAACAATTTTCAGGGACTCAAATGTTTTGGGCTGATATTTATTCAGATACTTTTGTTTTCTGCTTTGACTTCCTTTCTCAGAACTCCAAGTACACATTATTTTTGGATGCTCAACATTATTCCGCAACTCACTGATTTTCTGGTTGATGGATCAAACTTGGGTCCTTGCTCGTGAAAGGAATGTGCCCCAGAATCCTGAGCATTGTTCCCAGCCTCGGTTCTTTTTTTTTTTTTTCTGACTCACTTTTCTTTTTTTCTTTTCTTTTCTTTTTGGGCCACACCCAGCAATGCTCAGGGGTTACTCCCGGCTCTACACTCAGGAATTACTCCTAGCGATGCTTGGGGGACCATATGGGATGCCAGGGATCGAACCCAGGTTGGGCATGTGCAAGGCAAACGCTCTATCCGCTGTGCTATCACTCGGACCCCTGACTCACTTTTCATGTTGAATGTTGGTATGCCATCAAATTCACTAGTTTCTTTTTCCCTACTGTTGTCCTTGATTACTAATTCTAGTGTCTATTACCATCATAGACATTAGGGTTTTATTTTCCAAGATTTTTGCTTATCTTCTGTTTTGACTGAATAACATCCACTAGACTTTACAGTGTCAAAAAGCCTGAGTATGTCTGCATTTCGGAAGGTATTTTTAGCTCTGTTGGAGAAGCAAATCACCTGCAAATGGTGTTTATATGTTTAGATCTCGCTTTCAAAGCATGAAGCTATGCTTAGTGCTGGCTGATGTGTTCCAGTGCTGAGTATCTCTGAGCACTCAGGCCTGTTCTGCCCTTCCTGACTTCCTGCAGGAAGGAAGGCGTTTCACTGGCCGCAGACGAGTAGCCTTGGCTACTCTTCTGGCGGTCCTTCTCCCTGTTTCGGGAGTTAACTGGGACCCAGGCACTGCGCCTGCGTCCTCCCTCCCCAGCCCTGCCCTGCAGACCAGCCTGAATCTGGCTTCTCAGCCTCTCCTGCCGAGCAGGAGCAGCCCTGATCGCTAATCAATGTTAATCAAGGGATTAACCTATTTCCCTATCAGGGGTCATTGCCCTTTATTGCCTGATACCCAACCAGCCAAGCAAACAAAACTACTGGTTCACATATTTGTCCATTTGTGGATTATTTCAAGAAGAGAGAAACCTGGTCTCCGATGCTCCATCGTGGCCCAAAATGGAATTTTTTCACTCTTGATCCTTATTTGCCCTAAAAATGTTTATTTAGTACCAATTCTATGCAGGTGCCTCTGGGCTGGGTGATGGTGAGAGTGCGGTGCTGCATTTCAGGGTCCCTCTGCTGTACCTGGAAACACGACAGGTAAACACACCTGACACCACTTCCTACAGCTCCACCCAGACTCTGTTCTAGGAGATTCCTCTTGAAAGTTCATCTAGTTTATAAAACTTAACTGCCACATCTGTGCTGATGATTGTCAAGCTCCGTCTCCATTCTTCACTCTTTCTACAAGCTTCATCCCGCTACTCCCCCCGCTGCTCAGTTGGCCACCTGAAACTAAAGAACTGTCGGGCTTCTTCCGTGTTCTCCTGCATCTAAACAGTCATGAAAAACTGAGTGGAATCTGTCAACGATGTCATTCAACCCCCAGGTCCATATTCTCTTGTCCATTCTAACTCAATAACCTTGGGTTCCTATTACTTTCTTTGCCTCCAAGCTTGTCCCCTTCCAGTTCATCCTGTACTAAACCACAGTTCAAGAGAGTCTGAAAAAGAACTTTGTCCCATCATTTCTGTTTAAAGTCTTTCTTTTGATGGGAACTGATTGATTTTAAAATGCAATCCGAAAGTCCTTGCCATGATTTACAAAGCAATTAAAGACTCAATTCCTGCCTGCTTCTCAAATTTCACTTCTGACGCCTGTAGTCTTGTTTTATGTTCCAAGCACAAATGTCTGCAATGCCCCAATTGTACCAGGCTTCACCTTAAATACTGTGCCCGTATATATACTTCACTTTGCTTAAATAGTTCTAGCTCCTTTTTTCTATCTCCCTGGTTCCTTTAAGCTCTTAACAGATTCAATTCAGACATCTCCTCCTCCAGGAAATCTTTCTAATTCCCCAGTCTGTTTCCGACACACACTTTTATTGGCACTCCCCTCTGGGTATATGTATTTTCAAAAATTCAACTCATTTTAATTTATTTTAAAAAGATAATAAAGTGATTGGGGTATTCCAAGGATGCGAACAGAGGAAAGCAGCCAAGTCTTGAGAATCCTAACTAGGGACTCAGGTGTCCTTGGGGTGTTCTTGCCCTGGTCCTCCTCTTCCTGTGTTCCACTGGAACATCTCCCTGTATCCTGTGACCACATCTTCTCTCTCCTCCCTGCAGCTGCCTACCGTCTTCTCCACTCCGTAGGTAAACATTCTGTCACTGTTTGATGCCGCAGGATGGGAAAGTAAGCACTGTCCAAACCCCCAGGCTCTGCAGTGTACGTGACCCCGAGTTCTGAAGAGAGATGTATTCATCTCTTTCCAGTTCAGTTCTAGGGCTTCCTGGAACCAACAACGATGAGGCCACTGGCCTCCCTTGATCCAAGATGGGGGAGGCAGGGTGGGGTGGGGGACCAGGAGGCTTGTCATGGTCCTGCTCTTGCATGGCGGCTCCTGCTGAGACCACAGGGACACAACACGGGGCTCCGAGCACACAATCCTAAAGTGTAGCTTTTACTGACTTAGAGGCCTGTGATTAGTTACATCAAAGTGTTTTCTGCCTCTCTTACTACAACATAATAGAGCAAAACGGTGCCTTTTATCTACATAACTAGTAAGTGACCAAGCAGGGTTGCCACAATATTAATAAAGAGACGGTTAAAAACATTAAGAGACTGAAATAAATGAGAAGACTTGCATGATAAAATCAGAAAGGGCATCAAATGAGAAAGTGGGAGTCTTTGGTGCTCCTCTGGGTTCTGTCGCTACTGGTATGCTGGCCAGGGGCGTAAACTTCCTATCCGCCAGTTTCCGTTCCCAGAAACAGAACACTGCAGAGTGGAACAGTGTGAGTATACGATGAAATAATATCTGTGAAAGCATTCTGAACAATTAAAAGCCTCAGGGGTCAGAGCGAAAGTACAGTGGATAGGAAGCAGCTGACCTGGATTCGAAATCCAGCACATCATATGGTCTCCTGAGCACGGCTAGGAGTGAGCCCTGAGCACAGAGCCAGGAGTAATACTGAGCACCATTAGGTGGGGCCCCCAAATATAAAGAACCTGAGGAACAGCAGGCGGTATGTAGTTTCAGGAGCATCCCTTACATGCAGCTGACCAGATTTAATCCCTGGAGCGATACGGTCCCTAAAAGTTCTCTGGGTGCAACCCCAAAGGCCCCCAACACTGTTGGCAAGACCCAGGTAACCACTAGCACCACTAGGCCTGGAGTATTCTTGGGCCCCCGCTTTGAACTGTTGGCCCAGTTGGTGGAGAATCACCTGTGGGGTTCCTCAGCCTCTGGGTGCCTCTTGGGGGACCCCATGCCAAAACAACAACAACAATAATAATAATAACTAAAATGAAATTTAAAAAATGTCATGCCCTCATAATCAATGGGATTAATCACTGAAAGTAGAAAATTGTAGGGTAACATTGGATTTGTCCTTTTGGCCTTGCTGCAGGGAACTTAGTTTACCTTAAAGCAATGTCCTTTCTGTATGGACACAGGAAAACAGTTAATATTATGCTTTGTAACTTGGGGATTGATTGACTCTGAATAATATTTACTCCTGGGCATCTGCTTTCTTGACTCAGTTGCCTTTAGTTCCTAGCAACCCCAAAGCAGGGGCCTAATGAGGGACTGGATGGACCCATGGAAAGCTGTGAGCTACCCTGCCATCGAAAAGGGCCAGGCCAAAGCACCACAAAACTCAACTATAAGTTGAGGGCATGATCATGGACAAATGCTGTTATGATCCAAAAATAATGATGAGATTAGGACTCTGTTGGGGTTAGGAAGACTAACCTGGCCTGAGGACTGCGGTCTGGAATATATAGTGAGATGCCCTCAGGAAGAACCAAACTTTAAGTTTGTATCTCTTACTGTGTTCATTGTTCATACAGAATGACATTGCTAGAAATATTAGAAGTAAATTTACTACAACTATTTAAGTGGATTACTAGCTGAGGAAAGAAGAAAGCAACACACCCTGGATGGGATCCCGCCCTTAAGCAGATATCCTAGTAATCTGGAGTAATCTCCTTAGAAGAGATTTTGTCCTTGAGTTAATCTCCTGGAGGAGTGGTCTTACCTCTCTTTGTTGATTTGTTAAATGTTCAACCCACCTTTGTATCCCCACCCTACATGATTGCTAAATAAACTAAGACTGTAAGATCTGAGGGGGCTGGAGAGAGAGAGATCCTTCTTCCCTCTGAAGAAGGATCTGAGCCAGAAGGAGAATGAAGAGGGATTCAGAAGGAGAATGAAGTAGCATGGGGGAGGGAGAAGCAGGAGGAGAATCAGAGGAGAATGGAGATGGGAATGGAATAAACTGCAATTGATACCGACCAGCCTGGCCCTCGTTCCTTCCTTCGCCTACCCATTGCCATTGGCCTCCCTGGGGTGGGGGAAGTGGCCCGAGACCACCGAACGTGGGCGGCAAGAGAGATAGAGCGCCGCTGCCCTTTGGTAAGTACACAGAAAATGATGAGTGTAATTACAAGGAATTCCAGTGTAACCCAAAGTGAAGATTTTCAAATTGTAAAAGCCATGAAATATAAGAGTTCTGATATGCAAGAATTTTTAAAATCATGTTTTTGTCACCAAAAAATAGATTTTTACTTATTATAATTTATGTACCATAATGTGTGTTGAGAGCTTAATATAAAGCATACTGAGAGAAAGCCACTTTGGTTTTAGGATTTCACTTTTTTTTTTTTTTTTTTTGTAATTCACTTGGTAAATTTAAGTATTCCTGCTTGACTTATATAGAATACCGCATACAGGGCCAGAGACATATACAGGCCCAGTACAGTGGGTAGGACACTTCCCTCGCATGTAGCCCACCTGGGTTCAATCCCTGGCAGCTCATTTGGTTCTCTGAGCTCTGCCAGTAGTGAACCCTGAGTGCAGAGCCAGTAGTAAGCCCTGACAACACCAGGTATGACCCAACACCACAAAAACCAAAATAAAATGATATAGATAATTCAGACAATATCAAATAATGACTCAGTGGGTGATAGGGGCCAGATGAGATGGTATGTTTGAACGTGCAGGTACAGACGTGGATGAGAGATGCTGGAAGCATCAGCAGATGCCTGTGTGCTCAATGCCAGAGAGGAAGCAGAGCTGGAGAGAGCTAACAGGCACGTCCTTTCCTGGACCAACGGTATCATATCATTGTTTCCTCCCCCTTTTCAGTCTCTAGATTATATGAAGGAAGACCAAGTAATAAATTCTAAGGATAATTTCTGGTTTTTATCCCCAAAATGTTCACAGATTTTTCTAAAATTACATCTTAGCACATTTTCAGTTTCCCCACCAATGGAACTGGAAAGGTTTGAACTTTTCTGTTAGACAAAACAGCCTACCAAGACTTTGAGTACAAAGGTGCTAGAGTCTAGTATAGGGGGAGGTCAAAGCCAAAAATATTTCCGGAGGAACTGGAAAAGCTAAATTAAATCAAATCAGTGATCGAGAAACACCCAGATTGTACATCAGGGAAAAGATAGGAGTGTCTGTATTAACTTCATTTGAAATCCTTTT
The DNA here is from genome assembly GCF_027595985.1 of Sorex araneus. Classification (NCBI taxonomy): domain Eukaryota; kingdom Metazoa; phylum Chordata; class Mammalia; order Eulipotyphla; family Soricidae; genus Sorex; species Sorex araneus. The sequence goes on from NC_073303.1 coordinate 293,087,055, forward strand.
TCTTTTTTTAGATCCAAAAAGGCATCACCACCTGGAAATGACAGTCAGCTCAAGAGTCAGCACACCAAGAGGAAGTGTGTGCTTTGGAATCCCCACACCGGTGCCCACCAAAGATGGTGCTCCTCAGCGGGGGAGACAGAAAGCCAGGCACCGCCACCCCTCTGAGCACCAGGAAACAGCCAAACAGAGCTCAAGTGACATCTGGCTAAAGCCGATGGCGAGATGAGATCCCGTTTAATAACAGCCCAGTTCCCTATTACTTATACATAGTGGAAATATTATTAAAACTGTTCAAAAAATGGAAGTCGCCGCCTCCACTCCCCCCGCCCACCCCCACCTCTGAACTCACCTGTAGGATTCTCTGCAAGATGGACGGAAGGGCAATGAAAGTGGCCATGCTGTTGAGAACTTGCATCGTCAAAGACTTCAGGGCTGTTATAATAAAATGTCAATATTTGAGTTAGCTGAAAATAGGAGGGTTTGGTGGCTTTCCCAGTTAGAAAATGGATTTATATAAGTTCAGAGAAAATTGAACTAACCAAGGCCAGGTTGATTACTGATTTTGGTTGTGGGGCCACACACCCTGCAGTGCTCAGGGGCTTACTCCTGCCTCTGGGTTTAGGGATCACTCCTGGCAGGGCTCGGGGAACCACAGTGGTACTGAGGATTGAATCAGGCTCAGCTGCATGCAAGGCATGGTTGAAGTCTCTCTCTGGCTCTAGGTTGATGCCCTTTTGTTTGTTTTGGGGTCACACCTGGAGGTACTCAGAGGTTACTCCTGGCTCTGCACTCAGGAATTACTCCTGGCGGTGCTCGGGGGACCAGATGGGGTACTGGGGATCAAAATGAGGTTGACTGTGTGCAGGGCGAGTGCCCTACCCGCTGTGCTACCCACCCTGGGCCCTACCAGGTTAATATTTTAAAGTTAATTGATCAAGTCACAAAGCTCACTATTAATCAAGACAAATAACAAGTGGTGCCATAACAGGAATTAAACTTGAGAAATGAGATATACACAACAGAATGACTTCATTAAGAGAAAGAGTAAGAAAGAGTTGACCCTGGGGGAAGGTCTCACTCTAGTGGGTGTCCGCAGATAAAATGTGCCCAGCGTGTTGGTGGACGCGGACGGGCTTACCTTCAGAGTGTGGATGAGGGGCCGCCGAACTGGACAGCTTCTGCGGGGCCATCATCGCCTCCAACAGCGGGAACCAGAGTGCCTAGAGTGCCGGGGAAGGAAACGTCTGTTCACTGCACGAACACCAGCAAGCTGCCTCACAGGTGGAGGTCTACTTCTCACATGCGCTTGCTGCTAAAAATTAGGAAGAAGAAAAGAGAAGCCCCTTGTCTCGGAAGAGACAAAAACAAAACACGACAGGGACCACAGCCAGCACGGCTCTCGGCAGGCAGCCTCGGGAAAATAAGGGAACTAAAGGTCAGTCCGTGCGGAGTTGCTGCCCTTAACAAGCTGTCCCCGGGCCACTGCTGGCCGTCGGGGGTAGAAAGGCTGAGAGCCCTGGTCCTACCACAGTGGCCAGGGCTGCTGGGCTGTGGGCCGGGCTGGGGGTGTAGCGGCTGCTCTGGATCTCTGACTTGCACCTCTGCGTCTGGGGGAGGCAGGTCCAGGGAGCCTGGGCAGAGCGGCCCGGTGGGTGCGTCACTTGTGAAGTCTGAGTACACTGAGCAAGAGGAGACCCCCACAGTGCCTCCCCCGACCCCTTCCTCTTCGGTGATACCGAGCATGAAAAACGGACAATGATCATTCAGGGTATTTCTGCCACTATGAAACGGTATTTTGTATTTATGAGGGTGGAGCTGACAGTCCTTCAGGGAGCACTGCCAACCACGTCGGATCAACCGAGCTATTGTTTCATTCCTATTACGCTGGTCATTGCAGTAAGTGCTCTACCTACATTCTCTCTTCTTCAAGCTCATCAAAAACCTTACAGAGGGGCTGGAGCGATAGCACAGTGGGTAGGGCGTTTGCCTTGCATGCGGCTGGCCCGGGTTCGATTTCCAGCATCCCATATGGTCCCCTGAGCACCGCCAGGAGTAACTCCTGAGTGCATGAGCCAGGAGTCACCCCTGAGCATTGCTGGGTGTGACCCAAAAAAAGAAAAAAAAAAAACCTTACGGAGTGCACATTAGATTCACGTGAGTGTATTCACTTGGGCTAAGAAACCAAAGGTAGAGAAATTATCCTAGATTACTTCTCTGGTAAACTGGGCATCTAACTGAAATGTCCTTTGCCGGTTCAAAGCATTAGGAAAAAATCTTTATCATCAAAATCAAATGAACACATTTTGGGGCGATTTTTTTGGGGGGAGAGGGCCACACCTGGAGTAACCGACTCAGGGGCTTCTCCTGGCTCTGCACTCAGGAATCACTCCTGCGGTGCTCAGGGGACCATATGCAATGCCAGGGGTAGAACCCAGGTTGGCCGTGTGCAAGACAAGCACCTTACCCGCTTGTACTAGCTCTCCAGCACCAAAGGAACGCATTTTAAGACGTCAACCATTTTTCTTGTTGGGTACGAGTTACCAAGTCTTTAAACCACTACTCTGAGAGATCCTGCAAACATCCAGAAGGCAGGTGGAAAGTATGAGTCAACAGATCTGGCCAAGAATGGTTAATAGAGAACAGAGGACGTTCCGTACCCGCCATCACACAGGGTTCAACCTGGAGACCTGGGGGTCGGTTCAGGACACAGTGAAGGGTTTCCCAGGGGCACAGCTCGAGCTCGCTGAAGCGCATTGACAAGAAAGCCCTATCTGCCCCAAAGGCCTGGCCTTCATGCTGCCGACATTGTATGCATTCCTTGGGGTTCCAAAGACACCGGTTTAAAAAAAAAACTATGCCATATGCTGGAAATCCCTACTTCATTGAATTATTTCTTTACTTATTTATTTGGTGTTGATGGTGCCAGGGATGGAACACATGCCCTGTACACAGAACCAACATCCCGGCCCCCAACTTTCTTTTCTTTTTTTTTTTTTTAACTCTTTGGGCCATATCTGGTGGTGCCAGGGGCTTCCTCCTGGCTCTGCCCTCAGCAATCACAGCTGGCGGGGCTCCGAGGAACAGACGGAGTGCTGGGATCAAACCTGGGTCAGCCGCATGCAAGGCAAGCACTGCACCCGCTGTACTATCACTTTGGCCCCAATTTTTTCATTTTTTATCAGTACTTAAGAACATAAGTATCCTATGGCAAGATCCTTAACTCTCTGACGCTTGAATACTGGCTGCTAAAATGTTGACTCAGATAACAGGTCAAAACTCAAAGGTGAAATAGCTACCCACAGGGCGAGAGAGGAAGTTCAGGGTGAAGGTCCTTGCCATGTATATGGCTGACCCCTGTCTGAGTCACCTGGTTGAGCCACCAAGCAGCCACTGTTGAGAGCAGCTCCCGAGCACTGAGCTGGGAGTACCCACACCCCCATCCTTTGCCCCGTGGGGGTGTGGCTCAAACCTCTGCTCTCCAAATTTAGAAAATAATCCTCCCCACAAGACAGTGTTATGCCAGGAGTTAAACGAAATCTGAGTGAGTTCTTCTGTCATGTTATGTAACTCAGAACTTTCTTCTTGGGGAACAAAGTATATAGAACAAAGTCATTTTGTCACAGGAAATCATGAGACATGGGAGCACAGTGTCAATAGTTCCACAAAGGTAAAACTGGTGGCAGTGCCACTCGGGGCAGGACAGGTAACTTCCTGTGGTCCCACTTGAAGGAGATACTCCTTAATATTCCATCTTCTGATGGAAGAGGAAAACCCCTGCAAGGAGCTATTACAGACAGTTCACAACCTTGGGGGTGCTTCCAATTTCCGACGTAGCTTAGGGTCAGCGGCAACAGCTTTTGCTCTGTCTCCAAAACAGAACAAATACAAAGCAAAGAGAAACATGGCAAACAGCCACTCAAATTTCCCCAATTTATATAAAACCAAACTAGCACTTTCATAAAAAAAATAAATAAATACAGTAGTTACATAAAATTCAAACCCAAATATTTTCTGTTCTGCTTATGAAACATTTCAAGAAATGACGCAGGGGGAGAGAGAGAGAGACAGAGACACAGAGACACAGAGGCAGAGACGGGAGGAGGGGAGAAAAGAGAGAGGTTCTACATCAAAGAGAAATCTCTCATTTTATTTTCATTTTGGAACACATCTGGCTGTGCTCAGGGCTTACCCCTGGCTCTGTGCTCAGGGATCACTCCTGGCAGTGCTCAGGGAACCGTATGTGGTGGAGGGGTTGAACTGGGATCAGCTGCATGTAAGGTCATACCTTAACCCCTACACTTCTCCAGCGCAAGAAAATCTTCTCTTACAGATAGACTTAGCACTGCACTAGCTTTGCCTCTGTGAGGCCCTGGGGTTAGCTTTCCAGCATCCCCTTACAGCCCTTCCCTCAAATATTTTTCTTCTTAGGCAGACAGTAAAGGGTGTAATAATAATCTTTGGGAAGAGAAATTTTCAAAGGATAAGAACTCCAACATTGAATATCTTTACTAAGACGAATTCCAACTGAGACGCTTTTTTTTGACACAAAAAGTGATGGAACAAAATGTCCTTTTGGCACATCAAAGGAAGCTTTGTTCTTGTTCTCTGATTATATTTAAACTCTTAGTTCAATCCCTAGAGTTCGTGAGGTACAGATTTTATACCTAATTCTTGTGTTAATATATGTGAATCTGGACATACTTTAGCTTATGTGAGCTTAAATAGCTCTATTTATAAAACATAATTGGCATTCCCTTAAATTTTCCATGAGAAGACAGAAAAGTATTAAACAGACATTACAGAGGAGATAGAAGAATTGAAAAACGATAATGGCTTAGTATTAAATATGTATAGATGTAGCTTTATGGATTCTACCCTTTTTGTGTTTATGAAAATATAACTATGTCCTTTGACATAAAAAGCTAAGTTAAAAACTTAGTAATGGCAAAATTATGGTGAATGGGAAGGTGAAAACTCATTTTACTGATGATTAAATAACTCTAGGAATTATGGATAAGGCAAAGAAATGTGTTATTAACCATAAAGCAAAATAGTTTAACAGGTTAGGATGAAGTGGGAGTGAGAAGACAGGCTAGAGTAGGTATGCGAGGATACAAATTTCCTACTGGCTTGGAACCACAGATCCCAGAAAACCCAAAATGTAACTATAAACATCATCTCAACTTATTGCACTATGCAGATGTATCATTTTCAGTAAGATTTATAAGAGGAACTATTTACTTGAAAGTTGGAAATTCTTCAGTTTTACATAAATTTCTTAAATGAGATTAAATGGCATATTTTTCTTTCTTTGCTTTTGCTTTTTTTTTTTTAATTGTTGTGTGCACAGAGTCCTGTACATATAATGCATATGCTTCAACCACTGAGCTACATCCCTGGTTTCTCTCAAAATGTTGTTTTTTTCGATTTTTGTTGTTGTTGTTTTGGGTCACAGCCAGCGGTACTCAGAGGTGGACTCCTGGCTTAGTGCTCAATGGTCACATCCAGTAGTGCGGGGGTGGGGGGGTCAGTGCCATGAGGTCCCAGGCAAGGCCACACCTCGAGCCTCCTGTGTGCAGAGCATGCGCTCAGCTCACTCTACTATTCCTCCCTGACTGTTTACTTTTACAACCTTGTGTTATTGGATCACTTTTTTCTGAAAGTCATGTCAACCCAGGCAGATGAAAAATGTCTAGAGTGAAGGTCATAAAATTATAAAGATGACTTCTGGGTGACAGGAAGGATACGGGCTGAATTTTTTTTATAAAACTTTCTATAACTTTCTGGATTGCAGGAATTTTAAAAATGAGAAGCATGAGGCATTCTACACACAGGATTTTTTTCCTTAAATGAAGGAAAAAGTCAGACCTATGATGTAAAAGTATCTGTTACACACAATTTTTGTTCTAAAGGGTTTTGAAAATTCTTGATGATGAAAGGTCCTGACAGGGACCAGGGAGACCCAACAGGGGTGAGCGCCAGCCCAGGTTCAGTCCCGGGCAGCCCCGCCATCCTCGGGCGCTGCATCCTACTGACTAGCCAGCCAACATCCCTGTGAGCATCACCTGGGAGACAAACAAAAAGCAGCAAACATTGTGGCCCTGGGCCTTGAGAGACAGGGCAGCGGGCAGGCACGTGCCTTGCACACGGCCGCCTTTGGTTTGCTCCCAGCACTACATATGATCCCCGAAGCCCCAAGGAGGAGTGATCGCTGAAGACAGAGCCAAGAAGAGGCCCTGAGCACCCCCGGATGTGGCCCCCCAAGCGGAAACAAAAGCTTGTTTTTAAAACCCCAAACGTCATGCTACAGGCCCATGTGCTGCATGTACCCTAGGACGGAGGAGAAGGAGGAAGGACAGAGGCAGGGAGCACAGGATCCCCGGCCTATCCACACAAGTGTCGGTTTTGGGTGGGGAGACACACAGCTCTGATCAGGGCTTGATCCAAAGTGTGTCTGAAAAATGTACCCTGCTGCCCACTTCGGCACTGGAAGGTGGCAGGAGGCGGCCAGGTGGGACCAGCCCCGACAGGCCAGGCACCGACACAGGGCCCAGGTAGGGACCACGGGGCAACCTCGTGTCTTCCGGCTACTGCAGAAGTCAGCGGTCAGGGCACCTTGCCCTGTTGTTTCTGGGACACTGGGGGGACGTCACCAGGCCTCAGCACCCCCTCCCCAGTGCTGTGCCCCTGCCTGCTGCCGCCTGGGGCTACTCTCAGCTGCTCAGCCCATTGGTGCCGGGAGCGTCAAAACATACTGAGGCCTGGCTGAGGCCTGGCTCCCAGCCCCGGAGACATGACTTCATTTGGTCTGGGATTTGTCACTGCTCCCCCGGGACACCAATGTGCAGCCAAGGCTGGCCGCCAACTGAGCCTGGCCTTCCTGGACTCTCCAGCTCTGGAGGGACCCCGGGGGGACATCCTCGGTCCCCTCTGCTCACTTGCATCCGGAGGGAAGAGCGGAGATGACACAGGAAGGCACACGCGGGGCATCGCGGCGCGCACAGAGCAAGCCTCGGTCCAAGGGAAGGAGGATGCTGAGCACTCACGTACCTACGAGCTGCCGCACAGCCGGGCCCGGGGATACGGAGCCGTTGGTGAGAACAAAGAGGACAGGCGCGCCGCAGGATACCCGGGAGACACACTCCAGGGAGCACTGAACAGTGATTAAAATGCAGGGGAATGACATACTCCCCGGCCGAGAGGAGAGCAAGAGGGAAGAGAACCGGTTCCTGGTACCAGGCAGATCAGGCCCGGAGAGGGAGGCGGCGTCCTACCTCTCGCTGCTGCTGGTTCAAATGATGGGAATTTCTCTGGCAAAGGCCGATTGTCTCCACCATGGTCTCTTCAACGTCCTTCAGTGAAGGGTCCACTTTGGTATCTAAATTCAGGAAAAGGTCAACATCACGTAAGGATACAGTACCGGAAACCGCAGAGCTCCTGGGAAGGGCTTTCCTCTGCCTACTGTTAGTTTTCTAATAAATATATATACAATGTATATGTGTGTAACATGTATCTATAAGAGGATTTGATATTCAGGCTTTAGCGAGCTAAAATGTGGGTAGTTCTGTGCAACAGGAGTTTGCCATGGAAACGTCTGCCGCTGACGGGACGGATGAAGGATGCCACACTCGGCATTCCTGCCTTACCAATCCTCAGAGCAGCTCGTGGAGGCTCCATCCCCACCTTACTCCACCATTTCTTTCTCTGCCTCTTTTATAAATGTAGCGATTTTTCCGAGACAGTATCACTGTCCACCCCCCACCCCCACCCCATCCCCCTTCCATTTTTGCTAGAATTTCCACAATGCCTAGTTTCAATGCTCCTGTTACTGTCACTCCTCTGAGCATACACCTCCAGCCTTAATTCCTTTTACCATCTGCAGGTGAAGTTTTCAACAGACCCTAGAATTGAGACCGACTCTGTCTCCATAGAGTTGTTCTACTAAGTAGCCGGAACCTTGAGCAAAACTAATTTCATTTTTGTCATTTCAGATCTGTTCCTTCCACACGCATTAAATGAAACAATCTGTAAGTCAATCCAGTGATGACTCTCCCGTGGTCAGGTTGGTTGTCGGATCCTCAAAAGCCCATCATAGTTGTATCATGATCAACTTCGTATACCACGGTGTTTAAATGGAAAAAAAAAAAAAACTTTTTAAAAAGTAATCTATCAAACTTGGGGCTGGAGTGAGAGTACAGCGGTAGGGCATTAGCCTTGCACACAGTCCACCTGGGTTTGATCCCCAACATCCCATAATCCCATATGGTTCCCCAAGCACCGCCAGGAGTGATTCCTGACTGCAGAGCCAGGAGTAAGCCCTGAGCATCGTCGGGTGAGATGCTAGGGGAAAAAAGCCAGAAAAAAAAAAAAGAAATCTATCAAACTTGAGGTTTCTATCTAGGAAAGGACTTTGGGCATGATTACTAATACATGGCAAATAAGTCAGGAGCCTCTATAGGAAAACCAATCCAGTGACCTATCATCACCATCACCATCTCTGAAGGTCCCTCTCCTTCACCGCCCTCCCCCCGAGAGCTGCACACTCTGCCACCAGCCCTGCCTCCCTGATGCCCGCTAATCTCACCCTGGAGTCGCGCCTCAGCACTCATCTGCACACAAGCAAGTCTTTCTTTAAAAAAAAATCATTTATCTATCTATCTATACATATATATATGTATTTTTTATTATTGATTTAGTTTAATTACGCTTAACTATTACAGCTTAGGTCACATGTTCAGCTTTATGGTTTCAATGTCCAATCACCAGAGCTGACCACCACCGACGTGCCCAGACCCTCCGCCAGTATCTGAGTCACTCCCAGTCCATCTCTTACGTTTCCTCCTTGTTCCCTCCCCTTGCTTGGTGATCTCAGTGATGCAATCCAGGGTCAAGGGTTTGCTCTCATTCAATACTGTCTACTCCCCGGTCTGGTCTCTGTACCACGAATGAGGGACAACAGCTGGTATTTGTCCTCCTCCCTCTCACTTCACTTAACGCAGAGCCCTCCAGTCCCATCGACATTGCAGTAAACTACAAGATTCTATCTTTTCTTGTGACTGCGTAATATTCCTATATATATATATATGGAGAGATCTATACCTATCTACCTATAGATAGATCTATGTATCTATCTATATATCTCACAGCTTCAGACTTCCCAACGCCATCTGCCCATTCATTCCGCTGTAAAGAGAGACCGCACACTTCAGAGAGCCTGAGTCCACACATCACAACCCCACCCACAGAAACCACCAATGACTCCCAACTCTAGCAAATCCTCTGGGCCTGAGAGGCACCGTGGCACTGAGCACCAGACCCACACCACTGAGCTGAGTACCTTTGGCAGTGCCTCACCCCCACCCAAAGCCTCTGAGCACTGTTGGGGAGCACCACCCAAGAATACAAGTACACATCCAAGCCCACATAGCAAGCATCCTCCTCCTCTTCTCCCCCTGTGCTCTCCTGCCAGCAGGCTACTGATCACCCTCGAGGTGATTAGCCAGACACTGCTGTGTTCAGGATCTCTGAGGCCCTTCCCTGCATTCTGACTGTCAGATTTCTCTTCCTCATTCTGCTTCCCTTCAAGGTCACAGCTTATCACAACAAATCTCCAACTGAATGACAAATATACTTTGACTAGCCTTTACCAAGGGTGCTGCACCTCTAACATTGATTCTACTGGAATTAAAATTTTTTATTATGTGTCTTCTTTATGAAACAGTAGTTCTTTGGATAAAGATCGCTTCAGAGCCACCTATGGATGATCCACATAAACTAGCATAAGTGTTTGGCCATTACTAATCATCCATAATTTTTTTTGGGGGTGGGCCCAGCTGACAGTGCTCAGGAGTGACTTCTAGGGTGCTCAGGGGACCATGTGGAACTGGGGATTGAACCCAGGCTTCCTGCATGCAAAGCATATACTTAGCCCTTTGAGTGTGCGTGCTCTCTCTCCCTCATTCTGTCTCTCTCTCCCTCATTCTCTCTCTCTCTCTCTCTCTCTCTCTCTCTCTCTGGTCTCAATTCTTCAAAATTCTCGCTCATACTGAAGAAGCTGAACTGAAAGCTAAGTGGTAGATAAGGGAATATTACTAAGAAATGTATCTTCATTGGCATCCAAAGAACTGGAACTCCTTGTTTCTCAAGACCTACCACCTGAAAATCATTACAGTGGTTTTTGGGGAGGTAAATTCCTCATGTTTTTCCTCTTAATTTTTCACATAATATTCTCAAAAATTACTTTTAGAGCAAAAAAGGGAAATGGAAAAACATAAATGCAACAAACCTATCAGAGTCAAGTTGAATGAACATGCACTATCAGTGCAAAAAAAAAAAAAAGTTTGGCTGGACCAAATGTGGAAAATCCTATCAAAAGGGTTTCCTGGCGCTCCAAGATATTTAGTACAATGCCAAATGATGGAGATACAGTATAGACCCTATCACCCACGATCTACCTGTCAAGAAACATAGACAAACGAAGTAACTCAGAGTGGAGTGGGGACATTGGTCGAGGGACGATGATGGTGGGATTTATGTTGGAACATTATATGCCTGAAATAATCTGATTCCAAATAACTTTGCAAATCACAGTGTCTTTAAAAAACTGTACAAAAAATAGAAATATTTTATATATTTAAATTTTATGTAAAAATTTAATACCAAGGGATATGATGGCAATAAAATATCTACCATAAAGCCCTTCACAACTGCAAACAAGTTTTTACTGCTTTGTGCTCAAAGTTCATAAATTCATTCCAGAAACACTGGCTCTACAGAAACTCCGATCTGCTTTGTTCAGCAAGTAGAGCAATTTGTAGGATATTACCTGTGCGACCTGTTGATATCTACCAAACATCAGCTAAAAATAGAGCCCTAAAAATAATCCGTATCAGAAGAGCCCCGCTGAGCTTCAGCCCCGGCTGTCCTGAGACACACTGATGGCCACATCCGGGGCCCACCAGTTCGCAGGGTTCTTAGGGCAGCCCTGACAGCTCGCTCCCGCTGTGACCCACGCGGCAGTGAACACGCAGCAGCTATGCAGAACGCCGCTGTCTTTACTGAACACAGCTTATTAGCGACTCCTTTAAAAACGTGTGGTCCATGGCACCAAAAAACGCTTGTAGGCAGCATTAAAAAACAAAAACAAAAACAACTTACTTTCCTCTTGATGTGTTATCTCCAGAAGTTTGCTTTGCAATTTCTAAGAGAAAGAAGAATCACAGGTGAAGAACCACTGTATTTCTAAATACACTTAACATGTGAACTAAGATATTCTGAAGGAAAAACTCCAACAAACAATCACCAGTGAGACTGGCCCCTTACTGCTGCTCGGCAGAGAGATCTTAGGAAGGCAAAGCCCACACGAACAGGGCAGGGAGAGGGTGGGCGGGGTAGGAAAAGGACGGGCAGGACAAGAGAAGGTCCCTTCCGGCAATTATCTCTATCTCACCCTGCTCCGCTTGGGCTGTATCACCATGTAGTCATCGCTGGCCCTTCCTTTGTCCTTCTTTCATTCTCTCCCTTCCTTCTTCCCTCCTTCACTCCCTCCCTTCTTTCTCTCTCCTCCCTCTTCCTTCCCTTCCTCCTGCCTCCCTTCCTTTCTATTTTGTCCTTCCTTCATTTCCTTCCCTCCCTCCCTCGCTCCCTCCCTGCCTCCCTCCCTCCTTCCTTCCTTCCCTCTCTTCCTTCTTTCCCTCCCTCCCTCCTTCCTTCCTTCCCTTCCTTTTTCTTCCTCCCTCCCTCCTTTCCTCCCTCAGTGCTCAGGAGCTACTTGGCAAACACGGGGTCGGACTTGGGTCCCCGCAGGTACCACATACACACTAGCCCTTTGAGCACCTCCCTGGCACTTGCCAGATGTGCAGCTGACCCCGGTTTGGAATCCCCAGCCCTGCTCCTTGGACACCACCAGGAGTAACTCCTGAGCAAAAAGCCAGGGAAAACCCTCGAGCAGGTGTGAGCCTAACCCTCCCCACTGCCGCACCTCCACCCTCTGCCCTGCCCTGCCAGAATTCAAAGTGGGAACTTGAAGATTTTTTTTTTTTTTTTTGGTTTTTGGGTCACACCCAGCGATGCTCAGGGGTTACTCCTGGCTCTGCACTTGGGAATTACTCCTGGCAGTGCTTGGGGGCCCATATGGGATACTAGGGATTGAACCCAGGTCAGCTGCGTGCACAACAAATGCCCTACCGCTGTACCGGTCAGCCCAGAACTTGACAAGATATTATCTGGACTTAGTGGCAGCATTATTCACAACAACACGAAGAGGGAAGTAACCCAGGGGTTCATCAACAAACGAATGGATACACCATAAGTAGTCTCTGTATAGAAGGGTGTATAATTCACCTGAAAAAAGGGATTTAAATCTGTTGTGCACAACTTGGAGAGGTGACACCAAGTGTGATAAGCCAAACACAAAAGGACAATTACTGAGACAGAGAGGAATCAAGTGCAGAGTCGGTAGCAGAACAGAGGCTGCTCAGGGCCGGGCAGGGGTGGAGTGGCCGGGGAGCAGCTGTCTCCGGGACGAGAAGCCCCAGGATGCACAGCCGCTGAGTCACAGAGACCCCACTGCACTGTGACTGTACTCAGTGGCACTGGAATGGCAACTTTTGGGGTTATGCATGTTCTAGAACAATTAAGATATTTTTAATTTAGAAAAGTTGACAGAACAGCAACTGTTGGTGAGAAACGGAGCTACTAAATCTCCTGTGCACTACTACTGATGGGGGTGCAAAATGGTAAAGGTGCTTCCTGGAGTCCCGTTGTGTCTCGTGACAATAGACCCAAACCCTGCTGTGACCCTGAGCCCACTTCCTGCAACTGCTTCCAGGGCAATGGAAACATTTGTGAACAAGAGTGAGCGTGGCCGCGGTAGCTTCATGCTAGAAACGGTTCCAGGTGCTCATATGCAGAACAATGGGTAAACTCTGGCATGTTTGTACAATTAAACATCAGTCAGCAATAAAAGGAACAAGATACTGATACATGCAGAAAGAGATAAATCTCAATTACATTATAAAAAATTATAAAGCATTATAAAGTATAAAACATTAGCATTTTAAAGTATAAAGCATTTTTATATATAAAAATGTATATTTTTATATATAATGGGATGACAGTGCTACAGTGCTACACTACTAATATATTTTATACTTTATAATGCTTTATATTTTTATATATACATTTTATAATATAAAATGTCATCCCATTGTTCATTGATTTGCTTGAGCGGGCACCAGTAACGTCTCCATTGTGAGACTTCTTGTTACTGTTTTTGGCATATCAAATACGCCATGGGTAGCTTGCTGAGCATTAGGGTAAGAAAATTAATTTTTATTTCCTTTTTGGGGGGCACACTCAGTGATACTCAGGAGCTACTCCTGACTCTGCACTCAGGAACCACTCCTGGTGCTTGGCGGGTGTCATATGGGATGCTGGGGATCGAACCTGGGTCAGCTGTGTGCAGGGTGAGCACCCTACCGGCTGTACTATCTTTCCGGCCCCCAAATTAATTTTGTAACTTATTTTTAAAAATCTGACAAGACAAAAACAGAAAAATATCACACCACTGAAAGAAGATTTAAACAAGACCCTGCTGGGTGAGTTCATTACTATAAATGGCAAAACTAACTGATGATGAAAAATAAATGAAAGAGTGGTGACCCCTGGGGGAATGGGAGTGAGAATTTGGGGAGGAAGGTAACGGCCATGTCTTGCTAGGGTCTAGGAAAATTCACGGTTATGCCTTTGTTAAAACTGTCGCCAAAGCGACAGACCAGTGAGCAGGGCGCTCGCCGTGCCTGCGGCCCACCTGGGTTCAATCCCCAGCGCCTGAGATGGTCCCCTGAGTCCTGACAGGAGTGACTCAAGTGCAGATCCAGTGACTGCCACCAGGTGTGGCCCCAAACAAAACAAACAACAGAAATAAATTCGTCAAATGATTTAATTACAATCCGGACCTTTCTTTGCATATACAAAAATACGCCAGTGGGGCTGGAGCGATAGCACAGTGGGTAGGGCATTTGCCTTGCATGTGGCTGACCCAGGTTTGAATCCCAGCATCCCATATGGTTCCCCGAGCATGGCCACGAGTAATTCCTGAGTGCATGAGCCAGAGTGCATGTGCATCGCCGGGTGTGACCCAAAAACAAAAACAAAACAAGAAAATAGCCCAAACAGGGGTCAGAGAGAACTACAGTACAGTGGGTCGGGTGCTGGCCTCTTTGCAGCCAACCCTGGTCCAACTGCCAGCACCCATATGGTCCCCTGAGCCTGCCAGCAGTAAGTCATGAGCACAGTCAGCTGCTAACCCCACCCTAGCAAAAACCAAAAAAAAAACCTCAAAAATAAAAACCCAAAACCACATACCACAAATATTGAATTTGATTTCAATGAAATATACTATAAAAGATGGACTATCATCTATAACTTGAGACTTAAGATGGACTGATGAAAACTTAGACAATGTTTTACACTACTTATATTTTAGAAAATGATGAACTGATAAACAGAGGAAGGAACAGAGAGAGAACACCAGTAAAACGTTACCTTTAGCATTATTAAGAAGGCACCATGGACATCTCCTTTCTTTTCTAATAGATAGGCAGTGACTTCATGAAGTTCATGCTTCTGAGTAATCTAACAAAGAAGAAAAGACAAGGCTTTTTGTTCACAAATCTTGGGAAGACGCTTACACCAAGGGTCAGGAAAACAAGACAATAATAAGTGCCTGCATTAGTAGTGGGCTTCTTTACAAGTTTAATATGTAAATACTTCAATTTCTAATGTATCATTTGACAGCGCTAATAACCCTAAGCTCATCTTCTCTTTTCCGCTTTATTTACTGTAGACTTAGCCTGCGGAGCTGGGGAGGCAGTTCTAAGGGCGAGAGCACAAGCTTTGCATGCGGGATGCCTGGGTCCATCACTGCCAGGAGCCATGCCTGAGTGCCCTGGAAGGAGTCCACAGCACCACTGGGCGCGAACCAAAAACCAAGGAGCACTGGAATGGGTCCAAATGAGAAAATCTGGCAAGAAAATGTAGCACACTTAAGATATTAATAATATAAACCACAAACTAGTAGGAATAATTATGAAATATATTCAACCTGTGAGAACTTAACAAAAATCAATAAACTGAGTTTCAGTATTAAGTATCAAGTCAGGAGGATAAGAAAGGGAGCAAATATTGAAATACCATAGAAAAAGTAACAATAAAGAGATTTTTTAACAAATTCCCAAACTGGCTTTGGGGTGCCGAAGAGATAGTGCAGTGGGTAGCGCTCTTGCCTTGCTGGCCATCTGCCCAGGTTCTATTCCAGCCAGAAGTGACCCCTGAGCGCAGAGCCAGGAGTAAGTCCTGGGTACAGCTGCGTGTGTCCCCACCCACCCTGCCCCCCATCTTTCTTTGAAAAGACTAATAAAGAAGAATCATATGTAGGAGTAAGAAAAAAGAGAAGTGCAATTTACTAAAATTGCTGAATAACAGGTTTAACAGATTGATGGAGAAAAACATGCAATCATCTCAGAAAATGCAGAAAAGGTATTTTAAAACGCAGCACCCAATCTTGACAAAAACAGAAATACCGAAACTGGGAATGGAACTTCCTTCACTTGAGAAAAATGATCAAAATCCTTTCATTAGCATTATATTTAATATAACACGCTAAGATACAGTCCCCTTTGAAATCAGGAACAAAGCAAGAATACACTGTTTCTGATAATAACATCCTGAAGCTCCCAAAGAACAGAAAAAAATGTTTTTGATTGGAAAGCCAACACAAAAGGCCGTATCTATTCGAAAATACTACTGCCATCTCAGGAGGCTGCCTCCACATCTCAGGCCTTCTGCTCGCTTCTCCGACCTTCCAGGGGAGGCCCGTGTTTCTGGCTGAGATCTCCAGCTGGAAGCGGAAGCAGAGTCTCCTCCTTCCCCAGCGGGCCCTGACAGCTGCCATCTCTGCAGGCGCACTTCCAAAGCTCCCGCGCGGCTCTAACTCATCACACCTCACTGCTTGCCCTGGGTGAAGACTGGCAGGGAAAGGAAGATGAACTCCCCGCTGCCTCCCTCGGGGTCTCCCAGGGAGGCGAACTACAAGGATTCACCCTCAGCACAGCCGGAGCCCCGCAGACACGACGTGGAAGACGTGCCAGAGCTCACCAAGCTCAGTGAGCAGAAACGGTAACATGGAGGGCTCTGCTTACCAGCCCGCTCTGTACACGCAGAGGACGCTGCAGTGACACCAGGTTGAGGATGTTTAACGAGTGCAAAGGAACAGTGGTACAGGTAGTCAGCAAAGCACAGGAAGGCGTAAGAGCTGGAATGAGAGCTCTGCAAGCAGAAGTAGCACAGACGGAGACTGGGGCAAGTGATGGCCTAAGAACTCAGCAGAGGCCTATTAGGACAGGAGCAGAGTGGCAGAACAACAGCTGCTGAGGAAAAGCTTGAGGGGCTCCAAGATGTAGGAAGCCTCTAGAAAATAATAGAAGATGGGGAAAAGTCTAAAAAGAAATGAACATCATGGGCCAGAGAGAGAGAGAGAGAGAGAGAGAGAGAGAGAGAGAGAGAGAGAGAGAGAGAGTGTGTAAAGGGAGGCGGGCCCTGGCCTTGCACACACATAACCTGGATTTATACTCAGCACCCCAGACGGGCCCCCCAACCCCTGCCAGGAGTGATCCCTGAGCTCAGAGCCAGGGATAAGCCCTGAGCACTGTCCCAGTGTGGCAAGAAACCAAAAAGAAAAAATAGAAAGAAAACCGAAGAAAAGCACAACTCAATTGAGAATTATGGGAGGAGTTCAAGGGGAACAATGTAAGACTCCTCGGTGTCGCTGAAGAACAGGAAGGCTAATTTGATGAAGACCCACGACTTAAAGAAATCAGAAATAACTCCCCCCAACAATGAAATCCTTGGTAAGAATTCCCCAGAGCTGAGGAGTACAGATGCTGAGATGCAAGAGGCCCAAAAAGTCCTGGTGAAAATAGACCCAAACAGAAAATCTCCAAGACACAGTATAATCAGAATGACAAAGCCAGAGAATATCGAAAGCAGCAAGACCAAAAAAGAAAACTACAAACAAAGGAAAGCCCCTAAGATTCACAACCCATCTATCCATATGAGACTCCATGAGCCAGAAGAGAATGGTGGAATATAGTGTTTTTTTCCTAAAAGGCTCAATAAAAATGAACACCTCACCAAGAATACTCTATCCAGCTAGATTATCATTCATATTTGAAGGAATGATACGGCACTTCATGGGGAGGCAACAGCTTGGGGGAATTCACATCCTTGAAACCAGTTTTGCAAGAAATGGCAAAGGAATTTCTACAAAAGACAAGACAAACTTCTCAGCACGTTGTCACTGCATATGACACTCACTCATGGTGCTTATGCTCAATCTACTAGATTAAGGAAGGTCTGTTCACTTCTAGTTTGCTGAAGAATTTTACACTTGTTCAATAAAGCATTACCCTTTTCGATGACGAATATAAATAAAATTGAATGTTCTATGCTAGATGATCTTTAAAAACTGCCTAAAGCTTCTTACTACAATATTTTACTTACTAATGCAGACATTCTAGTATTATTTATGACATACTACTTTCTAAGATAAAAGAAGTATTCCCTTTTTAGGATAAAACACACTTTTATATGTTAATAGGTCAATTTAGAGTTTCCTCTTAAATTTTTCTTAATTCTCCTCTCCTCACTCTTATTAAATTGTGTATTTGTAGGATTTATCTATTTCATGTAAAATTTTATGTGTATTGCACAGAATTATTCATATTATTAATATTTTAAACTTATATGCCTATAAAAAGAAAAGATAAGCTCTTGAAAAAATATTCATGAACTTACCATTGATTTACAATTTTGTGGAATTTTAGTTTAGTTTTATTTGTCTTTATGAGTATAGGTGTCACCTATACTCACAATTAAAATACACACAGAGAAACTTATCAGTTACAAGGCGGGGGAGGGGGTGCGGGGGGGGGGGGGGCCCGGATGGGAGGTGTACTGTGTGGGGTTTTTTTTTGGTGGTGGGATATGGCACTGGTGAAGGGATGGTTATTTCAGCATTGTATAACTGAGACTTAAGCCTGAAAGCATCATAACTTTCCACATGGTGATTCAATAAAATAAAATTCTTATTAAAAAAATAAATTAATTAATTAAATAAAATACACACACACACTAAGTATTTTTATATGGGATACAAAGGGAACAACAAATGGCCAGAGTCATTGGAGCGAGTGTTCTGTCTACAGAGCTGAGCTGATACAGGTGGGGGCCCATGGGGCACTGACAGGTGAGCACTTGGCTGAGGGGTGAAGTGTGGAATGATGGATGCCCCAAAAGTATGACTAACAGTGCTGTAAAGCCTGGTACTTCAATAAAAATGGCAAAACAACAAAACCACTGGTCATCAAAAAAATTTTAGAAATGATTTGATCAAGGAAAGAATTCCTCCTGACACAGGATAGGGCTGAGCACACTGCAAGGCCACGTTCTGTCTCTGGCACTGCACATCTCCCCACCTTCCCACGCACAGTGGGGGCAGGGGGGTAGTCCTCAGACCCAGGAACATCCTACAAGGAATTCATCCGGTTGCTGGATACAGAACATATAAAACTTAGGAACATTGGTTATAACTTAGGAGGAACCACAATACAATGTTTCAGAAACCTCCTTTCATTATAATACAACATGTATCTATTTAGAAACAGTAACGGGATCAGGGACCATGGGTGTACTGGTGATGTGGCGGAGCGGCAGAGTCATGTATCCAGAGCAAGACTCTACAGTATTAACAACGTGTCCTCAAAAATTCTGAAAAACCACAGCCACTGAATTTTGAAACTCGCTTGTCCAGGGGCAGGCAGGGGCGGTGGAGGGGGGGGGGGCAGAGCATGAGACACTGGTGGAGGGAAGCTGAGAGTGGTGGGATTGATGTCAGACTACTGTATGCCCGAGACTCAACTTGCAATAACTTCATAGATCACAACTGTTTAAATATTGAAAAAAAAATTAAAAGAAAATATGTGCACGATCCTTATGTGAAAGATTATATAAAAGTCGAAAATCTCGGAAGGAGAGAGAAGGAAAGCTGTAACACCTCAGCCCAGAGCCCGGGGGACTGAGCGGCTACTCGCCAGTGCTGGGGGCGGAGCCAGCGCCTCACCCACTGGCTCGTGCTCTGTGGCTGTCTGCCTCGGCCTCGTCACGGCACTTCAGGACATCCATGCCCGTGAGGCTGAGCACTCAATGCCCTGATACATCAGCCTTCCCTGAATTAATCGACAAATTCAGTGCATTTCAGCAGCCTCCACACCCAACCTGAGTCACCGCACCACAACTCCTGAAGCACGTGGCCACTTAAGCGGCTGTAGGATAACATTGGTTTATCCTTTCTGCCTTGCCACAGGGAGCTTAGGTTTATTGGGTTACTCCTATCACAGTGCTCTCAATCCTCTGTTTATTTGTAACCTCTTTCTTTGTGTTTTGTTAACTTGTAAATATTGCTTTTCTCTTTTCCTTAAGTCCTTTGCATAGTTAATTCAAATCAATGTCCTTTTTGTATGGACAAAGGAATACAGTTAATGCTATGCTTTTGTAACTTGGGAGTTAATTGATTCCAAATGATATTCACTCCTGGGCATCAATTCTCTTGACTTAAGCCTCAGTTGGCCTTACTTCCTAGTACCACAGAAGCAGAGTCCCGGTAAGGGATGAGATGAACCCAGGGCAAGCTGTGAGCTATTCTGGCATCAAAGTGGGCCAGGCCAAAGCACCATAATACTTAACTATAAGTTAGGAGCATGGTCATGGACAAATTTTGTCATGATCCAAAAAGTAACAATTAGATAGGACCCTGCGAGGGTTCGAAAGATTAATGGGGCCTGAGCACTGTAGTCTGAGATCTACAGCGAGATGTTCCAGAAAAGCCACCCTACAAGCTTAATGTATCTCTTACTATGTCCATACAAAATGAGTAATATTAAGAAATAGAATTAAGATGTTAATTATGATGTCAATTAAGTTATTGGACTAAGGAGAGGAGAAACACCCCTAGGTGGCATTTCCCTCCCTTGAGCCTGATCCATCAGGAAGGGCTTTTGATATGTTGATTGTGCTACCTGCAGGGGTGTGCAGGAAGTTGGGGAGAGACCAGGGCAGCAAGATGGAGTGCAGAGAGACTAGCAAGGGAGACAGACGGAGAAGAATGTAGGGGAAGAATGCAGGAGCAGGCGCGTGGAGAAATGAGACGAGGCTATGAGAGGGAGTGCAGAAAGATGAGCGGGAGAGACAGGAGGAGACGGGAATGAGGGGCAGTGTGAGGCTAGAATGGGGGGCTTAGTGAGTCTGGGACAGGTGCGTGGGGAGAATGGAATAAATGGCAACTGATCAACAACCAGCCTGGTGGCCTCATTTCCTCCTTCGTCTGCCCATGGCATCCTGGGTGGGGGAGCGGTCTGACTCTACCGAACTCAGGCAGGGAGGGAGAGAGCCGTGCGGGACCCCCTAGCTGCCCCAAAGATTACACATGTGACAATGCAACAGATCTACTCAACAAATGACAGGCAGTTATTCTTCCTGTCATTCTGTGAGGATGGGCAGAGAAGACAGAGAGCAACCTCAGGCTAATCCCTCAGTATCTTCTGGGGGAATAACCACAAAGACTCACCCCCAGCACCGAGAGAACACTAGAAAACCTATGGGGAAAACATGCAGAAGCCCACCAAGCTCTCCAAGGAAAAGCGATATCACCAAGGGCATACACAGCACCAATAAATCCTCAAATAATGTCTTTAGTGACACTAGGATGAGGATGCTCAATGAGTTCAAATAAATACTAGCCCAAGAAAGTAGGAGAATCAAAATGAAAAACTACTACCGTCAAAAATGACAAAAATAAAGAACATGGTAGGTGATATTAAAAAAAAAAACATCATAGACGCTCTGGACACAGCAAAATAACAGAAACTGAGGAAAAGATTGAGGAGGTCCTAGATGAGGAGGAAAATGGTCAGGAGCAGCAGAAGGTGGAAAATAGCGTGAGATGGACAGCATACCAGAGAACTATGGGACGGGTTCAAGAGGAAAATGGAAGAATCACCAGACACTGAAGAAAAGGAAGGCAAACATGATGCAGGAAAAACAGTCAAAGAAACCATCAGTAAGAACTTCCTAGAGCTGAGGATTACAGGCCCCACCATCCAAGAGGCCTGAGGGGCTCTGGTGAATACAGGTCCACTCAGGAATACGCCAGGACACATTATACTCAAAATGACAAAATCCAAGGGGAGAGACAGTACTTGAAAGCAGCAAGATCAAAAAAGGAACTTACATACAAAGGAAAGCCCATAAAATGTACAACAGATCTATCAAATGAGAGTCTATGAGCCAGAAGAGCATGGAAGGATCTAGTACTAAAACTCAGTGAAATGAACACCTCACCAAGAATACGTTATCCACTTAGATTATCACCAAATTTGAAAGAATGATACAGAGACTCTTGGACAGGCAACAGTTTAGAAAATTCATGACCTGGAAACCAGTTTTGCAAGAAGCGCCAAGAGTTTCTTTAAAAGGACAGGAGAAACTTCCCGTCATGTTGCATTTGAGTCTGGTACTCACTAATGGTGCATATGGTTATCCTCTACTAGATTAAGAAAGGTTAAAAACACAGTTAGTAATTAACCATCACAAATTGACTTTTATTGATTTTCTGATAATCCTATATTTCATTCCTTTAAGTTTTATTGGACCAAGGAATGTGAAATAGATCTGTTACATGACTGCCAAAGAGGCAAGCTGGGGGTGGGGGAAAACCTGGGGCTATTGTTAGAGAGAAGGGGACAGTGATGGTGGGATTGGTGTTGGAACACTGTATGTTGGGAAAAAAACTCTATTATGAACAACTCTGTAAATCATGATGTCTCAATAAACATCCTGGGGGCAGTGGGGGGGGCAGGGGGAAGATAGGACTATAAATCAGCAGGGAAGGCAAAAGCTTGAGGAAAATGGGAAAATCATATGAAATGATCAATCAGAGAACAGGAAATCCAATGGGTCATTAAACACGGAAAAATGCTAGTATCATCTCTGAGACCATTTCATACCAGCAAAAATAAGTTTATAAGTAGGAGGAATCAGTAAGGATATGAAAAAACAGAGGGCACCAAAAATTGAAGAAAACAGAAGCAAAAAATAAAAAAACAAACCCAGGAAATTAACTTGGCAATAACTGCATCAAGAAGCTGCCGCATGATGTAAGGAGTCCCACTGCCGGGCACAGTGCTCACAGGGACCTGCCATGCTGCTTTGGGATGACAATGTTGGGGGTCATGCACTGCAGCCTTGCCTGTGAGGGCGGAAGGTGGAAGACCATCTGAGTGCCCCGCAGTGGGGAAAGGAAGGGTGGCCCACTTGTCCAACAGTTATGCTATGACCATTAAAACAAATGGGCTAGAGCTAGCTATGTGTGACGAATATAACAAGTGATACAAGAAAAAGCATTAAACAAACAACAAAAGCAGAGTGCTCAGGACTGAGATGCAGAACCACTGATAGGAAAACCTAAAAACACATAAAGCGAAATGCTGTGTTTCATAGGAAAATACATACCTAAGAAAAAAAATTTCACTGGAGAGGAAAGATAAGGTCCTTCGGTAGCCTCAGCCGAGGGAGGAGCAGAATGAATGTAGGGCATTCTAGTGCTAAAGACAGCCAGCAAAGAGCCTGCTCCCAGCACGGCCAGGTGCTAACGTCTATCCAACTGAATTGGTGGGTACGCGTGTAGCCTGACCAGGGGTGCTGGCAAACCAGAAACAGGTTCTTTACTCGAATTTGTCACTTAAGAGGTGGTGCACCCAGGGGGGCTCGGAGAGCCATGCGGTGCCAAGTGGGAATTCAGGTCATCACACAAGTGCTGCTTGAGTTCTGTCTCCAGGAAGGGTCTTGCCCTCTTGAAGTTAGGCTCTCTCCCCCTTTCCTAGGCCATGAAGCTTGAGCAGCAACAGGAACGGGCAGGTGCTGCTGACTCGACTAGATCCCTCGGGTCAGTGGAGCAGGAAGAACATGCACAGGCTCTCAGGTGGCCCTTGACTCCTAAGGAGCAGCCACTTACTGAGCTGCGAAGAGGAGAGAAGCCACCTCTTGCCCTCTGCATTCTGCATCTTACCTGAATCGTCTCTTCGAGCCGGTAGCCCTCCAGGACTTGCAGAGTGTCGATAACTTGGCTGGGGTTAAACTGACACAGCAGCTCAATGAACTGCTCTGTAATGCAGGGAGATATCTGCAGTGATTCTTGATTTATGTGAATACCTTCCCTGAAAAAAAAAAAAACAAAACAGAAAAGACGGGAGAGTAGCATTATGTAGTTACAATTGTAATTGAGGTAAACTATACGTTCTACTAAAATCAAGACTGCCTTCTGATGAGATAAAATTGTGAGCAAATTCTCAGTGTTTCCTCAGTTTTTGGGCAAACTATATATAACATTAGAGGCATTCTAAATCACAATATTTCCCAATTTGCATTGAACAATGAAGAAAATGATGTTCTGTAGAGGAAGTATTGAATCGTACTGTAAGTTATACTATGTTTTATCCATAATACTGTACTTAATACTGTACTTAGCACTATAACTTATACTATACGGAATACTATACTTTACACCTAAGAAAGACAGGGATGGAGCAGAATACAGGTGTTAAAGCACTTGCTTTGCAGGCCACTGATGCTGGCTCATCCACAAGGTTCTCTGAGCACTGCCAGCAATGACCCCTTGAGCCCAGAGCCAGAAGTAATTCCCGAGCACTTCTAGGTGAGCCCCCACCCCAGAAGACAACCTGGTTCACTGTTAACAATTCAACCACAAGCAACTAGACATTAATACATCATCTTCCACTCTCAGAACTGCTCCCTTTTATACGTGCTCCATAGCACCAACAATATCATAATCTATTTTTTTGGCTTGGACTCTAGTGGTACTCTGGGGCTATGTGGTGTTGGGGACCAAACCTCAGACCTCACATGCGCAAGGTATGTACCCTGCCACCCAGGCCACATCCCTCACCCACAAATTCATCTTTATCTGTCTTCTCTCTGAGTATGAACTCCGAGTGGGCAGACACCAGGGATTTCCTCACTGATGAATTCTCAAAGCCTATCATGGTTGCCATGGTGATGGTTAAAAACTAATGTAAATTGCAGATGAAAGCTTGGTATTCATGGGTTCACTTGACTTGTATGTCAACTGGTCACCACACCCTCTTCATACTGGCTCTCCCATGCCCACAGAGGTAGGACATATTCTGGTGGCTGTATGGTGACTGCTGGCCCCAAGAAAAATCAATTGCTGACCATCGAAGACCTAAAAACCATCATCTCTCTCATATCAAAAGAGGACAAGCAGCTAAGAGTTCTCAATGATTGTGTTTTAAGAAAAAAGCTTGAAAATCCTAAGGTGTCCCTTGAAAAATGACAAAATTCTACAGGTCATCATGAAATTGATAAACAGAGAATAAATGAAATTAAATTTCTTGGTCAACCACTTAAAAATGACAGTGAAGATGCATTCATGAAATTATATGAAAATAAACCATGACATGAAGTATTTTGGTACTTAACATGTTGATATTAGCCATCACTTGAAGGTGGCGGGGGAGGGGGGAACCACAATACTTTAAACGTGTAATTTTCTAATTCCTTTTTAATGATTATTCTCAGTGTGTCTGCCTATACTTATAATAAATTATTTGGTTTCATCTACCAAACAAACAAAAGACAATTCTTTCCAAGATTTTGATCTTCTAGAATTCCACAATAAAGAACTGGAGATAAAAAGAAGATTAAAAAAAAAAAAACAACCTCCTGGGGAAACTGATCTGCAGAAAGACAAAGGCAGGTGATCCACAGCGACACTTGCCAGATTTTCCCATTTTGTGACATACAGAACAAAGTATCGTGAAGAAGGGCGGGTCACCCTGGAGTCTGGGCCCTGCAGCTGAGGGGGTCACCTTCACACACACCCAGAACCCGGGCAGCACTCGAGTGGCTAGCGCCGCAGGACGCTCTGCGCTCCAGGGAGAGTGGCCGGGTGTCAGGAACAGTCTACCAGCGACTGGGCAGGAAGACGGGCCAGGAATCACACGGGGACGCAGGACCCCTTAGCTAAGCCTCGGGCCTGGCCCCCCGTCAGACAGAGGCTGGGTCAGGACTTGGAGCTCTGCTGCTGGGGACCTTCCATATTTGCTGATGGGTAATTTTTATTGCTCTTTGTTCTCTGTTTATGGGTCACACAGGGCAGGGCTTGGGGATTCCTCTTGGCGCTGCACTCTGGGATCACCCCTGGCAGACTTGGGGACCATATGGGATGCTGGGGATTGAATCCGGGCCAGCGGCGTGCAAGGCAAGTAAGTGCCCTCCCCGCTTCTATCACTCCAGCCCTGCTGGGTTAATTCCAGTGAGGACCACCTCAAAGTGGGCTGCAAATTCCAGACATTCAAGTTTCCCTTCTTTGTTCTCATACTTCACATCTGCTGCTGGTGTAGAATTTTGTTAGGTGACATATTCTTTACAGAGACCATCATCTTCATCCTGAGAATGGGACTTGGCAACGCTACATGAGTCTCTACACTAGACAATCAACTCAGCACAAACTGTCACCTCGCTCCCTGTTTCCCCAGCAGGAGCAAAGTCTTGGCACCTAAAAGACAGGTGTTCCATCCTCGGGCAGGACGGAAGTGACTGGCAACGGGGAGAATCGGGGGAACCAAACAGCTCACGGAGGGGGAAGAAGCACCAGGACTAGAGCAGTGCCATCCCTGAGAGCCGGGAATACACCGGCTGCTTTTTCATTTTCCCTATATGGGACCTGGGCTGCATCTCGGGAAAGCAGTACTCGGAAAAGAGGAAGGGAAAACCTGCTCCGCGTCACTCCACACTCAAAGGAGCCAGCGCCCTTTCTTCCCAGTGGGGGGCCACCCCACCGTAGGTGCCGCGGCTGTATTATCTACGCCAGATTTCTGCTAATACGGCTTCTACATGCAAGACTGCAGAGCAAATTAAGATTAGTCATACGCATCTGCCGCATGGCAGGATTTAATTTCTCTCCAGAACACTTATTGACAAAACCCTTTATAAGTACTAAAGACGTGAATATGCATCAAACCAAACAAATCACCCGAATGAATAGATTCTGATGCATTCATTAGTGAGGGAAATAATGTCTGCTGGGAACCGGGCAGGCACCATCAACATAATCAAAACTCTAATAAATAAACCGCAGCATTAATGAATTTATAGTCATTTGTTGCTCAGTCCGACACGTAAGTACAATCTATTATTACCATTTTGCAAAGCTATTTCTGCTTTTAGTACCGACATGTTTTGCCATATACTCACTGTGAACTTAAATGCTGTCACAACAAATGAACTGTATCTATTGCTTGGGGAATCTATTTTCATAACAACAACGGCCTTATAAGGTATAAATTAACTATATATACAGACCGCCAGTGTCCTTCTAGACTGTCCTACAAGCCAGCCCACTGCACAAAGGACCTAAATCTGGATGTGACCCTGGCAGGGCTCCTCTGAGAATTCCCGGCAGCAGGCACACACGGGTGTGTGTGTGTGTGGGGGGGGGGGCAGCCAGCAGCTGCGTCCCAAAGGGAACTGGAGGGGCAAATCCTTTCTCGCCCAAGCTGTTGGCCTCAATTCATGCAAGTAATTTGTGGTTGGAGGATTAACCCAGTTCTCCTCAAAACGATCATCAGATCTTTCTACATACAAATGCCGTCAGTATTTCAGGAGCCTGTTAATTCTACTGAAGATACTATCTACACAGCAAAAATAACTTAAAGGAAAATAGATTGAAGGCTGTAGAGATAGTACAGCAGGTAAGGTTTTACTCTGCATGAGGCGAACCCGGGTTCGATCTCAGACAAAACTAATTTGAAAAGAGATATGCACATCTATATTTACCGCACACTATTTTCATAGCCACGCTACAGAAACAACCCAAGGGCCCATTCACAGGTGAGTGAATAAAGATATGGTGTGTGTACTTGTATATATTCACACGCATAGTTATTTTGAAAAATGAAATTTTTTTTTGGAAAAAGAGGTTAGGTGGTAGGGGGGGTTACATCTGGCCATTGTCAGGGGTCATTCCTGGCGGTGTTTGGGAGACCTCAATGTAATACTGGGGGTCAAACCGGGATCATCGAATGCAAGGTAAATACCTTAATCCCTGGTCTATCTCCCCAAGCTCCAAAAAAATTATATCTTTTTTGCAGTACTATGACCGAACAGGATGAACAGTCATGCGCAGCAAATTCAGCCAGCAGGTGAGAGATAAGCACTGGCTGATCTCACTCATATATGAGACATAAAGAAATAAAGCAAAATAACAGACAAAGCCAAAGGAAAATAAATCTTTGGAATCTGAGTGTAGAACTGAGGTTACAAACAGAGTGAAGGGATGGATGAACTCTAGGAGAACAATACTGTCACTTTAACGGTACATGTTGTGTGCTGTGGCAAAATATATCTTGAAGAGATATGAAACTGTATCCCTAATACATGTATTATCTTGTAAATCCATATTATTCAATTATAATAAAAAAAATAGAGACTGTAAGGACAGTAATGGAGCTCAAAGTCAGGTCTAGCTGAAAGGAGGGCTCAGAGTGGCCTCAAGTTTACTCGTGTGGGGAGGAGATTCGGGCCATACCCTCATGGTATTCGGGGACTATCATGATTGAGGCAGTGCTTGGAAAATCATATGTAATGCTGCGGATCAGGGCTACCACAAGCACAGTTAGTACCCCAACCCCTGCACTATCTCACTGGCCCCAACCTGACTAAAGTTTAGTCAAGGGTAGAATCAGTGGCAAGTCTCAATTTCACAAAGCAAAAGAATAGCTGTAGATTTGGCCAATGTCAATGGTGAGGTTATTCTAGGTCATGTTGCTTTCGGGGGAAGAGGAACGAGGAAGGGGTGTGGGTGCCGTGCTTCGCTCTGAGGGAGGTAGAAAGGGCCATGTAATTAAAAATAATCTGACAGGAGGGAACCATGTAGGACAAGTTCATTTAGAGTGATTAGGGCTAGTTAAAGGAGATAAAAATACACTAGCTTCCCAAGTAAAACTCTTTGTGGTTTGGTAGAAAATAAGCCAACTTTCAATCGCCTTGAGATGCCATCTCAAGTTGGTGAGAATGGATAACCTCAACAAGACAAGAAACAACGCATGCTAAAAAAGATGTGGAGACAACACAATTTCATACACAACTGGTGGGAACAGAAATTGGCTTCACACTGTAGAAAACAGCAGGATGCTTTCCTCCAATGTTTAATAATAGGATTAACAAAGATTCAACTATTCCACTTCTGGGTATTTTATACGAATATAAAAAGTTGAATATGAAGAGAGAGGTGCATCCCAATATTCACTACAGCGTTATTTACAATAACCAAGATGTGGGAAAAAACAGGGACTCAACAATGAATAAATGAATAAAGGAAGTGTGATACAGACACACAATGGGACACCACACAGGTAGAAAAAGAGCTGAGGCCTTGCCCTTTGACACATGGATTCACTTTGAAGGGATTTTGTCGAGTGAAACAAGTCAAATGGAAAAAGACAAATACAGAATGATTTCATTCACAAGTGGAAGAAAAAAATTGATGAAATAAAACACAACAAGAATTTTTTAATCTTTTTGGTTACTAGATTGGAAGGGGGGTCAAAATGGAAGGGAAAATGGGTGAAGGGGGTTAACTTGATGGTGGTAGATGGAGACTATTGGATCTAACTATTGGTGGTTAACACGGTGGTGGTAGGCTTTCAATGAATAGATAATAGTATATACAGATGTCAAAGTACATATAAAACCATATATAAAACTTCTGTAATGTTATAAACCAGTTATCTCATGTATTTTTTTTCCCTACTGAGCTCTTGAGAAAGAGTTCAGTAGGGAAAAAAAAATACATATACTATGTTCTATTCCTTGAAAGTCTACCACCACCATGTTAACCACCAATAGTTAAATCCAGTAGTTTCCATCTACCACCATCGCCCTACCCGCTGTGCTATCGCTCCAGCCCCCTGCTCCAAAGAGCTTTAATTTATTCAAGTCTAATTTAATAAGATCTCACTCTGAACATCTGGCTCTGTACTCAGGGATCACTCCTGCTGGTGCACGGGGGACCACATGGGCTGCCAGGGACCAATCTTGGTCCGCCACATGCAAGGCAAGTGCTCTACCTACTCTACTTATGAACAAGTTGAGAGTCAAACTTTTATATACTTATAGTTTCCTTACTTTTGGTCTAATTTATCAGAACATTTTCTTTTTTTTTTGGGGGGGGAGGCGTCTACACCCAGGGTTACTTCTAGCTTTGAGCTTAGGAATTACTCCTGATCATATGAGATGCTGGTAATCGAACCCGGGTGGTCAGCTGCGTGCAAGGCAAATGTCCAACCCGCTATGATATTGCTCCAGCCCCCAGAACATTTTCTTATGATAGTATTTTTACAGTGTTCATTCTATTCAATAGTTTTATTCTTTCCATAGTCTTATCTTTCCTAATATTTATCACAACTGGAGCGATAGCACAGTGTGTATGGCGTTTGCCTTGCATGCAGCTGACTCGGGTTCGATTCCTCTGTCCCTCTTGAAGAAAGTACCCTGCTTGCATGGCAGAGCCTGGCAAGCTACCCGTGGCATTTTCAATATGCCAAAAACAGTAACAACAAATCTCACAATGGAGACCTTACTGGTGCCCGCTTGAGCAAATTGATGAACAACGGGATGACAGTGCTACGACAGTGCAGATTCCTAAACTTTTTATTATTTTAGGTAGCACTATGGGCTGGAGTGACAGCACAGCAGGTAGGGCATTTGCCTTGCATGCGGCCGACCCGGGTTCGATTTCTCCACCCCTCTCGGAGAGCAGGGCAAGCTACCAAGAATATCTCGCCCACATGGCAAAGCCTGGCAAGCTCTCTGTGGTGTATTAGATATGCCAGAAGCAGTAACAAGTCTCACAATGGAGACATTACTGATGCCCACTCAAGCAAATCGATGAGCAATGGGATGACAGTGATACAGTGATACTGAACTCTTGAAGGGTCTTACTTAAATTATAGCTTTCAAATCTAGGTCTAGGTAATAACAGAACAAGACCTTTTATTTGTGATTTGTGAAGTTAAAGTGGCGGTTCCAATGTCAGAGCAAGTAACTATTAATATTTATAATACATAATACATAATACTAATTTCGCTATTAAATAAAAGACTTGCTCACCATTGTCTTTCATATTACACATGAAAACTCAATGTCCTTCCTCTATCCTATCAGTGAGAATCGTTCCAGATTGGGTTAAAGGACTTGGCTAAACAAATGCTGGGGAACCCAGCAATACCACTTCTGGGAATATATCCCAGAGAAGCAAAAAAGTATAGTTGAAATGACATCTGCACTTATATGTTCATCGCAGCACTGTTTATAATAGCCAGAACCTGGAAAAAACCCGAGTGCCCAAGAACAGATGACTGGTTAAAGAAACTTTGGTACATCTACGTAATGGAATATTACGCAGCTGTTAGAAAAGATGAAGTCATGAATTCTGCATGTAAGTGGATCAACATGGATGCGAAACATGCTAAGCGAAATGAGTCAGAAAGAAAGAGACAGACAGAAAGATTGCGCTCATCTGTGGAATATAAAATAACAGAGTAGGAGACTAACACCCAAGAATAGTAGAAATAAGTACCAGGAGATTGGCTCCATGGCTTGGAAGCTGGCCTCATATGCTGGGAGAAAAGGCAGTTCAGATAGAGAAGGGAACATAAAGTAAGCTCTGGTTGGAGGGCCCGCTCGGAAGGGGAGATGCGTGCTGAAAGTAGACTACAGACTGAACACGATGACCACTCAATACCCCTATTTCGGACCACAACACCCAAAAGGAGAGCGAGAGAGAGAGAACAAAAGGGAATGCCCTGCCACAGAGGCGAGGGGGGGAGGGGGCGGATGGGGTTGGGAGGTGGGAGGGATACTGGGTTCACTGTGGTGGAGAATGGACACTGGTGGAGGAAGGGGTGCTCGAACATTGTATGAGGGAAACTCAAGTATGAAAATGTGTAAATCTGTTACTGTACCCTCATGGTGACTTACTAATTAATAAAAATAAATAAAATAAATAGTGACTTCATATTAAGTTACATACCCAGTTTTGCATTAACATTTCTTTGATTAAAATAGGTTTTGCAGAGGAGAAGTTTAAGAAATCATGCTCTAATATATTTTTAAATTTTTATATAAAAGACCTGTATCTGATACAGGAGGCTGCTTTGCCTCATTTCATGCCTAGTGGGGTAGAATGTTTTCCTATCATGCAAGAAAATATTAATAAATATACTTGAAAAAAATGCTGGGGAAGAGGGCTAGTTCCTAAGAGAACTGATCTGGCTCCAGAGGAAATAAGGGAGAGGAATGGAAGGACTCTGACTTCGGGAAAGAGGTGCACTGCCTCCAGAGACAGGCTAGGGTGAGGGTGGCTCTTTCCCTAGCTCCATTCTCCTCAGCCCTCCCGGCCTCCTACTTCCTCCCTCCCCAGGACTCAGCTCTCACTCTGACCCCTAACTCAACTCCAAGATATCTGCATCTGTTAGACAGAATGGGGCCCCAGCTGCCGAGGGAAACACAAATGATACAGAAATAAACAGAGATGGCCAGCCTCAGCAGTATTCTAAGAACGGGGAATTAGAACAGATACTTTAAGAAGCTCTTAATGGAGGGGTTGGGGTGGGGGTGGGGGCGGGGTGGGTGCAGAGGATCCAACTGGTTTTCTAAACCTCTGCATGTGCACATTCCTACAACTACATTTAAATGCAACACAGCCTAAAAGATTTAAATGAGTGAAATTTCAGAAACTGGTACAATTAACAAAATTACTGGCATTTTGGCATTTAAAAATAACACAAACTACTGAGCAATGGAAACGGCTATTATACTTGCTAACGTCTGCTTTCAGTAGCTTGATGATGCGCCTTAAAAAGTCCACATGCTGCATATACACAGTGCCACCATGGGCCAGAACCAAGAGACCGGAGGATTCTGGTGAACATCAAGAACATCCCCATTCCTACCCACAGTGGTTCTGTTGGGTTTGGCTCAGAAAGCTTTTTATTTGTTTGTTTGGGGGGCCAGCGTGCCTGGTGGTGCTCAGAGCTTACTCTTGGTTTTGTACTCAAGGATCACTCCTGGCAGTGCTCAGAAGACCACAGGGGGCAGCAGGGGCTGAACCTGGGTCAGCTGCATGGAAGCTAAGTGTCCAACCCACTGTTCTACATCTCCAGCTTCTCAGAAAACTGTATTTTTGTTTGCTTTTGAGTCAGGGACTAAAACCAGGGCTTCCGATATGTAAAGCACTTTTACCACTGGACTAAATCCTGGGGGCCCCAGAGAGCCATCACCTTAGAAGTTCCTTTGAGGATTCTGACACCCACACTTCTGTGGAAGAGCGACTCTCTAAAATGACATTCAATATTACCACACTCAACTCCCGGTGCACCCCACTCAGTCACGGCGTAATCTGAGGATCTCGTATGTTCAGCTACCCTGCTTATGTTTCCATGGCTAATTCCATCATCTCCTTGAGTTCACTTTTGGCCTGATGTGTGCCACAGTGGCACTTAAGTAAACATCTGAGCGTTCCTTCCTACGCCATCAGAAAAAGTTACTAAAAACTAAACATGGCAAGTGAGCATTTAGTTTATTAAACAGAAGCAGAGGTGGGCTGGGAATTAGGTGTTCCCTGTGAAAAGTAAAGCCACAGTGTGCCAAGGGAGAGAGAAGCCAGCTGGGTGGGGAGCCAGGCGGTCCTCCCATTCTTCCTTCAACATGTTCTCACAGCATGGCTTCGTTCTTTTACTCAAGTTGATGACAACTCATCACGCATGCTCATGCTCCGGCCAGAAGCAAAATGCCCTCTCTCAAGATAAACTTATTTTCATATCAGGCAATTTTGATGTAATAGAGATGTCACCGCTATTCCCACTAAGCGTAAAAATCAAGCGCTGTCAGACTATTAGACACTATGAGCAAGATCCTTTTTTTTTTTTTTGGGTCACACCCGGCGATGCACAAGGGTTATTCCTGGCTCTGCACTCAGGAATTACCCCTGGCAGTCCTCAGGGGACCATATGGGATGCTGGGAATCGAACCCGGGTCGGCCGCGTGCAAGGCAAACGCCCTACCCGCTGTGCTATCACTCCAGCCCCCAAGGTCCTTTTTTTTTTAAATTTATATTTTTTATTGAATCACCATGTTGAAAGTTACAAAGCTTTCAGGCTTAAGTCTCAGTTACATAATGCTCGAACACCCATCCCTTCACCAGTGCATATATTCTACCACCAAGAACCACTGTAAACCTCCCCCCAACCCCGCCTGTGTAGTTGGTAAATTTCACTTTACTTTCTCTTTACTTTGCTTACATACAAACAAAAAAACTCACTATTATTGTTTGGAGTTTTCCCCCCAGAGTCGGACCTACTGGAAAAGAAGCATTTGATAATTTATTTTCCATTGCTGAGAATAAGGAGATATGAGGTCGTGTGACCACAGTAGTGGCCGTGAGGTTCTAGATTTTTGTATTTTAGTATTTTAGTGACTAAGTCCAGAGGGCTTTCTGCCAGAGGTTGCATCATTGCTAGCTCGTACCTCTCTGCTACTTTATATTCCACATAGGAGTGCAATCTTTCTGTGTCTGTCTCTTTCTTTCTGACTCATTTCACTATGAGCAAGATTCTTAAACCTACTTTATTTCCTTTCATTCCCCCGTGCTATGAGAAAGTTATTTAACATACCTTGGGTCCAGAAGACTTCTCAAAAACTTGAAAAGCAAAACCTGGTTCTGAATGGGAAAGAAAATATGATCAGATACCAAGAACAAATTCTTCAAACTATGCCATGGGAAAGAGCAACTCTGGAGTATCCTTTCCAAGTGCACACGGAAGTGACCATTTCTATTAAGCCCTCTGTCTGCACAGGTCAAAAATGTATAGAGAACGATGTGGTCACATCCTTTCAATCATTCGAATCACACAGAAAGAACACAACAAAAATACCCTATTATTGCTTCCCTCAATGGAAGCTCTCTCCGGAGACAAAGCCCTGCACAGTTCGGGCCTGAGGAGCCTCAGTGGCTGCTGGTGTCTGAAGTGCTCCCTGAGGGGCTTTAACAGCAGCTGAAGCCCCCGGCGCCTCACCTGGCCCTCCTGAGGAGACTGGCCTGCTCTGAAGGTTACACAGGGAGGGTGGGAATTTGGGCCCAAATACCACCACCAACTCGACAGTATCATCAACTCCTAACTCTACAAGGTAATCAACAATAGAAGAGATGAAAAACTGTCACACGTTGGCAATTAATGTGCTATGAAATCAGGGTTTTATTTCTTCCACTTATTAGCTCTGTGACTGCGCAAACCATTGGCCTGCTCGGTGAGGCGGTATTCCTGTATGCAAAAGCAAACGGCCACACCTTCCTGCTCTCCACACAGGGCAGAGGTGGGAACTCAATGGCATGACCTTAGAATACTCCTACATGAATGCAGAGAATGTTTCTGAGTTTTAACAAGAGCTAAGGAAAAATGATCATACTTCCACTTTTCTCCTTTATCTTTAAGATGCTCCAACTCTGTTTATTAAAAAAGCAAGCAGTTGGGGGGTGGAGAGATAGTGCAGCAGCTAAGGTGCTGGCCTTGTACATGTTGGCCCGGGTCCAAACCCCAAACCTTCATATGGTTCCCTGAGCACTGCCAAGAGTGACCCCTGGGCACAGAGCCTGGAGCAAGTCCTAGAGCCTGGTGTAGCCTCAAACCAAAAAGAAATTAGGGGGGCTGGAGTGATAGCACAGCGGGTAGGGTGTTTGCCTTGCACGAGGCCGACCCGGGTTCAAATCCCAGCATCCCATAAGGTCCCCTGAGCACCGCCAGGGGTGATTCCTGAGTGCATGAGCCAGGAGTGACCCCTGTGCATTGCCAGGTGTGACCCAAAAAGCAAAAAAATAAATAAATAAATAAAAAGAAATTAGAAAATAAAATAGATTTAAAAGCAGTGAACTCTCCAAACTGAAAAGGATTAATGTCGTTTAAAAATATAACATTTGAAACATACTTATCAGTCTTTGGCTTTCCACCCTTCCCCTTCCCTATTGCTCTGTGTTATTATCTTACACAATTTCCCTTCCAATTACAACTTAATATTTCTGGCTTATTTTCCATTTCTAGAAATCTGAAGATAATTGGCCAGAGAGGCATATTTCTTGCCATTAAAAGCAAAGGGACTTTATAAAATCTGTGTAGAATTCTTACACAATGAAGAAAGTTCTCTGACAGAATAAATATTTCATGTCTATAGTTAAAAGAAATGCTGAACACTCTAAAATAGTCCATGGCCAAAAGTCACTTAATAAAAAAAAAAGAAAAAACCGTCTCCAGAGGCTGAGACAGGGCTGAAGGCTCTTCCTCTGCATCGGCTGACCCCAGTTCCATCCCCCGAAACACCTGGTCCCTCTGAGCATCACAGGGAGAGAACCAGAGCACAGCCCCGTGTGCCCTGAACCCCTGCCCCACGTTTGCAACACCTCAGGGTTTACGTGTTTGATGAATGACACTCGACTCGTTTACCTGGCTGCCCTCAGAATAATTTTTAAGGCCGCTGGATCTGAGGGAACTAGCAATCAAACACCTTACATTTCAAACGGTGAAAGCACCAGCAGTGAGGAGATCACTGGAGCTGCTGCATTTAAAGAGAAAAGCATTTCGGTGGGTTTGGAGCAGTCTGAGCTGAGATCTCCTGTCGCCCCAGGAAGGAGTGGGCAGTGCTGCACCATCACTCAAGTCAAACTGAAATACGTTCTGCAATCACTGGGGCTTCTCTGCCGTGTTACATGAGTGCCGGGCTGCCACGCCACCCAATTTTTTTTTTTTTTTTTGTATCCTCGGCACTTAGCAGGGCTTTTAAAAGGCCAAAGCAGCTACAGAAATATTTACTGAACATTTATGAGCATATATGTCACATTAATGGACCTCATTATACTGGAGAGCCAGGCTGGGTGTGTGGAAGTCATTTAAAAAAAAATTGTGGGTGGTGTACACCAGGCAACACTCAGAGGTTCTGGCTCTGCACTCAGGAATTACTCCTGGTGGTGCTCGGGGACCATATGGGATGCTGGGGGTCGAATCTAGCTGGACCACGTGCAAAGCAAGCATGCTACTTGCTGTACTATCGCTCTGACCGCCCGGAAGTCATTTTTAACTTCTCCTATCATTTTCGACAGACTTCTAAGCCCCACACATTTTACCTCATGGGTGTGTCTTGGATCTACACTCTCCTCAGCTGCTGACTGAGTCCTGTGCTCCCCACCTCATGCCAGGGTGAGAGAACGCCTTCTAACGGGCCAGCTGTCTCCCAGTCACTCTCTCCCCCAGCCCCATCGCCACACTCCTGGAGGAAATCTGTAAAATGAGTCTAGTGATGTTGTTCACTTGCTTAAAAAAAACACCTAGTAATTCTCTAGTACACAGAAGACACAATATCAATTTCTTAGCATTGTATATAAGACTGCTCAATTATGGGCC
Source organism: Sorex araneus (assembly GCF_027595985.1). NCBI lineage: Eukaryota > Metazoa > Chordata > Mammalia > Eulipotyphla > Soricidae > Sorex > Sorex araneus. The sequence continues at coordinate 293,123,717 of NC_073303.1, forward strand.
CCCGAACTCTCTAACCCTGTAAGTCTGGTCCTCCAACATCCTTTGACTGCTCACTCTAACGCTTCTCCCCTGGCTGTATTCCCCCAGATGATGCTTTACACAGACCTGACCTTTACTGGACATTACTGGACATGCATGACACTTCATGCCTTCACATCTCCCCCCTACCCCCGGTTTGGTTTTGGGCCACACCCAGCAGTGCGCAGGGCTTATACCAGGTTCTGTGCTCAGGGGTCACTCCTGGTGAGACTCAGGGGAAGACATGGGGTTGTGGGGACCAAACCCAGGTCAGCCACTTGCAAAGCCAGTGCCCGACCTATGGTACTGTCCCTCCGGCCCCAGTGTCTTCCTGTCCTACTGACCAACAGCTCTTTCCTCACAAAGCTCGGCCCAGCTTTCTGCTCAGGAAACTGAGTGTCACTCAATACTAAGGCTGGGCATGTGGAAGAATTCTAGCCTGTACCCGGCCCTTTCTCCGCTTTCCCATCTTGTTCCTACACTACTTAAAAAGAAAAAAGAAAAAAAGAACACACATCTCTCATGCAGTACTCTAACACAATACAGAGGTTATTGTATATGCTTTTTCCTGTGGGCACGTGTGCCTAAGTGAGAGAGTTCACACACTCACATCCTTGTCTCTCAGGCCCCGGTCTCTGCTCTGTACTCACTCTGACCTCTATGCCTATTGTGCAGAAGATTATACAACTGTAGATGATAATATTGTAGATGATATTATTTCTAGAAAAAATATGTTATAATTTAAAAACTGTTCCTCTGATGTTAATACAAAGATGAATTCTCTAGTTTTGTTTTTTGGGGGACCCATAGTCAGCGACACTCAGGGGCCACACGTGGCTCAGGGTCCAAGCCTGGGCGGTGCTCAGGGGGCCACATGGGGCTGGAATTTATGCCAGTATCGAGGTCACAGCTAAAGGCCAGGCAAGTGCCTTAACCTTTGTACTATCTCAGCAGCGCAAATGCCCTTGTTTTCAAACTCAGGGATTGTCTCACAACTGCTTCCCAACACACACACACACACACACACATACACACACACACACACACACACACACAATCTCTCGCTCTCTCTCTCTCACATAGAAATGTCTATTAAATGGCAACTATCAATCAAAGAAATTTCTGTATTAAAAATTATTTCGTGGCTAAAGCCTGCTCCACTACATGGTTCTCTCCCAACGTAACTTTTGCACTCTTTACCTGAAGCTTTTTAATGACCACTTCAATCTCTCCAGAAAAGTGGGTAGCAACCAGCTCTGCAGCTTTACAAGGCTTCAGGGACACGAGTTCCTGGCATGAAAGAAAAAGATGAAATACTCCTTAATGCAAAAGTTAACCGGAAGTACCACAAATAGGAAGCCTGGGCATCAAGCTCAATATTATCAAAGGTGTCTACACTGCATTTCGGAACACGGTGATGTACAGAGCCTCAAGTTGTTCTACTTTTTCTTTCCTTTAATTTCTTCCTGATGCCAGGGACTGAACCCAGAGCCACATGCACATGAGTTATACACTCTTCCTCTGAGCCACCTCTCTGGCCCCAGACCACAACATACAGGCAAATGAATGAAGTCAGAAATCACTGTATCACTGTCATCCCATTGCTCATCAATTTGCTGGAGCGGGCACCAGTAACGTCTCCATTTTGAGACTTGTTGTTACTGTTTTTGGCGTATCAAATATGCCACGGGTAGCTTGACAGGCTCTGCCGTGTGGGCAAGATACTCTCGGTAGCTTGCTGGGCTCTCTGAGAGGGGCAGAGAAATCGAACCCGGGTCGGCTGCATGCAAGGCAAATGCCCTACCTGCTGTGTTCATGTAACAAATCAGACTTTAAGAAAAAAAGGTCACTGAGAGTTAGGAAATGAATACACAGAGGGCTCACAGAGATAGTACGGGCACTTGCCATGCATGAGGTGATTTGCTACCAGGTGGTTTGGTCCCTAAAATGGAACCAATGGTCCCTGAACACCACAAGAAGTGATTCCTGAGTACAGAGCCCAGGCAGCCCTTGAGCACTGCTGAGTAAGCCCCCCACACACACCCACAATAAAAAAAAATGTAGCTGACCCGGGTTTGATTCCTCCGCCCCTCTCGGAGAGCCCAGCAAGCTACCGAGAGTATCCCGCCTGCATGGCAGAGCCTGGCAAGCTCCCCACAGCATATTCAATATGCCAAAAACAGGAACAACAAGTCTCACAATGGAGACGTTACTGCTGCCCGCTCGAGCAAATGGATGAGCAACAGGACGACAGTGCTACTTAGGAAAGAAACAAAAGCACTCTGGGTCCAGACCATGATATCTATCAGATGAATGGAAGGAACGAAGAGTTCCCCAAATTCCTAAGCTGGAGGGGTAGGCTGGGGAGAGTATAGTTTCAATTTTTCTGGGTAAGATGTTTTAAATTTCTCTTCCAAGCCTGGTGAATTGAAACACTAGAAATATCTTAAGAAACCAACTTAAGATCATACATAAATAAGTCTTAAATAAAAATAAGGTGTGGACCACTGTTAACTAGTTAATAGGACATAGTTCTATCAAGTCTAGAACTTCCAATCTGCCCTCTGCATGACCTTTCCTACACACTACTATGTTCTTGTACTCAAAATTCTCTTCTTACTTGATTTCTTGTGATCCATTCACAACTCTACCTTTCTAATAAACACAATATGGTTAACTAAAGAGCAGTACAGTAATATTGTCAGATAAAACTAACTTGGATACTTTTGTGAGGCTATAAATTCATGGTATATCTAATTTTTTGTTTAATTATTATTCATAATAATTAAAGATATTATATAGATTAGAAATATGAGTTGACACAATTATGTTTATATTACACTTATTTATATAATACACCTGAAATAGAGAAGGTATAACTATTGAATATTTTTGATGGAAAAGAAATATCTGTTGACATTAAAAAAGAAGCTACTATAAACTAATTTGAAAAATATTTTGAAAACAAAGCAGAAAAAATAAACATATGATTAATAAAATGACTTAAGAAATAGAAAACTTGTGGGGCTGAAGAGATAGTACAGTAGGCACGTCACTTCTCTTGTACACGGCTGACCCAGGTTTGAGCCTCAGCACCCAAAATGCTTCCCCAACCTGTACTAGAGTGATGCCTGAGCTCAGAGCCAGGAATAAACCCTGAACACTGGAGAAAGGGACTCTCCTTCACTGCTGGTGGGAATGCCGACTGGTTCAGCCCTTTTGGAAAACAATATGGACGATTCTCAAAAAGTTAAAAATTGAGCTCCAATTTGACCCAGCAATACCACTCCTGGGAATATATCCCGGAGAGGCAAAAAGGTATAGTAGAGATGACATCTGCATTTCCATGTTCATTGCCACTCTGTTTACTATAGCCACAATATGGAAAAAACCGGAGTGCCCGAAAACAGATGATTGGCTAAAGAAACTCTGGTATATTTACACAATGGAATACTACGTAGCTGTCAGAAAACATGAAGTCATGAAATTTGCATATAAGTGGATCAACATGGAAAGTATCATGCTGAGTGAAATGAGTCAGAAAGAAAGAGACAGACATAGAAAGATCGCACTCATATGTGGAATATAAAGTAGCTGAGAGGTACAAGCTTACAATGTTGCGATTCCTGGCAGACATTTCTCTGGACTTAGTTACTAAAACACTAAAATACAGAAATCCAAAACTGTGCGGCTGCTAGTGCGGCCTCCTGACCTCATATCTCTTCATTCTCAGCAATGGAAAACAAATTACCAAATGCTTTCTTTTCAGCAGATCGACTTTAGGGGGGAGAAACTCCAAATCAATAATAGTGAATTTTTTGTTTAAATATTGAATGTAATCAAAGTAAAGTGAAAGTAAAGTGAAATTTACCAGTTACACATGCGGGGTGGGGGGCTGGGGGGAGGTATATCGTGATTCTTGGTGGTGGAATATGTGCACTGGTGAAGGGATGGGTGTTTGAGCATTGTATAACTGAGACTTTAACCTGAAAGCTTTGTAACTTTCCACATGGTGAATCAATAAAAGAATTTAAAAAAAAAAGGAAAGAAAAAAATAGAAATCCCATGTTAATTTTTACCTATAAAAAAAACGTTAAATAATCAAAATTTCTATATTATATAGAAAGCTGAAAATTTAAACTTTAAGTTTAAAATATAATACGGTTTATACAGTAAGCTACATTTAACTGTAATAAAAACTGGCAACTGGGGCTGGAGTGATAGCACAGCGGATAGGGCATTTGCCTTGCACGCAGCCGAACTGGGTTCGAATCCCAGCATCCCATATGGTCCCCTGAGCACCGCCAGGAGTAATTTCTGAGTGTAGAACCAGGAGTAACCCCTGTGCATCGCTGGGTGTGACCCAAAAAGCAAAAAACAAACAAACAAACAAGTGGCTGGAGTGATAGCATAGATAGCGGGTAGGGCATTGCCAGGGCATTTGCCTTGCACGCAGCCGACCTGGGTTCGAATCCCAGCATCCCATATGGTCCCCTGAGCACTGCCAGGAGTAATTCCTGAGTGTAGAACCAGGAGTAACCCCTGTGCATCACCAGGTGTGACCCAAAAACAAACAAACAAAAAAACTGGCAACTACTATATTAGAATAAAATACACAGGTCAAACTTAAAGTAAAATTTTCCATATGGAAGATTCCACCCAAATAGTTTCACTGCTAAATTCTACCAACATTTAAGGAAGAAGGATGTTAATTAGCCTTTTAGCAAAAAATAAAAGAGGGTGGGGGGAAAACCTCAGAACATCTATTCCACTCATCATATGCTGTGAGTCAAGTTTTCATATCTAACCCCAATCAAAAAATGTAATGCAGACAAATCATAGGTCAATTTTAATCATGAAAACTGATCCCATCATCCTAAATAAAAATAATAAACCATATGTGTATATATATATATATATATCTGTATCATTGTCATCCCGTTGCTCATTGATTTGCTTGAGCGGGCACCAGCAATGTCTCCACCGTGAGACTTGTTGTTACTGTTTTTGGCATATTGAATATGCCACGGGTAGCTTGCCAGGCTCCACCATGCGGGCGGGATACTCTCAGTAGCTTGCCGGGCTCTCTGAGAGGGACGGAGGAATCAAACCCAGGTCGGCCGTGTGCAAGGCAAATGTACCCTACCCAATGTACTATTTGAAATTCCGTGTGTGTGTGTGTGTGTGTGTGTGTGTGTGTGTGTGTGTGTGTGTGTAGGATAATATATGTTTTGTAAAGTTGTATTTATCCACAGAATTAAAGGTTGGTTTGGTATTATCAATAACATTTACCACAAGAAAAAGAATAAGGGAGAAATTGGTGATAAAATGCACTCACGAGAAACTGTTAGGTCTATCTCATCTGTTTCTGTCTGTTTGTGGGGTTGGGTGGGGTTACACCTGTCAGAGCTCAGGACTTAGTTCTGGAGGTGCTTGGGAGACCATATGCCATGCTGGGGAATCAAACCAGAGTTGGCCGTGTGCAAAGAAAGCACCTGAACTCTGTACTAGCTCTCCTGACCCCTCTTTTAGCATCTCTGAAAGAGAACATACATAAAAATCTTCCTATTTGGAGAGGGCGGGTGAGGCAGCTCAGAGGGAGAGCACAGGCCTGAAGTTTGGGTTTGAGGCTCATCTCTCCCACCAAAAAATTATACTTAAATACTGTACTCAGGTTAGAAAGAAAAAATTTTAATATCGTTAACAATAACATTTAACATAACATTGTTATGTTAAAAACAAAATAGTGATAGCAAATCTTACAAATTTGCTTACAAAAATCTTACAAAATATTTTCTCTGTAGAAAAAAGTTTGTTTTTACTTTTTATTTTTATAGTGCAACAGATTGACCCAAATACCTCACACAAGCAAGGTAAGTACTATATACTGAGTGCAATCTGGGCCCCACCAAAAAAAATGTATAGAAAAATTCAATTAAGAGTTAGACCATAGAGATGTTTGAAAAATTCAATATGCAAAGAAAAATTAAATTCAAAATGACTGACAGGTTTAATGCAATGTAAGGTTTAAAAAAAAAATTTTTTTTTCCCGGCAAAACCTAACAATTTGAGGGGGTACAGCCATAGTACAACAGGTTGGGTGTTTGCCTTGCACGTGGCTGACCCAGGTTTGATCCCCAAGCCCACCAGGAGTGATCCTTGAGGGCCAAGCCAGAAGTAAACCCTGAGCACTGTCAGGTGTGGCCCCCAAACAATAACAAACCCAAAACTTAACAATGTGACTTTGAAATGTATTTGGAAATATAGATGGTCAAAAATACAAATACTCTGATAATGATATAAAAGAAATTACTACAAAACAGCATTATTTAGGGACCAGAAAACTAGGCTAATGGGCTGAATGCATGTGTTTTGCATGCAGAAGTCCTGGGTTCGGTTTCTGGTACTGCAGCCTCAGGGCCCTACCGTGAAAACCACTGGATGCAGCATCTGAGTACAGACCTGGGGAACAGCTTCCTCAGAATCACCACTGGATCTGACTCAAAAAGCAGAACTCAAGTCTCCCTCCCTAGCTGTCATATTTAAAATATTATGGTATTATTGATGCAAAGAAAAACAAATAAACCAGCGAAACCAAGGATGTGGACCTTGGTATTCTTATGACAAGGCAGTACTACGGGGCATTAGGAAAGGCAACCTTCCAAAATAACTGCTGCTGGGAAAGCCAGGCACTCCTGCACTGTTAGCACTGTCAGCCCATTGTTCATCGATTTGCTCGAGCGGGCACCAGTAACGTCTCTATTGTGAGACTTCTTGTTACTATTTTTGGCATATCAAAAACGCCACGGGTACCTTGCCAGGCTCTGTCGTGTGGGCGGGATAGTCTCGGTAACTTGCTGGACTGTCTGAGAGGGATGGAGGAATAGAACCCGGGTTGGCCGCATGCAAGGCGAATGCCCTACCAGCTGCGCTATCACTCCAGTCCATACTCTATGAAAAGAACCAATCCTTATTTTCCAAGAAATCAAATTTTCTACTAGATAATTCTTGGTTGTTAAACATGTTCTGACTTTCAATGTTGAATTCAGGGATTATTTGGTTTGTCTTCTTTGTTTTGGGGCCACAGCCATCTGTGCTCAGGGCTTATTCCTGATGTGCACTCAGGGATCAAGATGCTGGGGACTGAACCCATGTCGGATATGTGCAAGGCAAGTGCCCCACCCATTGTACTATCTCTCTGGCCCCTGAATTTAGGAATTTGAACAAGATGGTTTTTGCATCTAGCATTTCAAACAGTTCTCTCACTTAAACAGTTCCCTCATATGGTAGACTCTAACTACAAGAAAATATTTTCAGAGAAATTGTTACTAATTCGAAACAAATATAATAACACATAATAATAATAATAATAATAATAATAATAATAACAACAACAGGCACTCCTACGGGGGAAAAATATAACTGGATTCCTACCTCACTCCAGCTATGAAAACTGTTATCACGCAACCTTAAAAAAATTGTTTTAAGCTCTAGAAAATAATACAGACTTTTAACTAAGCATAGAAAGAGAAACTGAATTTTGACTACTTAAGAATTTTCTGAAAAGAACTATAGGGGGGAAAATGTAGAGTGGGTTGCGTCACTGTAAAGGACTATTACAGATCAGTAAGTACAAGAGATAAAGAGAAAAATAAAGGAGCGGGCACAGTACACAAACAAAATTTAAGTAGCAAACAAACACGAGGCTACCAACTCATCTGTTATTAAGGAGATATAAATTGAAAAATAATGAAGTACCATTATACATCCATTAAGCTGGCAAATCGTTATAGTCTATCAAGGACATAAAGCTAATGATATATGTCATACAATGTTGGCATCCAGTGACGCTTCAGATCTTGGTTCCAACTGATGAGGAGAACTCTGGAGTGGATCCGGGATTACTGAACAACAGCAAGCACCAAAAGGCACCTGGATGCCTGTTAGGACACATCTTGCGGGACCTCACTGCATTTCTAGATGAATACTGGCTCAGATCAGTATCTGTGACTCAGTGGGTCTGAGGGGAAGGCAGAAGCTATACTCCTATAGAGTTCTCAGGGACCACTGTGATGCTGGTGTGGCGGTGAAACTGAGTAAGTCTGTCCTGTGAACACAGTGGCCGGGTGCAAAAGACACGACTACTGTGACGGAAGACTGACTACTTCTCATCTGCCAGAACTTAGAAAGAATGGAAAAGTCCATTAACAGCAGGACTGTGAAGCAGCGATTTTCATTTTGGGGTTTTGTTTGTTTTTGAGCCACACTTGGTGGTGCTCAGGGCTTATTCCTGGCTCTGTACTCAGGGATCACTCCTGGCAGTGCTTGGGGGACAGGAACTGAACCAGGGCTGGTTGCCTGTCTGTAAGGGAAGGACCTTAACCACTGTACTATCTCTCCAACCACTGATATTTGCAAAGTCAAACGCTATGCAATAAAGATCAACCCTGGCTGCAAACAACAAAATGTACAAGTTTGCCAAAACAGAAAGGGGAAGATGGAACAGAATATGAAGTATAACTTTATATAAAGCCCAGAAATATGCAGAGCAAAAACTAAAGAATGGAGAGATATACAGCAACAAAAGCGAAAAAGGCAAAATACTGTTACCAGAACTATGGCCATGGGTATTATTAGTAGAGGAGTTATGATCAGGAACAGGTACATGGAAAATGGTGGGGACTGGAAATATTTTATTCATCTGGACCTGGAATGCTTGCTTTTAAATTTCATAATAAACTTTTCATTTGTATTATGCACTTATTTTTACTTCAAAGTAGAAAGTATTTTTTAAAAACTCTAATGAAACATATTTTGTCCATATTGTAAAAACTATCTAGACCAGAGGTTCTTTTTATCTGGCATACAGACCAGTCTAAGAATGGCTTTGGGGAAGGCTGTAGTGGGGTGGGGGCGAGGGGTGCAGTCCACAGATTCCTGAAATTATAAACAAATTATGCATCTGTGCACTTATGAAATACTATGAGGCACAGGTCCAAATAACTCACTAAATTCTCAAAAGAGGTCGATAATACCCAAACTGATAAGAAGCACCAATCTATCTACACTGCGTGTGTAGTAAGAAAAATTTATTATGAGGACTTTTCCCCTAACATGTTGTTTTGTTATTTTGATTTTATTAATGGCATTGAAAACACAGAAGTCCTTCGAGGAAAACAAAAACAACGACAAAACACCACTATAACCTTGCGATCTTGTCCTTAAAAAGAGATATATTAAAAAGTCCAGGGTGAAAAAGCATGCAGATGTGGGAAAAACAGTCAGCAGAAATAATGGTCGTGCAGCAGAAATACTTCTTGGTTTCTCCAGGATGGGCTTTCTGCTGAGCAATTTGTTTGCTCATTGATTAATTCATCACGTTTCACATTATGCAGAGAGACAGAGCTGCGTTTTGGATGTCTGGAGTCCATGTGCTCAAACCGCTGCATAATGCAGATGAGGTGGAAGGAAGAATGTGCCACAATGTAACTATGGAGACTCGCAGGGGATGATGAAAGGAAAGAGAATACAAAATGATTAAAGGGAAAAAGACCTAACTCAAAATAGCAGGCACCCTTGGGTTCTTTCACCAGGACACATTCATCTTACTGTAAGCAGGAATATGATAATATTAAATAACATATATATGTGTATATATATATATATATATTTCTCAATCCTATAGATGAAAGAGTGGAAATTACTTCAGGCCACACATCCGATGATGCCACCTTTGATGCCAGATGTTTCACAAAAGATGTTACTCACATTTCTGATCTTTCTAACTTTGCAGCCTTCAGGAACCAGAACAAAGTATCCCCATCCTAAATCATGTTCTCTTGGTTTCAAAGCTCATCCCTTCTCTCCATTTACTTGATGCTTGAGATATTTTTTTGTTTGAAAGATTTTAAAACATGTTGGACAATCATCTTTCACCACAGCTCCAAACCCATCACTAGCAGTTACTTAGTTCCATCACTTGCCTCATCTTTACTATAAGGACAGAGACTTTGTGAATATAATGTTCAAAATTAAAACCTTACCTCAGCATCTTTCATTACTCAAAAATAATTTTTTTCAACAATCAGTGACTCATAAAACAATGGATTTCCTCACAAGTGCTAACTGCCTATTTCTTTGGTAACAGTTAAAAACCTAAGTGGAGCAATTCTATTTTTTTTTTTAATTTTTTTGCTTTTTGGGTCACACCCGGTGCGATGCACAGGGGTTACTCCTGGCTCTGAGCTCAGGAATTACCCCTAGTGGTGCTCAGGGGACCATATGGGATGCTGGGAATCGAACACAGGTCAGCTGCGTGCAAGGCAAACGCCCTACCCGTTGTGCTATCGCTCCAGCCCCTGATTTTATTTTTTTAAAGAAGACATTCTGATCATTTATTTATAACATCCCTCCATTTAGGCATCTATAAGCAAGATTTTTGTTTTTAAGAATTTGTTTGGAAGTCAACTCTTTATCCTTGTAAAACAGTACTTGGAAACGAAATGAGAATCATCCTCCTGTTACACACAGAGGAAGATACACCAGAATGACTCGCTGAGCAGTGACTCGAGAGCCCCACGGGGTGGCTAGAGGGAAAGGTCCCCATGCAGGTCAAAGGAGAAGATCAGTCAAACTTTCAGACTACTCTGCAAAGCCCTACGAATATCCCAATTTGTCAACTAGCGGATTAGACCCGAGTTCTTTTTGTTTTTATTTATTTATTTATTTATTTATTTTCTGAGCTCTTTTCTGAAGTGATGATGTAACAGACTAAATGACATGGGCTTTGTGATCCAAAGATGAGGTGGATTAAATGACTTGAAAAAGACCCTAATCCTCCAGCAAATCAACACACAGCTATAACACCTGTTACTGTCTGGTTACTGCAGAATGGGTTTGTGAGATCTCTACAAGGAAGGGGAAGTTTCAGGAGTTTTGTAGAATAAGTACCTCAATGTGATCCATGGCTTTCTGCCACACAGCCTGCTTCTCCTCTGCACTGTGTCCAGGAATGGATAAGATATTGTGAATGTAGTTAAAGACTTCTTCCTGAGGAGCACAAGACAGTGTATTCATTCATTCATTCGAGTGATTTTAAGTCACCATGTATTGTCTGCACCAGTCTTGGTAAACACCAAATCACAGCAGGAGATGGAAATTCACTTGGGGACAGTTAGCTGAGCAAAACTGACACCAAAGGGGAAAGGGTGCTGTTTCACACTTAGGGCAGGCAGACCTGTCCTAAGGAACTGAATCTCCATTCATTACAGAAGAGAGACCATCCTGCCTTAGTCTTGGGTGGTCTCAGTCCACATTCCCAATTCCAAATCATTCTTGCCCCACAGGTCTTTGCCCTATGGCAGGAGTGGAGAGTCAGATGCCGAGGGCTATCTGGATGTTTTTAACATTGTTCACGGGCCATGCAATAAAGGCAGGGGCAGCGGCCCGAGAAACACAGCTGTCTGTCCTAGCACAGGCCAGAGCGGGGCCACAGGAAGGGTTCCATCGTCTCAGCTGGCCGTGGGCTGGGCATTCCCTACTCCTGCCCGAGACGTTTCCCAGGCTGATTCGGCCTACCACCCCACTTTATTTATTTATCTTTTTTAAAAATTATTTTTTAATGAATCACCGTGAGATAGTTACAGACTTACAAACTTCCGTGCTTATGTTTCAGTCATACAGTGATCGAGCACCTGTCCTTCCGCCAGTGCCCATTCTCCACCACCGGTGTTCCCAGTATCCCTCCCACTGCCCCCATCCTGCCCCCTACCCCGCCCCCCGCCCCGCCTCTGTGGCGGGCAGACTCCCTTTTACTCTCTCTCCCCTTTAGGGTAGCACCCCACGTTAAACACAAAACTCAGCCAGCGCTCCCCTGGGAGTCTGGAAATCTACCTTCTTTAAATGCACAAACAGAAGGGGCCCTACCTGCACCCAAGGTTACTAAGTACTCCTGGGCTGGCCCAGTGCCCCCTGGGCTGGAATCACTTCCTTTGGGAAATGCTCATCTCTACTGATCTTCATTTCACCTAGATGATCTCTGTCCAGTTCCTCAAACTTGTCGAGAGTGTTCCCCAAGAGAGAGAGTGGGGGGGGGGGGGCTAAGGCACAGGTTTGCATGTGGCCAACCCAGTCCAGTTCATTCCCACAAGGGCTGGAGTCTCTGGCAACATCCTGAGTATGACCCCTGAGCACAGTGGGGGCGGGTGGGGAGGGCTAAGCCCTGGCCCCACTGGGTGTGGCCTAACCCCCGACCATTCTGCACAAACGGTTCTATTTCCCGGAGTTCCTTCCCATGGGCCGGGGGCCTGACCATGCTCTCCTCAAACCCCCAAACTCAGTTTACACGTCACTTACTCTGACTCTGCCCCAGGCTGATGCTACAGGCCAGTTCCTCCACCACCCTCTAAGATTCCAGCCACCTTCAGTTTTGTAGTTCTCGCCGTAATCTGAAATGATGCCCTTGCTTTTCTTCCTGTTTCTGCAGTGCCAGACCTCACTCTGCCACTCCGCAACGTCCCTGGCCATGTACTTGGCTTTATGACGATCAGTGTTTGGTACTAAACGTAAGTCCTTGGATGGCAGAAGCCGTATCTGCTTTAATTGGCAATGTATACTTGACTAATATCGAGCTAATAAAAACCCTACTGAACGAAAAACCTACTAAACATATTTTTCTGCCTAATAAAAAGCAGGGGGCGGGGGGTGGGGAGGGTTAACGCTATCTCTTTGCTCACCTCTCTCAGTGGGTCACGTAAGTAACAATCAATAATTTTGTCATATTGGTGTTCTCGTTCATACATAAATTCACAAATCTGATAGCTGGAACATAAAAATAAAGTATTAGTGCACAAACAGGCAAGTGGTTACTGGCTTATTGCTTCATAAAATACAGTCGGGGGGGTGAGCACTGTAGCACTATAATCCATTGTTCACCGATTTGCTCGAGCGGGCACCAGTAACATCTCCATTGTGAGACTTGTTACTGTTTTTGGCATATCGAATATACCATGGGTAGCTTGCCAGGCTCTGCCAGGCGGGTGGGATGTCCTCAGTAGTTTGCTGGGCTCTCCGAGAGGGACGAAGGAATTGAACCCAAGTCAGCCGAATGCAAAGCAGATGCCCTACCCACTGTGCTATCTCTCCAGTCCTGGGGGAATGAGGGGGTTGAGATATTAAGAAAAAGGGACAAAGTTGATATGGTTTCCATAGCTAACCCAAATTACAGTATCTAAGGGATCTATCATTTTCTAAACACAGGTTAAAGATGTTCCTGAATACTATGTTTATAAGAAGTTTTAAATTTTTTTTTAGTTTTTTTTTTCTTTTTGGGGCACACCAGAAACCCTCAGGGGTTATTCCTAGCTCTGTGTTCAGTAACTACTCCTGGGGGTGTTCAGGGGAACACATGGGATGCTGAGGATTGAATCCTAGTCAGCCATGAGCAAGGCAAACACCCTACCCGCTGTACTATCCTTCCGGCTGCCACGTATATAAGAAGTTTTAAATAAATGCTATAGACATTGTTTTTTCTACTCCACCCCTTCTACCCCCACCCACTGCTTCCCCCAGTATCCAGGGTCTGACACATGCAAGGCAAATTATATTAGCTCAAGTAACTTTGTGAAGTATCTTTATTCAGAATTTTAAAATGTCAAGTAAAACATTCAACAAAGTAGATTAATAGCAACAATAACATATTATATCTTATTTGCAAAGTTAAATTTTGCAGTTGTAAATCATGAATAAAAATAAACTAAAAAGAAACTAAATAATAAAACATCCGAAGATTGTTTTTTCAGTTCCGTACTAAAGCAAATATATAAACACTACAAGTCAGTGGTCAATTTCTGCAAATTTTATTAATACTGAGACTTGAAAGGCAAAGACATTCACACTTAGGTTTTTTGGTTCCTATTTGCATAATATGTCTATAAACTGGACCTCAAGTTAAGAGAAAAGCAATTTAATAGTTACTTACAACTCTGCTTTTTCTGCCATGCGAATGAGTCGGTTCTCTTCAAATTGAACTATGCCTCCAGCATGCAGCAATTCTAAAAGGACCTGAATATTTAGAATAAATAAAAATACTTCAGAATCTACTTTTGTTTACTACCACATTAAGATTTAGCGTTCATTTAGTTGGGCAGTCCATAGCATCTTTCTTCCCTCTCTCTCTCTTCTCTTCTCTTCTTCCCCCCCTCCTTTCCTCTTTCCTTTTCTCCCCCCCCCAACCCCCCTTTCTCTCTCCTTTCTCCTGATGCTTTGGCTGACTTTCAAATATGTAATGGTTTAGACTTACTCAAATGTTGATTATACTGTACTTAAGTCTTATTTAAAGAAAGATAAATGGCCCTGTTTTTCAAACAATGAGAAATGCCACATTTCTGAAAATAAAGTCTTATTAGAATATTTAACTGACTCCCCATTAAGGAAAAAAAACTTCTGTTGATAGCTGACCATTGGACAACAGGGCTTAACTGCATGTGTGCACATGAAGACTTTTTGGTAAATAGATGATGTAAATTTACAGTATCATAAGAAAGCTCAGTGCACTAAGTATATGTTTCTCTTATGGCTTTCCTAACAACATTTTCTTTTCTCTAGTTTATTTTATTATAAGAATTCAATCTATTTTACACAGCACATATCCCCAAATGGCCTGGTCGACTATTTATATTTTCATAAGTACTCCAGGCAAGAGCAGACTACTAAGTTTAACTGTTAAGGGTTAGCTGGTCTGTTCTTTCAAAAAATAAACTTCTCTTTGCTACTTTTCATGTCTTTCATGGTCTTTAAAATCTGCTATTCACTGTCATATTAGTGTTTGTCACATCTGCATGTTTATTTTTTAACTATTTATTTAGGGGATCAATTCCAGATTTTATAGCATATTATTCACAAGAGCCAAAGGGTGGAAACAACCCAAATGTCCACCAATGGATGAAGAGACAAAATATGGTTATCCATCTAATGCAACAGTTTCATCCCGAATGGAATGGAAGAATGAAATTCTGACAAATGCACAACAATATGTTTAAGTGGAAAATACCATGCCAAGTGAAATAAACTTGTCACAAAATCACTAATAGGTTTTATTGATATGAGATAACTGCAGTAGACAATTCATAGAGACAAAAAAGTTGACTGGCAACCGCCTGGAGGGAGGATAGTGAGTTACTATTTAACAGGGCAACATCTCTACTCAGAAAGAGAAAAAGTTTCTGTGGGTGGCTGGTAACGAGTCACACAATGATGTAAATACACGTAGTGCCGCTGAACTGTACTCCTTGAAATGATTTAAGGACAAATTTTATTATATATTTACCACAATACAAAAAGTGAGGGGCTGGAATGATAGTTTAATGGGTGGGGTGTTTGCCTTGCGTGCAGCTAACCCAGGCCTGAGCCCCAGTACTACACATGGCCCCTACATTAAGAGGCCAGGGCTGGAGAGAGAATACAGAGGGCAGGGGGCTTGGCCTGCGCGTGGCTGACCCTGTTCTACATGGTCCCCCAAGCACTACCAGGAGTGATACCTAAGCACGGAGCCAGGAATAAGTAATGAGTACAGTCTGATAAAGAAGGCCCTAAAACAAAAAAATGAAATTAAACAAAAAAATAAGATAAAACTGGAAAAAAAAAAAAAAAAGCTCAAGGTGCGGAGTAACGTTATTCTCAAAACTTCAGAAACCCTCTGGCCGGTCTTGGTGCTGAGGGGCTTCTCCTGGCTGTGCTGGGGGGCCGTGCCCCGTGGCGCTGAGAGGCCGCACAATGCAGGGCACCGCAGCCAGGCTCCAGCATCAAAGCACACCCCCCGCACGGAGCCGACAGGTCGGGGAAACACTGAAAACACGATGTTCTTTTTCTTCTGTTGCGCAGGGGGTGGGTGGGTCAGGATCACACTGTGGTTCGGGGACTGTTCCTGGCTGTGTGCTCAGGAAAGACTCCTGGGGGCTCTTGGGGGACCCTGTGTGATGCCAGGGACTTGAACTGGGGGTGGCTTCTTGCAAGACAAGCACCTTGCCTTGACCTCCCACGCTCTCTCCAGGCCCAACAAAGCCTGGTTTTTATAATGGATAGGAAGGGAGGGAGGGAGGGAGGGAGGGAGGGAGGGAGGGAGGGAGGGAGGAAGGGAGGGAGGGAAGGAGGGAGGGAGGGCACGAGGGGCGGGGTGGGGGGGGAGGCAGGCAGGGAGGGAAGGAGGCAGCAGGCCTATTCGAACTTCGACCATGAGCAACTTTTCATATGAGGGAGGACCATCTTAACGGGGGCTCCCGATAATGTAGTATTACTAAACTGCGGTCACATTCACAGGTTTCACTATTACAGTTAGATCCAGCTTTTGTTTAATTTAGCTATTTATATTAAAGGTTTAAAAAAATCATTTTATACAGTAATATTATGCATAGCAAGATCCAGTTTTCCTCTCTGAACAAAGCTATAAGGACAAAATGAAAAGTCCATCTGACAACTTGCACTCCATACAACTTAAAAGAAAAATGTTCTTGGCCGTTCTCAGCCCTGAGACAGTCTGAGGAGCTGCCGGGCCAGAGCTGTGCAAGGGGCTCTCAATCTGTGTCTGCTTCAACCCCCCAGCTGCAGTCTTATTACCAGAAAAAAGTGAACACAGCCCCCTAATACTGACGTTTTGTAGCTTACTTATCTGCCAGTGAGCACTAAGAACGGATGATTTTCTTGGTGCTCATGATTACAGTTGGGTAAACTTGAAAGAACGTTACTTCTAGGCGGGACCCTCAAGAAAGTGGCCAAGGGACTTGCACATGACCAACCAGGGTTCAATCCCCTGCATCCCTTATGGTCCCTTGAGCCCCAGCAGGAGTGATCCCTGACCAGAGTGATCAAACAGTGGAGTGCAGGGCATGACAGGTGTCAACTTTTCTAGAACAGAAAAGGAGGGAATGTCTCTCTTGAGGTCATGCTAGTTCGGATGCCAGCCAGGCCTGATCTGCTACGGAATTTAGCTGCATAGAAATTCCTCCTCTGTGCACTTCTAACGGGCATTCAGACTGTCTGTGGCTGCCATTCCTAAGCTCAGTGTTAGAGTTTGTCACAGTCAGACCCCTTTTCTGACTCATACAAGGTTTCTTTCTGGCTCACTCTACTTTCCCATTCTTTCTTTTTTCTCTTTCCACATACATTTTCTCACGTGGGCACCATGAGTTACAAAGGTGTCCGTACTAGTTTCAGGCAGTCAATGTTTCAACCCCATCCCACCACCAGTGTCAACGTCCCTCCACGAGTGTCCCCAGGTTCCCTCCCATCCCCCAGCCCACCTCTTTAACAAGCACACCTTTAAGTTTAATCATTGCGGTTTGGCTCTGAATCCTACAGTACTGATGGCTCAGTGGTTTAGATATATGCATCCGCCACACTTCTACACTGGCAAAGTGTCGAAGGCCCCGTCACTTGCCCTGTTATTCCCAATCACCTCTTCTTACTCCTCCCCCCATTCCCTCTTTCTCTCCTTCCTGAACCTTTTCATTTCTATAATCTGGGCCCAAGGGTTTGCCCCCGTTTGGTACCTCACCTAGTCATGAGGGTTTATATACCACACAGCACTCTCCCCGTCTTTAGTACATGAGCTCCAAGAGTCCATACCTGCTGCCTTTCAGAGTGCCGAGAGTCGTCATCAGGACTGCAGAGGAATTCAAGAACCTGGTCAAAGAAAAGGGCATTTCCAATGGGTTACCACCACCGTGCCACCACACTACTGCAAGTCATAAGGCCAGGATTACCGATTCTGTCCCACCAACTCCTTCCCGTGAGGCCATAACAAGTACAAACAGGTAGAAGGCATCTCCCCACCAGCGGACCTAGCACATCACACTGTGGGTTCAGGTAAGCTCTTCTATTTCAGATTCGCACACCCATTCCTCCACTGGCCAAAACATGACTGGCAGGTGGTAGCAGCTTCAATCATAATCTCAAATTGATCCCTGATCTCCTCTGCCTCGACAGCCAGACAAGAAAGAAACAGACTAAGAATTCAGGACCAGGTGGGCCATGACCACGCTGGCAAGCCCCAGAAGTTCCTGGGGGCTGGGTAATACCGGTGGCATGCATCAGCCTGGGATCAACATCCAGAAGCACCGACCAGGTCACTGTGGCACAGGAGGTATGAGGCATTCCCACTTAAAACAGGAATTAGGACCCGGAGAGATAGTACGGCGGGGAGGGCGCTTGTCTTGCACGGGGCCCAGCCAGGTTCGATCCCCGGCTTCCCACAGGGTTCCCGGAGCCCTCCGGGAGTGATTCCGGAGTCCAGAGCCCGCAGAAAGCCCTGAGCACCACCAGATGTGGGCCACCCTCCCCCACCAGCCCAGAGAGAAGAGGAATCAGAGCCCCTATCCAACCGCCAACCTCGGTTAGCCGTGAGCAGTGGCCACTGCTGCACCAAACAAGCTGGGAGCAGCACCTAGCCCTGATGTGCTGTGATGGGAAAGGGAAGCTCCCAGAGCAGCCAGGCGGGCGGAAAGGCTGAGAATGAGAGCAGAGAGGGTGGGGAGGGGTAGGAGGATGGGGACTGGATCCTGGCGGGTAGAAGTCACATAAAGGAGGAGTCCCTAAATACCACACATGATTTTCCTAAAAACATAAAAAAAAGGTGGGGTGGACGGGACCTGGGGACATAATCCAGGATTGAGGTGCTCGCCCTGCATGCAGCTGACTCTGGTTGGGTCCCGCCACCACACAGGTCCCCAGCACCACCAGGGTCACTCCTGAGCACAGAGCCGGGAACAGCTCCCGAGGCACAGCCAAGTAGGGCCCCAACCTCCCGCCCCTTCGAAGAACAGATAAAAACAAAACAAGCTTACAACATGATTTTTCATAAGTTCAAGTCCTTAGGTGTGGACACACAAAGCATGAACCTTGGAGTCAGACTACTAAATTTGAATCCTAATCTCACTTTATTTTTCTTTTTTGGGTCACACCCAGCTATGCACTCAGGAATCACTCCTGGTGGTGCTCGGGGGACCATATGGGATGCTGGGAATCGAACCCGGGTTGGCCGCGTGCAAGGCAAACACCCTACCCGCTGTGCTATCACTCCAGCCCCTCTAATCTCATTTTCAATGCTTAATTATAGCATTTTTTTTTATTAAGGATGACCTTGGATGAGTGACTTAACTTTTCTAGGATTTTGTTTCCTCATCTGTAAAATGAAGACAGCAGCTGTACCAATTACAGACCTACTTGGAGCTTTAAACTAATATAAATATGTAAAGTTTGGAGTTGAGCTCTGTGCAGTATACAATAGATCCTGATCATTATTAACAACTTCCTCCAGATAAAATGTTCTTAGTCACCCATAGCTAGGCAGTAAGTAGTTCACTGGGATTAAAAGACACCTTGAGAGTCAAAAGAATTTATGATAAATTCAGATTTTCTAAAATTAATCTCTCCTCCACATAGTAAACATTAGTCTCACTACCAGTGAGATGAGTGATGATTAAATTGGAAGAAAAGAATTCCAGGTAAATTAAAGCAGTGGTAATTACAGCAATTGAGAGATTTACTTGTAAGCCAATCTCTACTAACCGTACTCCCAAGGTGCTAGGCAAACGCATACTATCCAGATGTCATTAAACAAAGAAACAACTAATTTAGAATCATACTTAAAATCTGAACAGGCATCTCCCTGGAAAGACCCTGGCTCAATAAAGAGGCCACAATATTAAGAACCACTGTAATAATGCTTTCCAGACAGTACACAGAATAAAAACAATTCTTGCTCTCACTCTGACAGGTACTCACCTGATCAAAAAGGGTTCTGTTTACAAACAAGGTATTGTCAGGCTTTGCAAGCTGCCGGGCAAGAAACGTAAAGAGACATCCTACTTGTGAAGGAGTGAAATCTGAATTCTCCACCATAACCTAAGGAGCAAAAGAGATCATGTATTCAAACACTCTATCTTGTACAACGTCGCACAACTAAAAAGAGGCCATATTAATAAAATAATACTCATGAGAAGATTCTGTTTTTCTTTTTTTTTTCCTTAAGGTTCTTTTATTGCTCAGGGACCACTCCTAATGGTGCTCAGGAAACCATAGTGGTGCCAGTCACTGAGTCCAGGCAGCCATATGAAAGGCAAGTGTACCATCTCTCCGACGTGTTATTTAATCTTAATCAGATTTTAGAAGGATTCTCCTGGTAAGATGCTTTTGAGGAGAATCCAGTGCCCTGGGTTGAGCCATGGTGAGGTGCAGCCCTGGAGACGCCCCCTTCCCCTCCCGCCAGTATCAGCAGGGGCTCCCGGTGACCCCTGCCCTTCAGGGTGCTCACAGCTTTTTGGGTCACACCCGGCGATATTCCTGGTTCATGCACTCAGGAATTACTCCTGGCAGGGTGTTCAGGGGACCATATGGGGTGCTGGGAATTGAACCCAGGTCAGCCGTGTGCAAGGCAAATGCCTTACCCACTGTGCTATCACTCCAGTCCCTAGAATCCCTCTTCTGAGAAAATGATCTCTACTAAGCTCTAACGCACAGCCAATGACCTGTGACCTCAGCGAGGATAATACAGGCCAGCATCCTGAAAATTTTGATTTCTCTCATTTCTTGTCTCGTACCTATTTATTTCAAGACCATGCTCACAGAATTCTCTAGACTTTAAAACAGATTCACTGCTCTCCCTTGCTGGTTTGGTGCTCATCTGCTCTGGTTGTTCCCTACATTCCTACTTTTACCAACTTTCCCAACAGTCTACTTTCACCCATCAGCACAATGGGTGAAATCATTAGCAACCATAATGAGAAAATTGAAAAGTTCACTCTTCACTGACCCAGGGGAAATACGATCAAAACAACAAATAGGAGTCACCAAGAGATGCCAAGTCTCAATGAGACGGAGGCAGAACTGTAGTGTACAACCTCTAAGAAGTTCCCTTAAGGAGAAGGAACATTTTCTTCTCACTTCAGACTTCACG
Source organism: Sorex araneus (assembly GCF_027595985.1). Taxonomy (NCBI): domain Eukaryota; kingdom Metazoa; phylum Chordata; class Mammalia; order Eulipotyphla; family Soricidae; genus Sorex; species Sorex araneus. The sequence goes on from NC_073303.1 coordinate 293,144,682, forward strand.
GGCTAGAAATCAGCAGTGATGGCTGGAGCTGAGAAGCCACTTGGAGCCAACAGAGAAAAAACATGCACTAAGAATACGAGCACTAAGTGAAAAACAATCAGCGGCCCTGATGAGCTTGCACAGTCACGCTCCCAGACCAGGGCGCCTCCCTCGAGACTTGCAGGAAGGAGGAAAATTAATTCCCATCACAACTAATATACATTATTTTTCATTTTCTCTCACAGCAGAACTTGATCCTACCTGATCCAGAAGAATATTAGACAGGGGAGAGAGAAGACCACACATCACAGGAGGGCCAGACTGAGCACAGAGAGACCATTTAGGAAGGCGTTTTAGAAATCTAGGTGAAAATTCTTCTTATTAGCCACCTGGAGCAAGCCAGCCGATTTAGGAGCTTATCAATTCTATTCTCACATTCATTAATGCCAAGCTTAGAAGGTCAATGAATAGCTCAAATGATAGCACATAATAAAAGTGGTTTGAAAATTACACAGAACGGTTATAAATGTAGCGCATTCCTGTTATGCACAGCTAAGGAACATTTTAACTCTAAGTTCCTGCCCAAAATCATCTAAAAGTCATTAAGAGAAGAAATTTCATTTTATAGCCAAATGAACAGGACGGAAACTCTGAGCTTTCACAGAAGAAACCGGCCTGGCAGACGCTGTGCAGACGGAAAGGAAAAGAGTCTGTCTCTGCACACTTACTGGCGGCAGCGCGACGCTCAAAATAGCTCTGGGCAGCACTGAGGCAGATCCGATCAGCTCTATGTGGCTGTGTGCCAAAATTGTGCCTAAGAATCACCCACGACCTTGGTGCCCTGGTAGAACTACAGTAGTACCTTGACAACACAGTGATGTTGGCAAGACAGGTAAGAATCTTCGTTTCCTTCATTTTTCTCAAAATACTCTAATGTTGCTGTCCACCACTGCATGTGGCCGAACCACTGCAGCAATGCCCACAGCCTGCGTTTCTTGAGAGAATTCCATATCCCGAAATCCAGCCGTAAGCAAGGACAGATCCATTTTCCCCAGTGAATGATTATTTCATTGAGTTTTTAGAGACAAAGCCATCATAATCTAAAAGTACAATCGCAATACTTCACGAAACTGTCATTTCAGGACTCTATAAAAATAATTCAATTTTCTTAGTAGAAACATCAATAGAAGTCATGAGTCCTTTAAATAGTTACCTTCAACAAAATATCCACAATGCGTTGTTGATATTCTACAGCTTGCTTGTCATTTTTGAAATCTTCAAAAGTCTGAAAGGGAGAGCGAAACATATTTAAAAGTCAGAATTATTTTTAGATCTGAGATGGAAAACAGGATCTCACACTCTTAGGAACAGTTACAGTCTTAAGTAAGATTACCATTCCTTATCAGGCTTTTCCCTCAACACTTTTAAAAGCAAGTTATTTTCAGTGAGTTCAACTGAGAGCGATAGCCCTTAATATTGCAAGGTGTTCTGAGACTTCAAAAGCAGATAAGCAGATGGGGTTGGCGAGACAGTGCAGCAGGTAAGGCCCTTGCCTTGTCTGTGGTTGACCCTGGTTTGATCCCAGAAACCCCATATGGTTCCCCAGTCCCCCTCCCCACACACACACCCCTTGCCAACAGGACTGACCCCTGAGCAGTCAGGAAAAAGCCCCCAAGCACTGCCGGGTATGGCCCTCAAACAAGAAACAAAAAGTACACAGAAAAAATACATAGTGGCTATCAGACAAACACACAGTGACCCCAGAAAGGAAAGCAGAATGTATAGGCGATGAAAAACAAAGACTGGTAAAGGAAGGGGGGATCTGTGAGCAAGGGTTCGTGAAGGATGAACAGGATACTACATGTTCAAACATCACTCAACCTAAGCTATTTGGAAATGAAAGCTGAAATACACTCTACTAACTGTCAAGAAAAAGAGTTTTCATGATTCCCATGGCAACTAAGAAAAACTGGTATTCAAAGGTAGGTATTAAAAAAAAATTAGGATGGTGAAATTGTCATAATGTTAAAATCCTCAAGCATGCTTAGGAGGATTAGGTATCCTGTTTTCAAAACCAACGGCAAGTATAGAACTTTTTACATTTTATGTTCTCGCTCAAACAGAGCCAAATACATGTTGAACAGAACATGCATAAAAAGTAAAGCACCAAATTCAAAAATAACAGATTCTTCTATATAAAGAAGCATGCTCTTGAAATGGTACTATCAAGGGTTTGAAGTAGAAATACTTGCTGAGCAGGGGTGGGCAGGCCGTGCAGGGGAAGGCTCGCCCGCAGCCGTCAGGACTCAGCCCCAGCACCACACGTGGCTCCCCCGCCAAGAGCGAGCCCTGAGCTCAGGCTGGGAGGGAGCCCCAAGCACAGCCGGGTGTGGCCCAAAACCTTACTTTCCCCTGCCCCCAACAAATTTCTCTGAATAAGGAAAGTGTGCAGGAGCTGGGGAGATGGTACAGTGGGTAGGCACTTGCCTTGCACACAGCTGGGCCAGGTTCAATCCACAGCACCCCACACGGTCCCCCAGCACTGCCGTGAGTAATTCCCGAGGGCAGAGCCAGGAGTAAGCCCTGAGCATTGCTGGTATGGCCCCCAAATAAACAAAATGAATAAAAATGTTCAAGTTTCTGAAAAATATTTCTAACTTGTTTTTTTTTTTAATTTTTTAGGTCATTCCTGGTTGTGCTTAGGACTTACACCTGGTGATGCCTGAGGGACATACACAGTGCAGGCACTAAAATCCGGCTGACAGTGTGCAAGGCAGGTGGCTGACCCTCTGTACTCTCTCTCCAGCCCCATGATTGACTACCTTAATTATGTTTTTTTACTTGGTATATTGGGCTTGGACTAGAGCGATAGCACAATGGATAGGGCTGTAAAGCCCTGGACTGGAGCTTTTGATAGCACAGTGGGTAGGGCCTTTGTCTTGCACGCAGTCGACCTGGGTTCAATTCCTCTGCCCCTCTCTGAGAGCCCGGCAAGCTACCGAGAGTATCCCACCCACACGGCAGAGCCTCGCATGCTACCCGTGGCGTATTCGATATGCCCAAAACAGTAACAACAAGTCTCACAATGGAGACGTCACTGGTGCCCGCTCGAGTAAATCGAAGAACAATGGGACGACGGTGCTACAGTGCTACTACAGTGCATACTGGGCTCCGAAAAAATGTTTAAATCAACAGTGCAACCATTTACTTCTTTATTTTCCTGAACTAAGGACATGAGCTACCTGTTGCTTCAATAATTTTTCTTTATTCAAGAGCTTTCAAGATTATACTACAGTTATACTGAAAGCAGAACAGTTGCCAAACTATAAACATGCCTTGAACTTCCTCAAAACCTCCCAAGTTCCTTTGCGCATGCTGCTCCCTCCCTTCTGCCTGACACTGACGTAAGGTTGAAATGACTGTTGAACTGCTTAGCTTGGCATTTTTCAGTCGGAACCAGATGGTCTCCTGTGGGCACCCTGGGTATTCCACAGGCGAAAGGGGCACCGATGGGAATGACAGCACATGACAAGGGGCCTCGGGAAGGAACGAGGCTGGAAGTGGCCACAGTGAGAGAGAGGCTGAGCAACACGACCCCAGTTAATTATTTGCAGAGGAAGATTAAAAAAAAAAAAAATCTCCTTTTGCTTTGCCCAGACTGCTTTGCTGCCAGTTAGCTGAGATGCTGAAATGAGTTTCCAAGGAGACTGGAGGAAATCTTCATCTGGAAAGCTCAATAGATATTCTGACGCCTATAGAATGGGCCCCTAACTAAAGGCAGAAAGATGGACTAGCAGGTTCCAGTTCTCTTCAGGCCTAGAGAGTCGCTTTTGGTATGCACACATCAGGTACACAAACCTTCAGGTTTACAGAATAAACATGCACACAAACAGTTCTGTTCTCTACCCCTGCCTCCCCCACCCCTCACACGCGCGAGCTCGCGCACGCACACACACACACACACACACACACACACGCGCGCGCGCGCGCCCAAGTGCAAAGAGAAGGTACAAGTAGAAGGTACAGCACAAGTGCTACCCAGCTGAAAAACACACAAAAAAGGTAAATTAGCATATGTACTGGGGTGGGGAAAAGGCAGCTGTGACAGCAAGGGAAAAAGGATTCCCTCATCCATTTTCCTTCTGGCAGCCGAGGCACACTGCTCTGACGCAGATATTCACGCCCGTTCGCATACTTCAGTGGTGACATACCATAGTATGAGTGTTCTGATTTACACAGTGACATATTGTGGTTGCAGTTAACAGCTGCCACCAAAAAAGACGCCTCACGATTAAACACTTTCACTCCACAAAGATGCGTCTAATTACACAAAACTCAGCAGAGCAACAACAATAAACAAAGACATCCAAGGCAGAGTGACAGTCTGGGAGGCAAAGGTAGAGCCACTACTCAAGCCCAAGGTTATCTGGGAATTTGATCCCAAAAATGTTCTTCTAAGGTGTCTTAAAACTATAGGGCTTTCAGGTGTTCTGATGAGCAATGCGGCCAGAGAATGCTCCGGACCCGAGACTGGGCCAGCAACACCGGGGATCCAGACGGAGGAGGTACAGCCTGCACACCTTCTCCAGATGGAGCCCCGGCGACACTGAGCAGCAACTAACACGGCTCCGGGATGCGGGACTGGGACAGCTCCGAACCTTTTCTAAAAACTCAAAACATACAATCTTTTAATGGAAAACTAATTATCAAATGCTTCCTTGGTAGTAGGGCTGTCTTTCTTGGGGGAAAACCCCAACAACAATAGTGAGCTTTGTGTTGAAATATGGAACGTAATCAAGGTAAAGAGAAAATGAAGTGAAATTCATCAGTTATACAGTTGGGGGTGGGGGGCGGGGGCAGGGGTATACTGGGGTTTTTGGTGGTGGAATATGGGCACTGGTGAAGGGATGGGTGTTTGAATATTGTATAACTGAGACATAAACCTGAGAACTTTATAACTTTCCACATGGTGATTCAATAAAAATTAAAAAAAAAAAATACAAGGAAAAAAAACCACAACTATAGGGCTCTGTTACCCGGATGGCTCACTTAATTCCAGCCCAGGGATCCCCAAACATGCTTTATAAATGGCCAGAGAGAAAATGTTGTAGGTGTGGACATGCAGTCTCTATAACATACTCATTTCCTGTTTTTATGTCACTTAAAGATGCGAAAAATAGTCTCAGGTCAGAGAAGCCAGAGGCCAGCAGAACCAGATTTAAGCTGCAAAAGAGAGTTTGTGAACTCCTGTTCTTACCTTCTCTCATCTCGCAGTACATTATCTGTACTGAAAAATAAAGAATGTCAGAGCTAAGACATGGCACCAACCAAGGTGTCCTACAACAGACGGCTCATACAGATGTGGCATGTGTACACAACGGAATACTATGCAGCTGCAAGGAATGAGGAAATTATACAATTTGTTGCAACCTGGCTGGAACTGCAAGATACCATGTGGAGTGAAGCCAGAAGAAGAAAGACAAACACAAAATGACGTCACTTATCTGTGGTATCTAGAGTACTGGGTAAGGAAAAGTATTGTAGGAAAGCGGGGATGCCTAAATCACCCTTGACCCCAGGGTCTGGAGAGGAGGACAGGAAAGGAAAGAAGCCTCGCGGGGAAGAAGAGAAGGAGAGGTAAGGGTGAACAGGCCTCAGGACTCAGGTATACTGTGACTGGGTGGGGGCAGAGCCATCTGCCCGAAACACAGGCTCAGCATCCCTGAAACAGATCTAAGCTGCAGCCACTGAACTCTGTAAGGTGCCGTCAAGTTGACAGGGGGGGTGGGGGATGGGACGGGGGTTGGGAGTAGGGACGGAATCTGGGGGGACGGGGGAGGGGGGAGAGGGGAGTTGACACTGATGGTGGGATTGGGGTTGAACTCCTAAAACACAACTATCAATCACTTCGTAAATCACAGTTCTTGAATTAAAAAAGAAAAAAGTAACGGAGACCATTATGAGATCACTGGTTCCCATGGCTAAAAACTCCAGGGGGGGCTGTGGGAAGGTGGACAGGCCCAGTCTCCCTCCAGCCAGGGCCTGGCAGCCACTCCCACACACCCACTGCTGCAGCCACACCAAGGGCTCAACTTCCCCGCGTCCCCCGGGCCAGCCTGGCACCCACCAGTCCACGACAAACCCTGGTAAAATCACTCTCTGCGTTCCTCTCCACAGAAACCGCTTCCTGAGCAACACAGCAGGACGGGCCCTGGGACGCGGGTGTACCGCTGTGCTACCTGCTGCTTCTTGCTCAACAGGCTCTTCCCCAACTCACTGACAAATAAGTAGTGAGAAAAATCACAGCGGGGGCTGGGGAGACAGCTCAGCGCGCTGGCGCACGCACACGACGGCTGGGGGAAGGCCTGGTTCCATTCCCAGCGCCCCAGCCCGCCCCTTCCCAGGGCGGGTGGTCCCAGAGCACCAAGGCAAGCCAGGCCCCAGGACCCCAGGCTAAGCCGGGAAAACCAGAAGGCCAACCAATACCACAGACTTCAATTTGCAGAGGAGTGGAAAAGTTGACACCCCCAATTTAACAGAGCCGCCTCCAAAGCCCGCCTGATGTAAGAGAGCACTGGTCTGGGGAGAGGAGGGTGCACCAGGGGAGCCAGAGAGACAGCCCAGTGGCTAAGGCCCTGGCCTTGCACGCTGTGGTTTGAGCCCTAGCACACGTGTGGTCCCCTGAACACCACCTGGTGTGGCCAAAAGAAAGAAGGCTGGGGGTAAGGTTTGGACGCAGCACAACTCTAACACCACACGGAGTTCGCCTCCACAAGCAAAGAGACCCGGCCCGGGGGAAGAAACAGTGCCAGCAGGCTCAGACGAGGAGGCCCGGCACTCGGGGAAGAGAGTGTCTGAGGTCTGGTCAAGTGAGGCCTGGGGCACAGGGGTCAGTTTGGGAGGCTGAGCAGTACATTGGGGAGGCGGCTTATGATAAAGTCCTGCTGAAGGAGGAGGGCAGAGACTGAGATGACAGATGACACTCAAAAGACCAAGAACTGTACATAACTGTTACGAATAATAAAGGTGTTTGAGGAGGGGGGTTTCTGAGGCCCCAGCCAGCAATGCTCCAGGGCTATACCTTGTCCAGTGTTCAGGGGTCTCTCCTGACCATATTTTGGGCTGGGATCAAACCAGGGTTGGCAGCAGGCAAGACTAGTGCCTTAATCCCAACCCTGTCTCCAGCCCCTGAAAAAAGGTATTTGAAGTAGGAAGAGCAGTTATTCTCATCCATCCTCCAGCAAGGGGTCTTACTGCTGAAAATTAAGAAAAAGTCAATGCACACACACACAAAGCAAACAAACAAAACAAGGACAAGAGACAGATGAAAGAGCTGGAGAGATAATACAGTGGGTAGGACACTCGCCTGGCACGCAGCCCCCTCCCCAGAATCCCATATGATACCCCAATCACTGCAAGGATTAGTTCCCGAGTGCAGAGCTAGGAATAAGCCTAAGTATGGCAGGTATGGGAAAAAGAAGCTGGGGTGGGGGAAGGACGTGGCAGAATGATAGTACCATGGGAAGGGTGCATGCACTGCACGTGGCTGACCCAGGTCCAGTCCCTGGCACCACATACAGTGCTCTGAGCCCCCCCAGAATTGATTCCCTAAGTGCAGAGCCAGCAGTAAACCTTGAGCACAGTCAGGTGTGCTCCCCCTCAAAATAAACCCCACAAACCCATATAAAGCAATTCCAGAATAAAACACAATAATCATATCCACAAAACAGAAGCACATTTATTGCTATAAGCTATAATATCTCAACATATTGTTGCAGATATGAAAGAACACAGGAAAGAACTTAAGAATCAGATGGTCCGTGAAGAGCAGAAAGATATAAAATAGGAAATGTGGGAGAAAAAAAAAGCTCTGAAAAGAAACAAAAAGAGATAAAAATCCTCTCAGCAATGAAAACAAGAGCCACCCCAGAGAGAGCAGATATGACCAAAGTACGGTAATACAGAGAACACAAACGAGAAGATCAAAGCACAAAGTGAAACTGAACTAAAGCAGCAAAGGAAATTAGCGAAAAAGTCATAAATATAGAAAGAAAATGATACAAGACATACAATTGACTGGAGTTTCTGAAGATGAAATACAGAAAACAACTATATGATGGTATCACTGTCATCCCGTTGTTCAATGATTTACCTGAGTGGGCGCCAGTAACGTCTCCATTTGTCCCAGCCCTGAGATTTTAGCAGCTTCTCCTTACTTGTCTTTCTCAACGATTGAAGGCTTCTTTCAGGGTCAGAGGAATGAGACCTATTATTGTTACTGTTTTGGACATATCAAATATGCCACGGGGAGCTTGCCAGGCTCTGCCGTGCGGGCCAGATACTCTCGGTAGCTTGCCGGGCTCTCCCTCTATGATTTGTTGCCTACTGTCTGAACCCCATTAAATATGGTGTGGTGATTATGGAAAATGGGTAGGGAGTATCTTATGACGTGTGGCGCGGCTGCTTTGTGCGAGACATCTAGGAAAATGTTGGGTAGTAGAAGTCAGCTGCCAGGGCTGGGTCCCTTGGGGCGGGGAGGGCTCTCACCCGCCCCCCTCTGGGGCACCCCAAGTGAAAAAAGCCTGGCATGCGGAGTCCGGTGGCATGACTACAGGGGGCTCATTTTATGCTCCTTCCGGGAGCAGCCTGGTGCCGGCAGGAGGTGGCTTATGGGCAAGACACCCCCTCCGCCCCCCACCTCCCCCTCCCACCCCGCCCCCCCGTACCTGGGTCCCATTGAGCCCAGAGTCCAAGATCACAAAGTTCCCCATTACCTGGGTTCCGTGGAGTTATACAGAAAGTAACAAAAGCAGAAAAAGTTTAAAACTCTTTCAGGAGCACTTTCATGAACTAAAACGCCTAGAATTCACCCCAGAAGCAGGAAGGGGGAGAATGAAGGGACACTGGGACAGGTGCGAGGCTGGGATGGTTTATGTATGAAACCCGGTCACTAGTAGTATTATAAGTTACAGTGCCAAAAAAAAAATTTAAAGACCTGAATTCATATACTGAAAGGACCCACAGCGTATATGTAAAAATGATCTGAAACAGACAGTTCTGAGTGATAGAAAAACTATTAGCCTTTAAAGCTAAGGAAAAGTGGGAGGATGTATTCTGGTTTACTGGGACAAAAGAAAAAAAAAAGATTAAGTTTTTCAGAAGTTCACACACACACAGACACACAGTTATATCTAAAAGTAAGAGGAAGGCCATTTCTCTTTAATATTATTTTATTGTTGGTTCTGGGGCCACACTGGCAGTTTTCAGGGACAGCTCCTAGGAAGGACCATGGGTGCAAGGAACTGACCCTGGCCTCCAGCATGCAAAATATGTGCACTATGCCTTTGGACTGTGGCCCAGCAAGTTTTATTTTCACTTAAAAATTCTGAAAGCGTTTTAGAGTAAAAAAAATAAAATGTTCTGAAACCTCTTCCTGAAGAAAACTACACTGAAAACTACAAAATACTGCCAAGAAAAACTAAGGGGGCTCTAAATAAATGTAGTAATATACCTTTTCATGGATCAGAAAACTCAATTATCACCAAGATATAAATTCTCCTCAAATCGATTAAACATTAAATACAATTCTAACCCAAACCCCAGGAGGCTTTGTAGAAATTAGCAAAATAACTCTGAAAATTCATATTGAAAGGCAAAAGAATTATAAAAGACAAAGCAATTCACAGGAACAATAACATGGGAGAGCCAACATCAAGGTGATTGCTGTACTCAATTACCAAGTTACAATAATTAAGACAATGCTGCACCAGCACTGAATAAAGAAATAAAAAATAGCATAGATCACAGAGTTCAAATACTGACTCACACACATGTGCAGAGAGCAACCCTTTAACAAAATGCAGAGAATACACTAGAGAAAGGACAAAGGCATAGTTGGCTATCCATATGCAAAGGGGGGAAAAAAAAAACACTTGCATTTATACCTATATCACAAACAAAATTTCTGCAAAGTAGGTCATAAGCCTAAATGTGAAATCCAAACTCATGGAAGTTCTAAAAGAAAACAAGAGAATATCTTTATAACTTTGGGTTAGGCAAAGAGTTTTTATGTATGAAACAAAAGCATGATCCATAGAACAAAACTAACAAAACACTTGATTAAAAAACTAAAACTTCTGTTTGTCAAAAGCATTTCCAAGAGAATCACTGTATCACTGTCATCCTATTGTTCATCGATTTGTTCGAGCGGGTGCTAGTAATGTCTCGATTTGTCCCTGTCTTGTGCTAGTGTAGCCAGATGGAATACTGCGGGCTCTTTCGGGGTCGGGGAATGAGGACCCTCATTGTTACTGCTTTTGGCATATCGAGTACATCATGGGTAGCTCGCCAGGCTCTGCCGTGCGGGCGGGATACTCTCAGTAGCTTGCCGGGCTCTCTGAGAGGGATGGAGGCTTTTGGGGCGGCCTCTAATCACCTTTACAGGTGTTCCCAGTCTACCAAATATAAGCTTTTGGTCAACTGGCATGTTGTAACGAATAAAAAGACAAACTACAGTCTGTGAGAAACATTTGTGAAGCATATATAATCTCACAAGAGACTTGTATTAAGAACTTATAAAGAACTCTCAAACCCCGACAAAAGTTTTTTATATGGAGAAAAACTGGAAAAAAATTTTCAAATAAATATCTCACCAAAGAAGTTAAATGAGTAGCATACATAGCTTCTTTGTTAAGATATTTTAATAAAAAGATATACAATGCAATTAATTAGAAGGAAAATATAAATTATAACCATGATGAAATCCTACTATTAGAATGGTCAAACTCAAAAGACTGACCACACCAAGTGTTAATGAGGAGACAAAGGAATTGATATACACAGCCTATCGCCAGGTATACTACATACTAACGCATCCAAAAATAGAGAGGGGCATATATTACACATACAGCAGTACGTATACCAATCTGCAGGTGTAACTATTCATACACTATAGACTGGAATGTTAAATGATAAAACACTTGAAAACAACGTTTTTTAAATTTACTTTTAAATTAAACGTTTTTTAAATTAAAAAACTAAAACTTCTGTTTGTTTTAACACTCTTAACAAAAACCCTAGAAATACCATTTTCTATATTTACTCAAGAGAAAGAAAAATCCACAAAAGGCCTATGTGTAAATGTAACTAGTAACGTAATTCCTAACAGCTAAAACTGGAGACCACAGAACCAGTGGTAAGTGGTCTGAGAATTGTTTATTACTCAGCCATAAAGAGGAATGACCTATTTATGCGTGCAACAACAGCAGGAATAAATCTCAAAAGCATTATTTAAAGTGCAAGAGGGCCGGAGCCATAGTACAGAGGGTAGGATGCGCTTACCATGTAAACAGCTGACCCGGGCTCAATCCCTGACACCCCAATTGGTCCCCTGAGCACTATCAGGAGTGATTCCTGAGCACAGAGCCAGGAATGACCCCCTGAGAACCACTATAGGTGTGGTCCAAAAACCAAAAAATAAACCAAAAAAAAAAAAGAACAAATAAAGTGCAAGAACTCAGGAATAAAAACTCAAACCACAAGACATATTACTCTAGCTATATGACATTCTAAATTAGATGTCAAAAAAACTAATTTTCCATTTCCAATTTAGCATGTTTACTGCTTCACAGATACTACATTAGTATTAAAGACAATGGAAAACATGTATTGATTATAAAATTTTAAGTAAAGGAGGAAGTGTTAACTGTGTGTCAACTTTTTTTTAACTGAACTACTGTGAGACAGAGTTACAAAGCGTTCATGATTGAGTTTCAGTCATACAATAATCAAACACCCACCCCTCCAGCGGTGCACATTTCCCACCACCATGTCCCCAGTATCCTTCCTGCCACCTCCACCCCACCCCACCCCTCCCTGCCTCCATGGCAGACAATCTCCTTCTTATTTTCTACTTTTGGTCATTATGGTTTGCAATACAGATATAGGGGCCATCATGTTTGGTCCTTTATCTATGTTCAGCACATCTCCCATCTCGAACAATTCCTCCAACCATCACTGACTTAGTGATCGCTTCTCTATCCCACCTGCCTTCTCCCCCAGCTCATGAGACAGGCTTCCAACCATGGAGCAATCTTCCTGGCCCTTGTTGCTACTGTCCTTGGGTGTCAGTCTCATATTGTTATTTTATATTCCACAAATGAGTGCAGTCCTTCTCTGTCTGTCCCTCTCTTTCTGACTCATTTCACTTAGCATGATACTCTCCATGTCCATTCACTCATAAGCAAATTTCATGACTTCATCTTTCCTAACAGCTGCATAGTATTCCACTGAGTCGATGTACCAAAGTTTCTTTAACCAACTGTCTGTCCTCAGGCACTCAGGTTGAAAAATTAGACTTTAAAACATATTTTAAAATATTCTTATCAATTTTATAAGAGAAAATATGATTAAATATGTGTTCTTTTCAATGATTCAGAGTTTCCCCAATATGCTCCTTTAATTAGGGTACAGTAATGGAATTGATTGTGGTAGACATAAGAGATCTGAACCCAGGAGTTAGAATTTTAGGTCTATCACTTCCTCTACATCTTGGGGTGCAGCCAACACTTGGTGCAGAAACACAGGAGACCTCAGCACTGTCCTTCAGACACTTAAATGCATTAAATCCCAGAGATCTAATTATCTACATTTCCCCTCCCCTCCATCCTGAGAAACCCATTTCCCCTCTATCCCCTACTGAATCTAAAATCCACCATTATATATCCAGTTTGCCACATTTCAAGAAATCTGAGATTCTTTGATACTGCTTCTCTCATTCTTCCGCCCCAGCTGCACAGAGAGCCCTGCATTTTGGGCAGAGTTGCCTCTTCAGCTATCTTTCAAGTGGTACCCCCACTTGTCAGGACCCTAATTCAAGCCACCATTACCATCTATCAAAATTACGACATAAATTGGTAACAGATATTCTTGTCTCCAATCTTATCTTATTTAAATCCACTTGTCTGACAACAGCCCACAGGGATTGTCTACACTACCCATCATGCTACTCCTCCCACTCCGAGGCTGCAAGGCTACCTCCTAGGCTGGGGTCAACTCTGACCTGCTCCCCAGGAGCAGAAGGCTCCGCCCCTCCCCAGTGCATGGCGTGCGCCTCTCTGCATGCTCCCTTACATTCAGGGAGCGATGCGGTCTTACAAATGTTCTCAATCACTTAAGCATACTCTAGCCTGTCTCTAGTCTTTCATCTCTCCTGTCCTTCTAGCTGGAATCATTCTCCCTGCCCGTCCCCCATCTTCTCTCAGCCACTGAGCCCGGGCATTTCATTTGAGAAACCTCCCCCAGCCTCCCTCAAACCCCACTCCTAAATGCTTCCAGTCCCCTGCTGCTCCCCAGTGACGGGTCCCGAACTGGACTGTGAGAGCTAATCGGTGAGTCAGGATCCTCTTCACGAGGCAGGACTGACGCCCCGTGGGCCGGACACATCCCTCAGTCTGGACAATCACCTGTGCTATCCTGAGCACCCAAACCTCTGTCCCAAGAGTGTACTGCAGCGTCGGCATCAGATTTTACACGTTACCAGGTCCACACAATTTCCAGTGCTGCCAAAGCACATCCGATGAGAGAGCTGGGGGAGTGACTACTGTCCGCTCCCTCTTCCCGACCGGCTGCCCTGCCAGTCCTGAGCTCTCTTCAGGACGGCTAAAGAGCCCTAAGCCTCCAAACCTGACTCGGAGTCCTCAGAGGTGTCGTCCCTTCTCCTGAAACAACTGCAGCAGACAGGGAGATGGTGGGAACACTGGAGGGAGGGCTGGGGGGAGGCGAAGAGGGGGTCGGAGATGCCTGGCAGTGAAGCTGAAGGAAATGCCAAAAAGCTCAAAACTGGAGCCAGAGAGTAAAGCACGTAGGGAACGTGTCTTGCCGGTGGCCGGCTTTGGTAGGATCCCCGGTACCAAGGTCCCTGAGCCCCGCCAGAAATGGTCCCTGACCACTTGGCTGGGAGGAAGTCCCGAATGCACTGGTATGGCCCCCCCAACAAAACATAGGCGTCCCTGCTGCCCGCCCCTGGCCAGCTCAAAGCCTCAGGCCACCAAGGCCTTTCTGGGACCCGCCAGGGGCCTGTTCTGCCGCCTTCTCTCCGTGTCCCCTCTCCTCTGTGTCCCCTCTCTGCACACAGAGCCCCACGCCAGGAAGCGAGGGACAGGCCTAGAGAAGGCACGTGCCACTCCCGGGCACCCACCCCCTGTACCCGCACATTCCCTGGCGGTGGCGGTGGCTCTCTGGGTCTCAATCCGAGACCATGTCCCTCCCCTCTCCCCGGAGTCCTAAGGAAACACCCAGGCCACTTCCTCCCGGGGAAGGAGCCAGGAGGCCCGGGTGCAGGGCGGGACTCGAATGTCCACACTGGCCAGGGGCACCTGCAGGCCGTCAGGAGTCCTGCCCACCCCCAGGCACTGCACTCCCTGGTCAACAGGCGAGGTCAAAGGGCAAGGTGGAGGTGAAGGGGCAGAGTGCAAAGGAGGGAGCGGTGCCTCCCCACACCCCACATTCCCACCGCTACCGTCTCTCTGCCCCAACGCCCCGGCAGCAACACGGTTCATGCTGTTGCTAGAGTGCTCAGTGGTCACTCCTGACTGCGCTCAGGGATCACTGCTGGCGGGGTCCAGGGGACCACACGGGGTGCTGGGGAACAAACCTGGGTCTGCCGCATGCGAGGCAGGCACCCTCCCCGCGGCACGATCTCTCTGGGCCCCAAAGTTACCACTTCTAAAAACGATTTTCAAATTGAATTAATCTGAAGGGCAACATAACTGGGCTCTCAGCCTTCTCACGGGCACATCTTCAGTCCAATGATCAGAATACTGCCTGCTTGTCAGAGATCGCCGCCCCAGCTCACAGCTAACTGCTGTCACTAGTCATCTTTCCCACTGTCCTTTCTTCAAATACCCAGCCCCTGTGTGTGTCCCGGACACTGGTGAGCCCGCTGCTTCATCAAACACTACAATATAAGCAAGAGAGCAAAAGCTTTTTAAAAACCATAATATTGTGTAATTGGGAAGCTATATCATGTATCAGGTAATTATTCCCCTTAGGCCACTTTCACAGGAAACCCGGCCCTCCCCAATCTATCTTTAATTAAACATGTATGAGGGTGCTCTACAGCAGGAAGCTCCTGTGCTCCTTTGGGCTTGGCGGCCCCACCTGACACAGTCCTGGGCCAGCTCCTGGCTTTGCGCTGCGGGACACTCCTGGCGGGCCTCGGGGACTCGGGCCCGGACGGGCTGTGTGCAAGGCCAGAGTCCGAACTGCTGCACTACCTCTCCACGCTACCCCGCCCACGGTTCCCTTCCGACCTCACTTCTGCTGACTGCCATCCCCGCCCCAAACACTTCGGCCTCTTCCACATGTGGTCCTCCCACCAACACGATGTATGACAACACGTAACCCATTTCCAGCGGACGCCCCACGTCCAATCCTGCTTCCTTCAAGAGCTGTGTCCTAGGGGAGCAGAGACACAGCTCAGTGGGTGCATGCTCTGCATCGGGGCGGCCTGGTTCCGCCCCTGGCACTGACACTGTTCTGAGCACCCCAGAACACAGCCTAGAGCAGGCCCCAGATACTACCCGGTGAGGAGCACCAAACCAAAGGCCAAGAAACCAAAGGATGAGTGTGCTGGAAAGAGTCCTGGGGAAGGGCGAAGGGGAGGAAAGAAGAGAGTGAGAGGAGGAGGAGAAGGCAGGAAACAAGACAAAGGTTTAGAAAATACAAGTGGCCTCGGGGCTGGAGTGATAGTACAGCGAGTAGGGCGTTCGCCTTGCACGAAGCTGACCCAGGTTTGATTCCCAGCATCCCATATAGTCCCCTGAGCATCGCCAGGGGTAATTCCTGAGTGCAGAGCCAGGAGTGACCCCTGTGCATCGCCAGGTGTGACCCAAAAAGAAAAAAAAATACGAGTGGCCACAAGATTAAATATTTGAAACCATGACTTAGTGCATGGGCACAGGACCTGTATTTATGAAAGGAGTATTATTAAGAGAATCTATTTTTCAATAAGTATTTTATTTTTATTTGAGCACTACACACCCAGTAGTGCTCAGGGCTTACTCCTGACTCTGCCTTCAAGGGACCACTCCTGGAAGTGCTCAGGGGACCATATGGGATGCTGCGGACCAAACTTTCCTGGCCGCACGCAAGGCAAATGCCCTACCCTTTACACTATTACTTCAGCTCCCAAACATCCATTCTTATGGGGGTGGGGGGGCCGAAGCAAGTCTTTATTGAGATTTATTTAGAAAGATGAGAGGGGCGAGAAAGAGAGAAGTGTGGAGCGAGAACAGGCTTCTCAGTGGAAATAGGCAAGCAAAGGAACAGGCAAGTCAGAGTCCTGTTCAAAGGAGAACCCGGGCTTGAGCCCCCCCCCATACCTATTTTTAAAAGTATCACCCTTTCCCCTTCTGAAAACACTGTCTCATCTCTTACCAGTGCCAAAACATTTAGAAATTCTCTTGTATCAAAATGTAGCAAGGTTCGAACATAGGGATAGATTTCTTCTTCGGGAGAGGCTTCTGCTGAATGCAAGCGAATTAGAAATTCAAAAACCTGCAGGTTGGGGAAAAAAAAAAAGCAGATTATTTTATCACCTCTCAAGGCAAAGGCGGGCTGGGCCAGGGAGGCAGCACAGCCTTGCATGTGGACAGGTATGGGCGTTATCCCCCCGCTGCTCATGGTGTGAGCAGAGTCAGGGGTGACCCCTGAGAACCACCAAGTTTAGCCCCACACAAATCAACGAAGTGAAGGCTGGCTAAGTTCTGTTTAAATTGCACCGTGGAGGCTCAGCGGACACAGCTCAGGGCCAAAAGAGTGTCCTGCATGGAGACAGAGATACCACAAGGGTGCAGTACTGCCCGACATGCGGCCAACCCAGGTCAATCCCTGACACTAGCTGGTCCCCTAAGCTCCATGAGGATGACCCGAATTCAGAGCCAGGAGCAAGCCTTGAGCACAGCTGGCCATGGCCCCCAAACCAAGTGAAAACACACCAAAATGGGGGGAAAAAAAGAGTGTCTTGCCTTGCAGGCGTATG
The DNA here is from genome assembly GCF_027595985.1 of Sorex araneus. Classification (NCBI taxonomy): domain Eukaryota; kingdom Metazoa; phylum Chordata; class Mammalia; order Eulipotyphla; family Soricidae; genus Sorex; species Sorex araneus. The sequence continues at coordinate 293,161,702 of NC_073303.1, forward strand.
TTCTCTAACACATGCTGAGCAGGCTGTGGGCAGTTGGGCTATATGCCAGGGCCCTGCTGTGTGTGCCCGGGGGCCCTGCTCTGTGTGCCCGGGGGCCCTGCTGTGTGTGCTTGGGGGCCCTCATGTCTGTACGCGGGGGCTCTGCTCTCTGTGATCCCAGCACCATACACGATTTCTAACTGCATCACAAACAAGTGTGAGCCAAACCTCCACAGAGTGTGACCTGGGTGTGCATGTGTAGCATCATCACAACTGAAGCACAGCTCCCAGCAAGCACCCTGGCTGAGCACCATGACTCTGTGTGTGTGTGTGTGTGTGTGTGTGTGTGTGTGTATGTGTGTGTGTGTGTGTGTGTGTGTGCATCTGCTGGGGGTGCCCAGCCCTTTGCAATAACAACTACCACCCAGGGAAGCGAGACAAGGTCCGGGACTGCCATTCTGTTCAAAGCTTTCTGAGCTCTAGTAACCACCCGGTGACAGTGTGGACGCTTGTGCCTGTCCTAGTGGACAGCTGCTGGCCCATGTGTGACCCTCACCCACAACTCGCCTCCATGAGGTGCAGTGAGCAAAACATGCCGAGACAAAGGAGAACAGACCTGGTTTTTAACCAAGGGGACAAGATCTTCTGGGATGTCACCGAGAGGATAGGCACGGCCTGCTAGGCAGCAGCTGGAGAAAAGGGGAGAGAGGATTTTGTGACTTGTAATGAATAACGTCCACCTAACAAACTGTTTCTCAAACTCAAGATACTAGTTTGACTTTTTAAAACTGTTTCTGGCAGGGGATTCCTCTAACATGGACTGATGAAATGGACCTTGGGCTCGGTGCCTCTGGAGGACACCAGGGCCACCCACGTGGGTGCTCTGCTGGTTAGGTGTGTCTGGGATCATACATGACATATGCCAGGCCTGAGCTCTGGCCCTGTGAACTATTTACCAGGCCCTGTTTGATTTTTAGCAGAATCGGCTCTAACGGTTCTATCGCATTCAAACTCAAATCAAAATTGTATCAGAAACACAGGGGCAGTGCGGTGGGATTGACATGAATTTCAAGCCTCTCTGCACTAAAGGAACTTGAATGTTAGTGAATAAATAGCTGTGTATCAGCATGGTCTGAGAGATGGAAGTACGAGGCAAATAAATGCCTATGTCTCTCTACACTGATGCCAAGTCGGACAGATCCTGGTGGAACTAGAGTTAAGATGCTCTGGCTGGCTCTGCCGCGCTACCTTGCTGCTTCTACAGCCTGCCAGTTTGTGATCGCTCTCATGGTCCTCAAGGACACAATTCTGAGCCTTCCTTATCCTTAGACAAAACTCTGCTGCAGGAGGACAGAGCTCATCACTGTACCTTTACCTTGGACACTGGGTTTTTATGATTCAGGGAAGTCATTCATCCTTCTATCTGAATCAGAGACAACACAATCCCAGAGCTAAATTCTCTACTTTCTGAACCTCAGACTTCAGAAAGTCAAGCTTTCTGAACCTCAGCCCTATGGATATTCCAGGAGAAAAAAAATTTTTGGTGGGGGAGGGGCAGAGGGGTGTGGCAGGGATTCTCTCATCCACTATTAGCTGCTCAGCCTATCCCTGGCCTCACCCATCAGGCCCAAACGCGTACCTCTCCAAGCCCCAGTCGTGACAAGCCAAGATGTCTCTAGACCCTGTTAAAATTTAAGGCCAGGACACAGACAGACAAAATCTCCACCGCCCCCCCTCACACCGGCCCTCACAACCACTGAACCACCCACTAAAGAACACTGACAACAGAACACACAACGTATACACAGGGCCCCATAGTAGCTCCAAACATAACGGGTGGGATTATAAAAGGAACGCACCAGGGGCAAATCATCTCTTACCTGATATAGACAAGAAGTTTGTTGCCCATAACAACTTGCTCATCTAAAATTTAAAAAAAAAAAAAGTATCCTAAGCAATTCTCTTTGCCAAAATGTGGAAACCAAAAATAACTCTGATATTTAATGCATAACAGAACACGTAGATGAGACCAACTTAATGATTATTTTTCTAGCTCCCGTTTTCTTTTCTCAGACAGAAAATCAAGGGGTCACACAAGGACACACAGAAGAGGAACAGATCTTCGGGCAGAGAGCGCTGTACCACTGGCTTAATCAGAAGTGTGGGGCCAGAGGAAGGAGTGGCACAGGAAATTAGCTGTTTATCTGGAGGGGCAGGGAGCTGTGCTCAGGATCACTCCTGCTGAGTGTAGGGGACCTTCTGGGGTGCTGGGGTGGAGCCCGGGGTGGCCGTGTGCATGGCAAGCACCCTCCCAGCTTGCTGCCGCTCCAGCTCAGGAAATAAGCAGAAGAGTCATAAACCCATGACCCGCTCCTGGCCGCACAGCTACGGGGGCCTCCCCCTGTGTGCCAAGGGTTCTGACCACCCTCTGACCACTGCACAGGGCAGAGAAGGCTCTGTTCACAAATACAGAGGTAAGAGACTCCCTCCAGGATCCCCAGCAGCCTTGCTGTTCTAAGTCGTGTCTGAAATGTCAGATTCTGTCATCTGGCAGTGGAAACCCACTTTTTACTCAGAAGGAATCAAAAATACAATTGGACCATGTCTGAGACCAGCGGGCCAAGGAATCAAAGACCACGGCAGAAACCTCAAGAGTGGGCCGAGAGGCCAGTGATCGTGGTGGCATGCAGATGACAGGAATGGGTGGCTGGTGGCAAGGATGAGCCAAATTTTCTATTTTTGACATTTCAAAGTGTCAAAACTACAGGGCAGTGTTGCCTTGTTACCCAATCAGAAATCCTTTGTAATACCCCAAATCTGTGCCATCACAGAGCAAGTAAACAAGAACTGCTCAGGCCCACAATGATTACATTCTGCTTCAGCTCCAAATGCAGGTGTCTTTGTGGACTTAAGGCCTTAACTCCGTTGAGTAACTGCCCAAGCAAGTCTCTGCTGTATCAGATAATGAGACTGTTTTCTTTAGGAAACTACCGCTTTTCTACATGACTCCAGCATTCTCTACTTTCACCAACAATAAATGAGAGTTCCTCCTGCTCTATATCCTTGGCAGCATTTGGTGGTGTCAGTCCAGATTCTGGTGTGTATTTTTATGATGTCCGTTTTTATGTTCATTTGAAATATCCTAAATAATATTGAGCATCTTTTCATATGCCTGCCATCCACGTATCTGCTAGGTGAGATGTTTGTTCACATCTCTGCCTATTTCTCAAGCTGTGTTTTAAGAGTTCACTTCATTTTGCAGGGGGACAGGAGTAGGTTTGGGGTCACACCCAGCAATGCTCAGGGCTTACTCATGGTTCTGCAATCAGAAATCACCCCTGGCATGCTTGTGTGACAATATGGGATACAGGGGTCAAAACCAGGTCGGCTGCGTGCAAGGCAAATACCCTACCCACTGTACCACCTCTCTACATTTTAGATAATGATCTTTTGCAAATACACTTTCCAAATCTGCGAGTTATTTTTTTCTCTTTTGCAGAGCAGAAATCTTAAATTACAATGAATTCCAGCTAGTTGATAATTCCTTTCATGATGGCATTTTATATAAAACCATCATAACCATGGTCAGTTAGGTTATGCTGAGCTGTTCCACTGTTCTGCAATTTACAATTAGGCATATGATTCATTTTGAGTTAACTATGGAAAAGGGTACAAAGTCTCATTCTAGGATATATAGACATAGTTTTGTTTTGTTTTCAAAATTATGTGGGTGTCTAGACATTCAGCATTATTTGTTGATGCCTGTCTTTGGTCCAGTGTATTGCCTTTGTTTCCTCGTTAAAGATCGGTTGGCTTAAATGGGGTTTGGAGGAACTTTCCTCAAGATAGTCGAAGCCATCTATCACAAGCCTACGGCAAGCATTATCCTCAACGGGGAAAAACTAAGGGCCTTTCCTCTGAGATCAGGCACAAGACAAGGATGCCCACTCTCACCACTCCTCTTCAATATAGTACTGGAAGTACTTGCGATAGCTATTAGACAAGAAAAAGAGATTAAGGGCATCCAGATAGGAAGGGAAGAAATCAAACTCTCACTATTTGCAGACGACATGATACTATATCTAGAGAAGCCTAAAACCTCTACTAAGAAACTCTTAGAAACAATAGACTTATACAGTAAAGTTGCAGGCTACAAAATCAATACCCAAAAATCCATGGCCTTCATATATGCAAACAATGAGGCAGAGGAAAGGGACATGAAAAAAGCAATCCCATTCACAATCGTGCCCCAGAAAATCAAGTACCTCGGAATCAGCTTAACCAAGGAAGTAAAAGACCTTTACAAAGAAAACTACATAACGCTACTCCATGAAATCAAAGAGGACATGAGGAAATGGAAACATACACCCTGCTCGTGGATAGGGAGAATCAATGTTGTCAAAATGGCAATACTCCCTAAAGCATTATACAGATTCAATGCGATCCCTATAAATATACCCATGACACTCTTCAAAGAAATGGATCAAGCAATCCTAAAATTCATATGGAATAACAAACGTCCAAGGATAGCTAAAACAATTCTTGGGAAAAAAATGATGGGAGGCATCACCATCCCCAACCTCAAACTTTACTACAAAGCAGTAACAATTAAAACAGCATGGTACTGGAACAAAGGCAGAGCCATTGACCAATGGAACAGGGTGGAATATCCCTACACACAACCCCAAATGTATGACCATCTAATCTTTGATAAGGGAGCAAGAGATGTGAAGTGGAGCAAGGAAAGCCTCTTTAACAAATGGTGCTGGCACAACTGGACAACCACATGCAAAAAAATGGGTTTAGACCTTGACCTGACACCATGCACAAAAGTCAGATCAAAATGGATTAAAGACCTCAACATTAGACCACAAACCATAAGGTACATTGAAGACAATGTCGGCGAAACCCTCCACGATATTGAAGATAAAGGTATCTTCAAAGGTGGCACGGAACTAAGCAATCTAGTAAAAACAGAGATCAACAAATGGGACTACATTAAACTAAAAAGCTTCTGCACCGCAAGAGATACATTGACCAGAATCCAAAGACTATCCACAGAATGGGAAAGGATATTTACACAATACCCATCAGATAAGGGGTTGATATCAATGGTATATAAAGCACTGGTTGAACTCTACAAGAAGAAAACATCCAACCCCATCAAAAAATGGGGCGAAGAAATGAACAGAAACTTTACCAAGGAAGAAATACGAATGGCCAAAAGGCACATGAAAAAGTGCTCTGCATCACTAATCATCAGAGAGATGCAGATCAAAACAACCATGAGATACCACCTCACACCACAGAGACTAGCACACATCCAAAAGAACAAAAGCAACCGCTGTTGGAGAGGATGTGGGGAGAAAGGGACCCTTCTTCACTGCTGGTGGGAATGCCGACTGGTTCAGCCCTTCTGGAAAACAATTTGGACGATTCTCAAAAAATTAGATATTGAATTCCCATTTGACCCAGCAATACCACTGCTGGGAATATATCCCAGAGAGGCAAAAAAGTACAATCGAAACAACATCTGCACATGTATGTTCATCGCAGCACTGTTTACAATAGCCAGAATCTGGAAAAAACCCGAATGCCCCAGAACGGATGACTGATTGAGGAAACTTTGGTACATCTATACAATGGAATACTATGCAGCTGTTAGAAAAAAGGAGGTCAAGAATTTTGTAGTTAAGTGGATGGGCATGAAAAGTTTCATGCTGAGTGAAATGAGTCAGAAAGAGAGAGACAGACATAGAAAGACTGCACTCATCTATGGTATATAGAATAACAGAGTGGGAGACTAACACCCAAGAACTGTAGAAATAAGTATCAGGAGGTTGACTCCATGGCTTCGAGGCTGGCCTCACGTTCCGGGGAAAGGTCAACTCAGAGAAGCGATCACCAACTACATTGTAGTCGAAGGCCATGTGGGGGAAGGGAGTTGCGGGCTGAATGAGGGCTAGAGACTGAGCACAGCAGCCACTCAACACCTTTATTGCAAACCACAACAGCTAATTAGAGAGAGAGAACAGAAGGGAATGCCTTGCCACAGTGGCAGGGTGGGGTGGGGGGGAGATGGGATTGGGGAGGGTGGGAGGGACGCTGGGTTTACGGGTGGTGGAGAATGGGCACTGGTGAAGGGATGGGTTCCCGAACTTTGTATGAGGGAAGTATAAGCACAAAAGTGTATAAATCTGTAACTGTACCCTCACGGTGATTCTCTAATTAAAAATAAATAAATTTAATAATAAAAAAAAAAAAAAGATCGGTTGGCTTGGGAACAGAATGATAGCTCGGCATGCTTGATCCCTGGCACCCCAGAGTGTCCCCAGCACTGCCAGGAGTGATCCTTCAGTGCAGGCCCAGGTATAAGCTCTGGCACCACTGGGTATGACCCCAAACCAAGACCAAATGAAATCAGTTATTCTATTATATAGATTGATATATCTTTCTATCTTCTGCCAACACCATACTGTCTCAATCAACGTAGCCTATAGAAAAGCTCAAAGTCAGAAAGTATCAGTTCTCTAATTCTGCTCTTTCCTCTCCATACCGAGCTAACTGCTCTCAGCCTTCTACCTCTCATAAGCATTTCAGAAACAGTTTGGTGACATCATTCCTCCGGCAGATCTAAGAGATGTTGATTTTCAGTCTGCCGGGAGTCTTCTCGTTGGCTGAGCACAGTGGTGACTTTGAAGTGCTTTGCATGCCAGACCAGAAACCAGAAGCCCCAGTTGCTGTATTATCCAGCTCAGTGATGACACAGGGTGGTATTTCACTGCTTTACGTTCCTGTTTGTTAGCTAATTAGACAGACCTTTATTGCTAGAAATCTCATGCAGGTGACACCAAGAGAGAGTTAAATTGACTTGTTTCACAATCCCTCGCCATAGTTCTATACTGTGAGGTCCATGAGGGCAGGAAGTCTGTGTTATCTCTCTATTATCTGTGCATTCTCTGCATTATGTCTGTGTTCCTAGAGTCCAGTCACAGCACCTGGCATAAAGTAAGTGCTTAGTAAGTACATATGGAGCTGAAAGGACACCGCATTTAAGTTTTTGGAGCCCTTTTACTTCCTTCCTCTCCCCCTGGGGTCAAACCCAGCTGTTCTCAGGATTTACTCTTGGCTCTGCACTTGGGTTTTTAGGCCACACCCAGTGGTGCTTGGGGCTTACTCTTGACTCTGTGCTCAGGAACCATTCCTGGTGGGGCTCGGAGAGCATAGGAAATGCTAGGGATTGAAGTATAGAGCAAGTGCCCTGCCCACTGTCCTATATCTCCAACCCCCAAGACTTTCTAAAAGTGAACTAAAACTTTTCAGCAACCCAAAGAACATTTACTCCAGGAAAATGGCTGAATCTTGGTAGGAACGATGAGCATTGTGCATTTTAGCTTTACCTAGACCCATCTTCCTCTCCCCAGTTTCACAACGGTGTGAAAAACAACCACCTTGCAACTAGGGAACAGTCAGAAACCTGGAATCACGAGGCAACAGAACGAGCCTGAGGGTGCCACGAAGCCCCAATCTCAGAGACCTGTCAGTACTTGATCCCCTTACAGATCAGTTACAAATTTCATTTTCAAAACTTGTCTTTTTGGTCCTAACACAGAGTTCACTCTGTGAAAAAAGCACTATCCCCAAGGCATTTGTTGAAAACAATCACGCAACTGCTTAACTTTATAGGTGTCCAAGACAGTTTTCCCAGTAGGAACTAATAAGAGACTCGAAAAAATCTTAAAAGGAAAAAGTGAAGAATCGGAGGCCTGCTGCTGAGGGCTTTCAACAGCTCCAGAGGATGTCAAGAGCTCTAGATGGGCCTTGACAGACACGGGGATGCGCCGTATGCAGGCAGGGAAGACGTGGAAAGTCTTCATCTCTAACCCAGGGCAGCCTCTGAGGCAGTGGACACGCAGGAAATGCAGGCAAAGGCAGAAATGTAAACCACCTGCTGGAGCACTGAAAATTTCAAAATAAAACCAAGCAAAACCAGGCAAATGGACAATTCAGCAGCAAATTTTAGAACCTCATTACTCTAAAAATTACTTATTTAGTTACTTCATTACAAAAAAAAAAAATTCAGGGGCTGGAGCGATAGCACAGCGGTAGGGCATTTGCCTTGCACACGGCCGACCCGGGTTCGATTCCCAGCATCCCATATGGTCCCCTGAGCACCACCAGGGGTAATTCCTATTCCTGAGTGCAGAGCCAGGAGTAACCCCTGTGCATTGCCAGGTGTGACCCAAAAAGCAAAAAAAAAAAAAAAAATTCAATACTTCATTTTTTTTTGTTTTGTTTTGGCTTTTTTAGTTACACCCGGCGATGCACAGGGGTTACTCCTGGCTCTGCACTCAGGAATTACTCCTGGAGGTGCTCAGGGGACCATATGGGATGCTGGGAATCGAACCCGGGTCTGCCACGTGCAAGGCAAACGGCCTATCCACTGTGCTATCACTCCAACCCCAATACTTCTTTTTTTTTTATTACCACGCTTTTAATAATGAACATAACAATTACCAAAAGATGAGCAGGAAATAGACATCTTTCTTTTTGCAGGAGACTAGGGTTTGCGAAACACCTCGCAGTGCACAGGAACTACCCCTGGGGGTGCCTGGGGGATCGTGTGTGGTGCCAGGGACTGGACTGGGTTTGCCGCATGTGAGGCAGACCCGAAGCCGTGTACTCTCTCCAACCTGAGAATAGAAGCCTTGAACAAAGCTATAAACTAACTACACTACAGACACCTACAGAATTTTCCACTCGGTAATAGAATATGCTTAACACATTATTTTTCACAGTGTAAGGGACACTCTTTAGAAAAGACCATATGTTAATCTATGCATAAGTCACAGTAAATTTTAAAAAGACAGAAATAATAGAAAATTTGTCCTCTATCCACAATAAAATGAAATCAGAACTTGATACCAAAAGGAAAGGTGATATATTTATAAATTTAATGTGGAAATTACTCTATATATCCAGTAACACAAGATAAATTAGAAAGTACTTTGAAATGAGTGAAAGTGAAGACACAACATACCAAAACTCATGGAATTCAGCAAAGCATTGTTTAGAGGGTTATCTGCCACTTAAATACCAATTTTTTAAAAGCATTTTTAAAGTTTTGAAATAAATCATCTAACATAAACCTCAAGAAACTGAAACAAAAAGTAAGTAGTAAGACAAATCAAGATAAACGAATACTAAAGGTTAAAGTTGAAATAAAATGGGTAAAATAATTTTAAAAATCAATAAAATACAAACTAGTTATTTGAGGGGCTGGAGAGACAATACGCAGAGTAGGACACCTGCCTTGAATGACCTGGGCTTGATCCCCAGTCCCACACTGGGTCAGAGTCCCTGAACATCACCAGGTGTGAGCACCACCTGCACAGAGCCAGGAGTAAGGCCCGAGCACCACCAGGTGTGAGCACCACCTGCAAAGAGCCAGGAGTAAGACCGAGCATCTCTGGGTGTGGTCAAAAACACACACCAAAAATTTTTAAAAAATAAATAAAAACCAAACCAACCAAAACCAGTGATTTGAAAGGACTAACAGAATCATCAACCTTTAGCAAAAATAAACCAAGGAAAGTCCGAAAACATAAAAGTGGATCATGAAGATGTGGTATATACGCACAATGTAAGGAATGATGAAATCATGCACTTCACTGCAACATGCATGGAACTATAAGACATTATGGTAAATAAAGAAAGCCAGAAAAAGGGCTAACACAGGATGAAATCCCTTATATATGGTATCTGGAATAACTGGATGAGGAAGTGCAGTGGTTTAAAGAAGAAATGCCTCAGGGTCGCAGCGATAGTGCTGCGGGGAGGGCATTTGCCTTGCATGCGGCCGACCTGGGTTCGATCCCCAGCATCCCATATGGTCCCCCAATCACCGCCAGGAGTAATTCCTGAGTGCAGAGCCAGGAGTGATCCCTGAGCATCACTGCCTGTAACCCAAAAATAAAAAAAAAAAAGAAGAAGAAGAGATGCCTCGATCACCATCACCATCGGCCCAAGACTATAAGGAAAGAAATCAAGTAGCAGGGGTGTGGGGAGAAGCAAAGAAGCAGCAACAGGGGTCAAGGGTCAGGGAATCCAGATACATTGGCAGTATTAAGGAGTGACAGAGCTAAATGTCCAAACCACAGAGTCAACAACAGTGAAATCATGAGAGCCAAACTTTCACAACTGAACTTAGAGAGGTGCCTGTCCAGATGTCAGACTGGGAGTGGGAGGTACGAGAGGGAGACTGGGTACCCTTGTTAAGGGGAGCTGACTCCGGTGGGGGTCGGTGCTGGAATACTGTACGTAGAAAAGCCAACTATGAATAACTCTGTAAACCACGGTGCTTTAATAAAATAAGTTTAAAAAAAAAACTAACTAAAAATAAAATAAACCGAGAAGAGAGTTACTCATACTATAAAAAGCAGCAATAGAAGAAGATCGCTACTAATCTTATTTAAAAACAAAAACATTACAAGAGAGTATGTCAACAAATTAAATAACACAGATAAAACTGGAGCCTAGAGGATTCCCTCATTGTGCATCTTCTTGAGTACTGACCAAGCTTCACATGTGCCCCCCCTCCTGCTAAGGGCAGTTCCTCTCTGCACCTGGTGTGGTGAGGGGTAGGGGGCATTACAGAACTTCTGTCCTGGTCACACCTGGGGCTGTTCTCTGGGTGAAAGTAGAGGATAGAGCCCCTATTTGGGGGCTATATACCTGAATGTGGGGCAGAGAGAGAAAGAGAGAGAGAGAGAGAGAGAGAGAGAGAGAGAAAATGAGTGTGTGTGTGTGTGTGTGTGTTGGGGGATGTTAAAAAAATCTTTAAAATATATATATGTATATATATATTTTGCTTTTTGGGTCACACCCAGCAATGCACAGGGGTTACTCCTGGCTCTGCACTCAGGAATTACTCCTGGCGGTGCTCAGGGGACCATATGGGATGCTGGGAATCGAACCCGGGTCTGCCACGTGCAAGGCAAACGCCCTATCCACTATGCTATCACTCCAGCCCCTTTAAAATATATCTTAAAATAAATCTCCTATGACTTATTACCAGTAAAGGTCTGCTTTGCATACTCATTTTATGTACTTGCATACGTATGGTCCTGCTAAAATTTCTTGGGCATAAAGGGGTCTTGGGTGGAAAGAAGTTTGAAACGTCAGATGGGGTCCCATCCCCACAGTTTGGTGAGGGCCTGTGCCACCGGGAATGATGAGAGCCACAGACCTGGAGGCTCCCCCCATCGCACCACCCCACGTTCAGTTACATGACCCCCAGGCCAGGCTCCATCCCCTGCCCTCCACCCACAGGGCAGCGGGGGTGTGGCCAGAACAGGCGCTCTGCATCCCCCACTGTGGGCAGGCTTTACTGTTCTCTCTGGCCTGACACAAGTCCAGATCTGCAGCTACTCTCCTGTCCACCCCTGCCAGGGCCGGGCAGCAGAGAACCTGCCCATCAGGACTGGACCACAGCTTCTGGAGCAGCAACCCCTGGGGGTACCCGGAAGGCGGGGACTGTGGAATCAGCCAACAGGAGGGGACGGCTGCCCACCCCACCCACCTCTGCTTGGACTTGAGCAACCCCTTGCGAGGCTGGCTCTGTGGTGTGCCCGACAAAGAGGAACCTGTCCCTTCGCCAGCATCTTGGCTTCTGCCCTGGACTGGCACTAGGCTCACAATCAACCGGACTGCTGCAGGAACACCCATATATAAAGCAGGAACCAACACTGTGTCCTGGGGAAAATCTGAGGGTTATGTCCTGCAGCCTAATTCAGATTTAGGGAGAATTTGCTAAGGCCGAAGAAGAAAAACCCCCGGGGTGATTTCAACGTCCTGAGACATCTGAACAGACAAAAAAGTATAAAAAGGCTCTGACAAAAATAAGGGACTTTAAGAAATACAACAGCTGGGCTAAAGAATACAAGAGTCTACTACAGACAGTAAGCAGAAAAGATCCGCAGAGTTGATGGGTTTGAAACAATGGTCATAAAAGGAAACAGAAAAACAACTAGCAAAAGAGAACATTAAATTCTGCAAACAGTGTAAGCGCTCTATGGAACTACACCAAGAGGAACAATATTCACATTTCAAGGGTCCCAGAAGGAAAACGGAGAGCAAATAAATGAGTAGAAAACACATTTGAAGAAATAACTGCCCCAAAGTTCCCTAAGTTGAGAAAGGGACTAAACATTCAAGCACTATATCCTACCATGCTGTCATTTAGGACAGAGGAAGGGTGAAGAAGTTTAAAGATAAATGAAAATTAAAGCAATGCATCACCACCAAACCAGTCTTGGATGCAATCCTAAAGGGTCTCTTATGAAATGAAATGCAATTACACCTAGAAGTAGTAGGGTACCAAGATTATATACTGTGGGACTTAGTAAAACTGTGTCACACGAAAATAAGTGTACGATCAATTCATCTAATAGGCTGACATACAGACAGAACTTTACACAGAAGCCTCAAGACAACTTTCAACTAAAATCCATGGAAGGAAACTAGGAGATAATGAAACACGATAGAGGTAGACATACCTTGCTAGAGGAAAAGAAAATTTGTCAACCAAGACTCCCTACCCAAGCACCCAGCCTAAAGGGAAAGAGAAGGTCTTCAACTTTAAATGAGGTTTCAAGTTCCTTTATTGCAATTAGATGGATTAGTTCTTAAACAATTTATGTAAATAAATATAAGTATTTATTTATAAGATTAACAACAAAAATGAAAGTAATGCAGAAACTCAACCACAGTACAAAAATAAAGTACAAAAGAAAACATATTTAAAAAAAGAACAATAACAAATAAAAGAACCCATGAACAACACACCATAAAAACTAATAGAAAAATGGCAATACTTATACTTCAAAAATGTCTTAATAATCTAAATCCACTATTTCCAAAGGTACAGTGTGGCAGAATAGATCTAAAAGCAAAATCCAATTTTTTGCTGCCCACAGAAAATATATTTTGCTTTCAATATAATTAAATTCTAATTATATTAAAAGCTAAATTTTTTTAAATTTAAATAATTAAATTCTAATTATATTAAAAGCTTTTTAATTATATTAAAAAAATTTAATTATAATTAAAGACTGGTAAACAATCACTTGAGCAAATGGCTAACTTTAAAAGGAAGATACAGCTATCCCTAGAGGAGGTAAAAAATTTCCAGGTACAAAAGGCAACAAAAGGGGTTGGAGCGATAGCACAGCGGGTAGGGCGTTCGCCTTGCACGTGGCCAACCTGGGTTTGATTCCCAGCATCCCATATGGTCCCCCAAGCACTGTCAGAAGTAATTTCTGAGTGCAGAGCCAGGAGTAACCCCTGTGCACCACCGGGTGTGACCCAAAAAAGAAAAAAATAAAGGCGATGAAAACCAGAGAGTATCCATACCAATGCTTAATGAAGTATTGTCATTTCCAACAGGTAAAATATGGAAAAAAACCAACTGCCTGTTGGGAGATGACCAGACAAAGAAGTTATGAAAAACCAGCTAGAAAAAAAGACGAAGCTTTGCTATTTGCAACAGAGAGAAGATGTATACAGGAATTATATAAAGCCCAAGTTTAAAAGATAAACATGGGATGAATTCACCTAGGTATATGAAATACTCAAACTGGGGCTTGAAGAGATAGTACAGCGGGTAGGGTGCGTGCCTTGTAGGTGGCCAACCTGGGTTCGACCCTAGACATGCCATGTGGTCCCCCAAGCTCCACCAGACATGATCCCTGAGCACTACGCCAGAAGTAAGCCCAGAGTACCTCTAGGCGTGGCAAGAACTGTCGTCCTGTTGTTCATCAATCTGCTCGAGCAGCCACTGTAACGTCTCCATTGTGAGACTTGTAACTGATGGGCAAGGTAATGGACACTGATTATAGAACTAAGATTTCCTGAGAAGGGAGATGGGATGAGGGTTAAAAAATCACAAAACTGAGGATTGTTTGTTGTTTTTCGTTTTTTTTTAAACAAAAAAAAAAACATGCTTAAGAGGAAAAAAGGCAAGCTACTTACTAAGAGAAAATAATTGTAAAACATATATTTTAAAGTGGCTTGGGTGAGGGTGGGGGGAGTACGAAGCCAGAGGACAGCAGGTAGGGCCTTGCTCTGCACGCAATTGACCCATGTTTGATTGACCCATGTCTGACCCCTGAGACCTGTAAGGTCCCAAGCCCTGCCCGGAGTGATCTGGTAAGCCTGGATGTGGTCCCAAAAACATAAAAGAAAAAAAAAATGTTGTTTGTGGATCCGGAGAGACAGTGCAGTGGGTAAGGCACTAGCCAAACCAGGTTTTGGTCTGGCAAAACTGGAACGGCATATGGTCCCCTGAACCACACACACAGGTATGATTCCTGAACACAGAGCCAGGGGTAAGCTCTGGGCACAGGCAGGTGCAGCCCAAGCCTTCTCTGTCCCCCCCCCGCCAGCCCCCCCACAAACACACATACAACAAACAGAAACAAAACCAGCTGTATTTTGAGTACAAAAATAACTCTTAGGCGTTCATTCACTATCAACTGCTAAGTCAACAGTAGGAGTCAAATGATATCCGCTCCCCCACACCCCTCAACGTTAAACATTTTCCCCTATTTTTTATTTTTCTCTTATGTTTTTAAAGTCCCCCCAAATTTAAACAATTCACAGAAGAATGTATGTAAATAGGCAATGGCACATAAGATACCAGATATGTGAATCACATATCACTGAAGAAACAGTACGCAGCAATCGCAATGGGATATCATTAGGTGACCACTGCAATGGCTATAGTTTAAAAAAAAAAAAAAGGATTGGTAGAACCAGGGGCTTGTAAAAATATGGAGCAAATGGAACTTTTTTTTTTGGGGGGGGGTCACACCTGGTGATGTACAGGGGTTACTCCTGACTCTGCACTCAGGAATTACTCCTGGTGGTGCTCAGGGGACCATATGGGATGCTGGGAATCGAACATGGGTCAGCCACATGCAAGGCAAATGCCCTACCCACTGTGCTATCGCTCCAGCCCTGCAAATGGAACTCTTATATATGTGTATCACCAATGAAATGGAAGATGATACTTTAAAATACCACCAGCAGAGCCCTGTAAAGGAAAACGTACATTTAACTCCACTCCACCCATTTCGGTATTATACAGAGGCCTGGGGCAAAAATGAACGTGTCTATACTCAAAATTGTTGTTGATATTTAGGGGTTAGGCATGAAGGTAAAGGCAATGCAAGGGACACAACTGCTCTGTACCGTGACTGTCCATATGAGTATCTGGCTGTGACACTGCTTCAGTTTTGCAAAGTCAGTTATCACTGGAGGAAATTGAGAGCTTTTTTTTTTTTTTTAAGTATACAAGGAGCCAGAGGGAGAGTACAGAGGTTAAGGCACTTGCCTTGCATGGGACTGAGTGCAGTTCGATCCCTGGAACCACACGTGGCCTCTAAGAACTGTCGGGAGTGATCCCTGAGCACAGAGCCAGGAGGAAAGCCGGCGCACAGCCAGGCACGGCCCTACTCCCACACCCCTCCTTCCCCACAGGACTACACAGGTGCTCTGTGTCATTTCTTCTCACTGCACGTGAATATATAATTCTTCATAAGAAAAACTTGAGCCAGGAGGGAGGTCCAAGGGTGAGTGTGGAAGTTTTGTCTGAGGGAAGGCTGGGCTGGATCCCCAAGCAGATACTGTCTTCCAGCACCACCAGGAGTGACCTGAGCACTGCCAGATGCTGCCATCCCTCAGCTCTGAGCTAGGAATAATTTCTAAGCACTGTTGAGTGTGGCCCCATCTCTCTCTCTCTCTCACTCTCCACTCTCTCTCTCTCTCTCTCTACACACACACACACACACACACACACACACACACACACACACACACACACACACACACACACACCCCAAAAAAACCTTAAGAACAGGAATAAAACTCATTCACAAATGTAGCAGATTTGCAATAGCCCCAAACTGAAAACAAACCAAAATGTCCATCAGCTGTGAGTGGATAAACGAAAGACACATGTCCAATCCAGGGGAACAGACAGCAGGACGAGGGGGTAGCAGGAACACGCACCAACGTGAGCACAGCTCAAGATATGATGTTAAGGGGAGAAACAAAACAGCAAAGATCACATCGAGTATGATTCCACGGACATCGGATGTGGCACAGTGATGGCCGGCAGGTAGATGGCAGGAGGAGAACAGAGGACAAAGGGCAGGAGGACATTTCTTAGTGTGAAGCAAGTATTTCGTTCCTTGCTTATTATGATAGGTAGGTCTTGTTTGTAATCACCCAAGGTCACAGGGTGTGTATAAAATCAGTGAATTTCATGATTTTAGAATAATATCTTAAGATACAGAAGAAAAATTAGAGCTCGGAAAATGAATACCTGTTAATGTCTTTCCCGCATTCAGAGGAGGTGCAATGACTCTGAAAAGTTTCTGCATTAAGACAGAAGAAAAAAATCATTTTAAAAAGAGAACATTCTTTTTAAAAAATCATCCAAGACTTTTGTGCTCTTCACCTTTCTCTGACTGTGCACCTCATTTACTACTAAGACCAACCCTGAAAACGTCTCAATGTAAATCTGAACGGTTCGGGAAGGCTCGTGGGTCAGCAATGATTGCAGTCGGACTCCCTCATGAAAGAAACCCTTTGACAAGCACCAGTCAGACGAAGGTCTTTATTATTTGAAGTGCTTCATTATCTGAAAACTTGTAAGCAAACAGAGGGCCCGCCAAAACAATGCTGCAGAAAACAGCTGGACAGGAGCAGTCAGACACAGGATCTGAACTGGAGCCGAGCCTGGCCGACAGGGTCAGTGGCGGAACTGCAGCTGGCCTTGGCAGGGTGTCCCCGCCTGGAAGGTCAGCACAGAGAAATGCGACCGCGCTTTCGAGACTCCCAGGAAGGCCCCACCCCAGCCTGCACCCTATGCAGCACCGTGCAGCCTCGCGTTATCACTGCCCAGGGAGAGCCACAGCACGGGGTGTGAATAAGCCTCTTTTCATATCCCCAGCTGTTAATTTGTTAAAAGTCATCTCCCATGGAGTCTGAGAATCGTGCAACGGTTAGGGTGCTTGCCTTACGAATGACCAACCGGGGTTCTATCTCCAGCATCCAATATTTGGGCTCCCACGCACTGCCAGAATTCCTGAGCGGAAAGCCAGGAGGGACCCTTGAGCACTGGCAGACGTGGCCCCCAAACCAAAAAACTAAACAATAAAAAAATAAGACTCATCTCCCACCAGCCCACTTCCAAACAACTGGGACCTAATATTTTCTTCCAAACACCAGGCACTAAACACTTTTACCTCAAAAGCACTCAAACTAGAACTGAGAAAAGCTTTCAGATACGACATTAGTCAACTTAAATTTATGACGGCACTGTCTGACATTCTAGAAAAATCTAAAAAATTTCAAAAGGCGGAACTCCACCTCTTAATTTAGAGCTCTTTAAGTACAAAAATAACTGAACTTTTAAACACTGGAAAGTGATTCCCCTAAAGGCAGAGAATTATAAAAAAGGAACCACAGGATGCATCTCGCCTCCCACTGCTAAAATCTCCAAATGACTATTTAATAACAAGTATCATGTTCCTGCTGAAAGCCATTAAACTTGAAAACTACTCTAAGTACAAAACAAGGCAACCTCCAGAGCCCAGCGTTCCATCTGCCACGCAGAGGTATAAATGCAAGACAGACCCAAGGAATTAGGGGGGAAAAATACCCCACAAAACAAAAACTTCAAAAGCAACAATAATGAAAACCCAGCAATCATTCTTATCAACACTGAACGTATCAAATGAGCATCTGTCTTCAGGAATTATTTTAAGAGAAACTAGAAATAACATTAATTCTTCCTATTTGTGGGTTCAGAGTGAGGCAGGACATTTTTGCTTGAAGCGGGAGGGCCTGGGGCCTCACTGCTGAGGCCTCTGACGGCTCTTTTTGAGGGAAATAGGAGGCAAGGAAGCAGCTGAGGAACTTTCAAGTGTAAAGGATGCTCTCCTTGCCCCTCACAATCACAATCTGAATCAGGGGAAGCAGACTCTAGTGGTCATTTTGAAAAATGACTAAGACGAGAGCTGTGCAGGTGAATTTGTGCTCTCCTGATAAGAGTCGGGGAGTTACTGATTGGAGGACTTGTCACTCGTCACTCATTGTGAATGTCCTTGAAGATGCCTGCAATCGGGGCTGGGGAGAGTCAAAGGTCACATCTACATAGTGAGGATATGCCCGGTGGGCTTTGGTGGCCAGCATCACACAGCCCCCAGAGCACTCAGCACTGCTGGGTCAGGTCCTGAATGCCCCCACACCAACGGGGTGGCTGCAGTGATCCCTGGTACCATAGACACCGCAGCACTGCACCCAAGCACCTGGCCTGGCAAGGGGACCACCCCCTCCAAAATGAAAAATGGCAACAAAATAACTCAGCAAAGCCAAATCTAGTTTATTTGGAGGACCACACCTGGCAGTGCTCAGGAAACCATATGGGATGCCAGGGATCAAATCCAGTTTGGCCACGTGCAAACACCCTACCTACTACGGCTCCGGCCCCTGAACCAGTTTTAGATGCCATTAAGTACACACGAAACTTGGGCGATACCCTCGGCAGAGAGCTCTGGGCCACATTCATGGCTTCACAAGGCAGCGAGTGGCAGAACACGGTCTACCCACAATCCATTACACACGAGTCTGTCCTCAGATTCCAAAGCATGAAGTCTGGCTCTTTTGAAAATAAGCCCAACTACTTTTACAGTGCTCTTTTAATGTTAAAAAATGTTAAGGAGACTAAGATGATGGTTCTGAAACTATAAACTGGAAAAGGTAACAAACAATTAACAAATAATGGCCTCCCACATTTTTAAAGCCCTTACCCAGTCAAACAGATCTACAAACATTACCCGGAAGGATGGTATTATAAACCAGAATTACATACTGTGAATTTTATACCCTTTGGAAAAGCTATTACAATATCTCAAAAGCTCCAAAATAACTTAAATGTTTATTTAAAAGCATTATCTTAATGCTATATGTTATTAATTGGGATTTAAATATATACTTACACAGATTTTCTAGAGGTATGAGATACTTAGTAAAAAATAAAAGGGTATAAATATGATACATGTACATGAAATTGTAAAGTGATTTAACTTAAACTATTCAAGCCAAATGGAAAATGGAAAAAATATTAATAGACAATATTAAATCCGGGGAATCTTACCTCCATTGGACTAATAAATTCATTCATGCCTCTATTATAGACGTAGATCATAGCATCATATAGATGGTTTTCCCAACACATTAGAACCACCTGTGAAAAAGGAAAAGTTGCTTTGTCTATATGATTTGCTAAGTCTCAACAACGACTTCTCTTGAAATTTTAAGAATGGGCTGGAGAGAGAGTACAGTGAGTTGGCGCATGCCCTGTACGGTGCCAACCGAAGTTCGATCCCTGGCACCAGATGTGCTTCCCCGAGCCCTGTCAGGAGTGATCCCTGAGCACAGAGCAAGGACTAAGACCTGAGCACTGCCGGGTGTGGCCCAAAAACCAAATGGAAGGAAAAAAACAATTTTAAGGTATGAACAAGACATTGGATTTTCCCTAAATTTTTATATTCCTGTGCTAAAAGAAACGGAAGTCCTCAATCACTAAGCCAGAGAAGGTCAACATGGGTTCAGTACTATTTATTTTGTGGTCACTACAGGAACCCTCGGAGGGTCACTCAGGGCAGCGTCTGTGGATCCACTCAGTGCCGGGACTGAAGCTGGCATCCCCACACGCGAGCAGAGGCCCAGGTCCTTTGGACCAACCACCCAGCCCTCACTACTACTTTCAGTAACACCAAATCTACTTTTGGATATACCCTCTGGCATCTGATTTTATTTCTTCTCTGTTTGCCCCTCTCCCACACTCATTTTATCTGTGGCCAACGACCTACAAATATTTACCAGCCCCAAGCCCTCTCCTAGGCTCTGGACACACCATGGTGTCCGCCCTGACACGACTTCCCTTCATCTGAGGCACTCACCACAAGAAGGGACAAGAACAAAAAGGATTTGGGAAGGACACTCACAGACCTAACAGGTGGGACAAAAGACTCGATTTCAAGGTGTTCAGAGGCAATTCTTGAGAAAGACCTAAATGCATGGACGTGAGCCAAGGCAGAGGTGGAAACTTGGGACTGTACATGCCAGAGCTGTGAGAATAAAGGTCCTAAAAATGTGAAGGATGGAGAAAGTATTTATGAGGAACAGAGATGACCTGAAGAAATCCCATATTCTGTTACTATTGTCTTTAGAGTAAGCAGAAAAAAAGGACAAGTTTAGGCACTTGTATCACTTGTCATCCCATTGCTCATTGATTTGCTTGAGCAGGCGCCAGTAATGTCTCCATTCGTCCCTGCCGCATGCTAGTGGAGCCCAATGGTGTCTGCTCGTTCCAGGAACACGAAATGCCTCAAACCGTTCATTCAGGGTCTTGACGAAGAAGTCTGACCATCTCATAGGTGGGCAGCCAGGCGTTCTTTTGACATCCAGTGGAATCCAGTCGGTAACAGCTCTAGTCCCGAGGTCATCTCCAAATCGCATTACGTGTCCGGCCCATCTGACTTTCGACACCTTGGCAAACAAGTCTCAATTGCCGACAGAGCTCAGAACTCTGGATTCCTTCTCTCACTTGAGTGAAACGTGATACTCCAAGCATGGCTCTTTCGATTCCTCTTTGAGATACCCGAATAGCGTTCTCATCCTGTTTTCGTAGGGCCCAAGTTTCTGAGGCGTATGTTATTGCAGGAAGAACGGTGGAGTCGAAAAGATGTGCCCGGAGCTGGAGGTTCTTTGTCCTCTTAATAACTTCTTCGACGCTCTTGAAGGTGTTCCACGCCGCTCTCCTCCTCCTGTACAGCTCTGGTGCCAAGTCATTTGTCATTTTGAGTTCTCCACCCAGGTACCCATAAGCTGCTGCATTTGGAAATGTTCGTTCCATTGAGAGCAAATGGAATGTAAGGAACATCAGGAACGTTTCTCATGAACACTGTCTTCATGAGATTCAGCTGCAGTCCAACCTTTCCACACTCACAGTCGAAGTCGGCCAGGATTCGTGCCACTTGGCTAATGTTTGGTGCTATAAGAACAAGAATCGATAAAGGAAGACCTCAGAGAGAAAAGCAGCAGTGTTGGCCAATGCAGCAGAAGCTGGGAAAAGTACTCGCAATGCCTGCCTGTCCTTCGCCAACTATAAGACCAAGATGACTGCCCTCCGACATCCGGATGGATCTATCACATCTTCCAGAAGGGCAATGGAAAAAGTTATCCACGACTTCTACTCGGCTCTCTTTGATAGCCACGTCCACCTGCCCACATACCAAATTCCGCAGGATGGACATGTCGTTCCCAGCATTCTCCCTTCCGAAATCCGACACGCCATTTCGTTGGTAAAGAAGCATACAGCACCTACTCCAGACAAGGTCAGACCCGAACACCTGAAGAATCTGCTGCCAGTACTTGTCAATACACTGGCTCGACTCTTCGCATGCTACCTGTCTGAATGCAAGGTTCCATCCTGATGGAAAACCAGCAGGATCGTCCTGTTGTACAAGAAGGGAGATATCCACAACATGACATGGACAACTATCGCCCGATCTGCCTGTTGTCCGTCGTCTACAAGTTATTCACTCGAGTCATCCTGAATAGAATAGGCAGAACACTAGGCGAAGGACAACCATGCAAGCAAACCGGGTTCCGAAAAGGATTCAGCACGATCGACCATATCCACACAGTGACCAAGCTCATTGAGGTTTCGAGAAAGTTCAAGATGCCGCTCTGTCTAACGTTCATCGACTTAAAGAAGGCCTTTGATTCTGTTGAGACTGAAGTGGTCATTGAAGCCCTAGCCAAACAGAGCGTTCAAACTCAATACATCAAGATCCTCCGCAAGCTGTATTACGGATTCACCACCAGGATCTCACCATTCTACAAGGAAGTGATCATTGATGTAAAGGGAGGGGTTCGGCAGGGTGATATTATTTCACAGAAACTCTTCAGTGTCACCCTCAAGAACATCTTGCAAGGACTGGAATGGGAAGGAATGGGAGTGAAGATAGACGGTTGGCAATTACACCACCTTCGCTTTGCTGATGACATCGTTCTAAGTTTAGGCACAGAGACTAGAAAGGGACAGATATAGCTAGAGATATAAGAGGACAAATGGAAGCAAGGTGCCACGGGAGAGTCTTTCTAGTGAAGGAAGTTTCTAAACCCCTTCTCCCACCCTTCCGCTTGGTCAGTTTTATGATCTCTCAGTTTCATGCTCTCTTTACTAACAAACTTGTATCAGCCCTACCTGACTCTGACTTCCAACCACTTACTGAATAGCTAGTGGCTATCCTAAAATAAAATAGTAAAATGGAATAACTGATTTGTGGTCCCCTAAGTTTAGATCTATCCCAGTCTTTAAATCTTCTTACAGGAATCATCATCTACCTGGTTTCTCAAGCCAAAAGACAAAAACAAAGAACACACAAGACACTACGCATCATTCTCAAATTCTCCTTCTATCCCCTCACTTCTGAAATCTTCAAGTTCTGTATGCAAAAGTGGAACATTTCTCTGTACCTCATGCTACCACCTCAGGCCAGGCCAGGTCAGCCACTAAGTCATCTCTTTGCTTCTTCTGTACTTAACTCCCAGTTTTCGTTCTACTGTGCCTAAAACAAACCAAAGTGATCTTTCTTAAAACTTTTTTAAGTACTTGTAATAAAATGGAAAGGTCTAGCCCTGGTCCAACCAAGCTCCAAAGGTGTGTATCTTTTATTTGTTACTTTAATGCCCAAGTGTGCTTTCTTTCTCAGATTAGATATTACTGTTTCCTGTGACTCCCGAGATCACCACCATACTGATTGGCTCATGCCATCAGATTCTAAATTTCCTCTGGAAGGCTTTCTATAACTAGCCAGTCTGAAGTAGTTGCTCGGCCATATTCTAGCTCCCTGCCTATTTGACTTCTAATGGAACACTTTATTTCTGGTACATCTGGCTTATTTAATTCTCCGTCTGATGATTATAAAAGTTTTATTTTCTAGATACTGTATTAAAATACAAAATTTGTGGGTCAGAGCAATATTACCATGGGTAGGAAACTCGCCTTGCATGCAGCTGACCTGGGTTCAACCCAGCACCAGATAAGGTCCCTCAAGCACTGCCAGGAGTGACCCCTGAATACAGATCCAGGAGTAAACCCTGACCATCATGAGGTGTGTCCCCAAAACAAAAACAAAAACCAAACAGAATGTGTGGGGCAGTGAGGTAGCTCAGAAGGCTGGAGTCCATGCCTTGCATGCAGGAACTCTAGGATACGGGACCATCTGCGGTATAGTTGGTAGTTGGTCCCCTGGCACTGCCAGGAGATGCTAGGAGCAGCCACAAAGCACCTGTGAGTGTGACATCAAACCCACAACGTTTGTGCAATAAGGCCACAACTTATCAATTTCACGGATTAACTCTGAAGAGCAACACAAGCTTAAGGAAAAGAAATGAAAGTACTATTTATTTTTCTTCTGGGGTTTACTGATTAGTGCGGTAATTTTAATCTTCATTTAATAACTACTCAAGGAGATTTATCTTCTTTTTTTTTTTTTCATGACATTTCGTGATTAAAAGCTGTTGGTTTTAAATGAAGCTACCTGGCATGTTTTAATGTAAACACTATTCTGTTTACCATTTAGAGGGTGCTGTCTTTCTCTTTGAAGATTCCTTAGGACCTCCACCAAAAATAAGTCCTTCGCTGTTTCTGCCCTGAAATGACCCACCCCCAATGCTGACATCTTTCTTGTTGGTGTATGAAAGTTATGTTCTTATTGATGGATGCTCATATGAAAGGTGATGCTGGCTCAATTCATAGTTAGGTATGGGATCCAAAACTCTCGAATGTACACTTACAGAGTTTCAGCTAATTTAATGATTTTGGCACAGGTTGAAAAATGACGTGAAATTTATTTATTTATTTTGCTTTTTGGGTCACACCTGTCGATGCACAGGGGTTACTCCTGGCTCTGCACTCAGGAATTACTCCTGGCGGTGCTCAGGGGACCATATGGGATGCTGGGAATCGAACCGGGTCGGGCGCGTGCAAGGCAAACGCCTATGTGCTGCACTATCGCTCCAGCCCCAATGACGTGCAATTTAATCTCATTCTTTGTGAGCATTCGACGTTTGGCTGGCCGTATTCTGTTTGGTTCTATTATTACACTGAACTCTTCCATGAGGAAATGTCCAACATCCTCGTGTAGGACACGCTGCAACATTTGGGGAAAGTCACCCAGAAGAATGTCCCAGGGCTAGAGAGTATGCTTTACATGTGGGAGACTCAAGCGTGACCCCCCAGCACAGAGCCAAGAGTTGTTCTTGAGCACCAACAGGTATGCCCCTCTCCCCGACACCCGCCCCCCCACACACACATCAAATAACCAAGGGAGGGGGGGAGAGAACTTCCCTAAGAATACAAGTTTCTAAGATATTTTACCCAAAAAAGCTAGCACAAGTATTAAGGTGTTTGCCTTGCATGTAGCCAGCCAATTAACACCACTCTGCCACACCCCCCGCCCCCCCCAAAGCAATCCACGCCCAGTACAGAACTGGGAGTAGGGCTCAAGCACCACTAAGTGTGCCACCCCACACAATTCCACCCAACACACAAACACACACACACACTCACAAATTATTTGCTGAGTATATATAATTGCGGTGAACAGAAGGCCTGGTTAGTGAGGGTAAACAGGACCCCCAAGGAAGCGATGCACTGAGAAGACGGCCAACTCACCTGCTGGATATCCAGGCTGGTGATGTCCATGTGCACAATGAGGGCCTCCACGTTTTCCATCAACTTCTTATCTTGGAAATGGACGATCAGATCTTTCATTACCTGCGGGGTGATTCCTACCAATTTGTCGCTCAAAATATATGGCTCCAGGCACTCCAAAAACACTCCTTTGGCCACGGAATTCTCACTTAATTTGTCATACATCTGACTAAATAAAAGGTCCCTGAAATAAGAGAGGGAAAAAAAAAAACAGTTTTTAGGAATATTGCAAGAATTCACTGAATTCAGTCTGCTAAGTATAGCTCATCTTTTTTATATTTCAACTTCCCCACAAGTTTATTAAAAACAGCGACAATATTTGCATAGCGCTTTATATTTATATATACTATCTACACTATCTTAATGAATTCTCCCAATCCTTTTTTCCCCTCAGAAATAAGAAAGCCTAAACAATTATTTACCGAAAGTCAGAGAGTTAACAAGTGATAGAACCTGAACATAGCTTTCTGGCCTTGACCCTGTACTGAGTCTTGTCCTGAATCTTGCAACTTGGATGGAGCTGGAGGGCTCACACTAAGCAAACCTAGTCAGAAGAACAGAAAATACCACGTGGTCTCACTCATCTGTAGTATACAGAAGCCGGGTGCTTCTTAAGAGCTGACCAACATGGGACCAAGTAGTGTGGTGGGCATGATGAAGAAGGAAAAACTGGGGGCGGGAGGGGCACCTCCTGCTATGCTCAGGGGTTACTCCTGACTTGGCACTCAGGAATTACTCCTGGCAGTGCTCAGGGGACCATATGGGATCCCAGGAACCGAATCCAGGTCAGTCACATACAAGGCAAGCGCCCTAAGTGCTGTGCTATCTCCCCGACCCCAGAAAAAACATTTAATAGGTCTTCATAATTTACTTTTTCCGCTTTCTTCATCTAGACAACCCTAGTTGGTTCACACAGACGTTTGTTTCTTTATCTGGCTTTTAACCCATTCACAAGGGTTTTCAGGGTGTTATCACTGATAAAAGAAAAAAAAATGCTATGCTAGTGATCATTTCATTATCAAAACAAAAATCTGAGATAAATTAAATGCCACCCCATTCAATCATTTTATTTCATATTTCTTCTGAAAAACAGTTCACAAACTATGTTAGTGCTATTCTCATCATTAATTTAATTCTGAATGGCTTTCATGCAACATGATTGTAAAGCATTATTCTAGGCTGCTAGCTAGTCTTAAAATTACCATTTGGGGGAGAAAATATTTTATTTGCAAGTCGTGTATCAATGGAAAGGCTATTACATATTCATGTATATGTAAGACACTCAGAAAGTTCAACAAGAACTGTAAGATTACCCAAAGACGGGGAGAGGAAATGAAAAGACACTTCCCCCAGTAGGGCATATGAAAAAGTGCTCATCACCATTTATTATCAGGGAAATGCACATCAAAAACAAGATCTCCTCTCACACCAGTGAAATAATTTATCTAAAGGACTGGAAACAGAAAGTGTTGACAGGGATGTGGGGAAAAGGGAACCAATTCACTGTTGATGGGCCTGTCATTCGATTCAGCCTCCACAGAAAACAGTGTGACGAATTCTCACAAAATTTAGAATACGGCTTCCACATGACCCAAGTGGGGTAGGGAGATTCCTTTCCTGGAATTTACCCCAAGAAAACAAAAACATGAATTATACATATATGTAGGACTGGAGCGATAGCACAGTGGGTAGGGCATTTGCCTTGCATGCAGCCGACCCGGGTTCGATTCCTCCGCCCCTCTCCGAGAGCCCGGCAAGCTCCCGAGAGTATCCCTCCCGCCAGGCAGAGCCTGGCAAGCTACTCGTGGCATATTTGATATACCAAAAACAGTAACAACAAGTCTCACAATGGAGACGTCACTGGTGCCTGCTCGAGCAAACTGATGAACAATGGGATGACAGTGCTATAGTGACAGTGCTATACATATATGTGTACTTATGTTCATTACACCACAAAGTATGATATAGAAATAATCCAAATGTCCAATGACAGATGAGTGGCTAAAAAAGTTAAACTGTGATACATACATACATACATACACACACATACACACACACACACACACACACACACGGTGGACTGCTACTCAGCTACAAGAAAAGATGAGATCTTGTATTTTGCTACAGCTTGGATGGAACTGGAGGGGGTCACGCTAAGCAAAATAAGTCAGAAGAAGAACAAAGACCACGTGATCTCACTCAGCTGTGGTATGCAAAGAAAACAAAGCAAGGGAACGTAGTACAGAATCATGGCTAACACTGGACCTTGGATTCTAAGACTGAGTTTAGCACGCAGAGGGAAGAGTGGGGGTGTGGCAGGAAGAAGGGCTCGGGGTGGAGAAGTGAACTAGAAGTGACATAAGGCCAGTGATGGAGGTCGGAGGCACGTGGGTGGTGGGGACGGTGCCGTAACTGTGTATACCAAAACCATTCACCTTAACACTATTACAATCATGTTTCCTAAACCACAGCACATTTTGTTTTCAAGAAATAAAGCACAAAATAAAATCAGCATCGTGTCTAACTCAAATATTCCAATATGCAAAAACATCAGAACTTATCTAATAAGTGTGACTATCATGTTATTTCTTTTATTTTACTAGCCAGAGTGATGCCATGAAGAACACTTAACCTGTGTGGTCTTTCCCATTGTGGGCGTTGGGAGGGGATGACTTAATTCCTTAGTCACTCCATTTTTAGAAATCTTATGTCAAAGGATATGAATATTTTTGTGGCATTTGTTATTACAAAATTATCATCAGAAAGATTCACAGCACCAATTTACACTGCTGCCAGCAATGTAGAATCGTACCAGTCGTAACAGAAAGTGGCTTTCCCCCCAGATACTCTAAGCAGTGTGAATTAAACACCACCACTGGTTTCTGGGGGTGTTTGGGTTACACTTGTCAGTGCTTTGGGGTTAAACTCTGAGGTTCTTGGGGGAACATGCATGTCAGAGACTGAACTCGGGGCTCCCACACACAAAGCACGTGCTCCTTAGAGCTCTCGCCCCAACACAAGAGTTCCTAATTCTCCAAGGATTGGCAAAATTCCATGTTTCCAAATTTCCATTCGTACAGCATACTGTCTTATACTAGCCACTGATTTATTCATACCAGACTGTACTCACTTGATCTGCCTTTTCACAGTATTTATTTTTCAGTAAATGCTTAACCTTTTGAACATGTGTACCATGCTAACTGGGAAAGGGGGTAGATGGCTCATCACAGAGACAGTTGACCATACAAGTTCCAGGAAAAGGTCAAGGAAGATTCTGAAAGGAATCTAATGGGGGTCCTCCCTCACCTGAAGTCCTGGAGGTGACAGAGGATAAAGACGACCAGCTACGACCACACCAGGACCAGTGCCACTTTTCCATGAAGAGTATTTGTGCTATACTGGGGAGAAATCCATATCCATTGATTCCCCCCCCCCTTATACCCACAGTGTAATTTTCCCATCATTTTCCTCTTTGCTTCATATTTATAAGAGTATTTTTCAAGTTAGTTTCACTTTAATCAATAGTCCATCACATTTTTTGTGATTACCAATTACTAGCCAAGTAAAAGAAACTGAGATTAATGAAGCTAAGCTGTAAGAAAGATAAAGTAAGAGGAACAGAGGAACTCTAATGAATTTTAAAAAATGCCCTATTTGCTAGCCCCTGCTCTCCACATGTATTGTTGAAAACAACGTGCCAGGGAAGATAATTATACATTTAGTTCAGCACAAAAATGCCCTGGGAAGGAAAATTAAGGAGCTAAAAATTCAGTCAACAGAGCACAAAAGTAGACAAATAAGACACTTCTGTGACAAATGGCAGCATGTGATGCTGGTGAGATTAATGGCAAAACCGCACCTTCTTTCTTAACCCACCTTCTTTCTTAACCCGTCAGAGGCCAACATAAAGCAGCAAGAAAGAGGAACTCAGCAACTCTCCTCTGATGTCTGCCTTCAAATACACAGCAAACAGAATTCCAAGACACGTTCACATCACTCTAAGGGAATACAGAGCCTCCGAGAAGGGGAAAGAGCATCGCCCGCCGACGGCCAGCCCTGTGTCTCTGGCCCTGCCGCGCATCATACCCCAGGGGGCTGACTTCCTTCCCGCGAGGGCTAACTTCAACACTGCTGCTTACTGCTTCAGGCGCGGCCGTCCTCTAGTCAGAGAACAGAAAATCCACTCGGGATAACAGAGGGCCCACATGAGGTCTTCGCAGATCTCATTTCACTTAATGGTCTCCTCATATTAGAGATATTTGGAGTTAATCGTTCATAACTTCAAAATGATAAGAGAAAAAAAACCCACATTCATTCACTTTAAGCACTATCATTTTTATAATTTAAGAGGGAAAAAAAAAACCTGTAAAAATCTTGGCATAGCTTAGGAAATATTTACAAATCCAAATGTGTGTGAAGGGAGTTAGACATAAATGCTAACAATTAGTCTATATTAAACCTAACACTAAATACTAAATACACTAAATACAGGTGGATGCAATATATCCAAGGCTGACGTGGGCTGGTCTCTTTCCTTCTAAAGGGCAAAGTCATGGAAATTTCACGAAATAATGTTCAGGGGCCAGAGAGATTGCACAGGGGTTAACCTGTCTACACCGCATGCAGTGGGCCCAGCCTGATCCATTCGTACAGCATACGGTCTTATACTAGCCACTCATCTGGGGGCCTGCAACACATATGGTCTCCCAGCACCTCCAGGAATAGCCTGGGCACAACGGGGTGTGAACATGAACCTCACCCCCCCACCCCACCCCCGCAGGCAAAAAAGAAAAGAAATTACATCCAACATGCTTTGTTTTCAAATACAAGTATCACAATTTGTAAATATTCTCTTTAAAGAGAAATGGCTTAATTGTGGTAGTAATTGCACAACTCTGAATACAGTAAAACCTACTGAATTACACACTTCAAAGGATGAATTTTATGATGTGTAAATTACATCTCAAAGTAACTGCTATAAATTTTTAAATGGCATGGTACCTTTTATCCCTAACTTTGATATTTAACATTTTAATATGCAGCTTTCCAAAAGGCATACCCAAAATATCTAACTTCACAGTCAGGCTTGATAATTAAGAGCTTTAGGTTTCTCAAACAACAATCCTAATGTTAGACAAGATGACCTGCTATACAAAGGCCACTTCAGGGTTCCGTTATATTTAACAGAAATGTTTTTGTTTGTTTCTTTCATTTGTTTGGAGACTGCAACTGGCAGTGTTCAGGGCTAACTGGTGGCTCTTTGCTCAGGGCTCACTCCTAGGACCATATGGGATGCCGGGGATAGAACCCAGGTAGGCCCCATGCAAGGCAAATGCCCCACCCACTACACTATCACTCCATCCCCTCGACAGACTTTTGCTAGTTTGTTCTGGGGCAACACCCTGCAGTGGTCGAGACTTACTCCTGGTGGGCTCAGAGGACACAGAGTGCTGGGGATTGAACCTGACTGGCAGCGTGCAAGGAAACGCCCTCCCCACTGAACTATATGGCTCTGACCCCAACAGACTTTTTTTTTTTTAAAGTTTCTGGGTTGTACCCGGCAACTCTGAGGGCTTACACCTAGATCTGCACTCAGGAATGACATCTGGCAGTGCTCAGGAGACCAAGTGGGGTGCCAGAGACTGGCCCCTACTCAGGGCATGCAAGGCAAACGCCTTACCCACTGCATTACTCCTTTCCCCAAAGATATTTTTTTATCAGACATATATAAGGCATATGAGTGATGACTTCTTTGTGGATATATGTTTACAGTGACTAAAAACTCAGATCTTTTATGTGCAACCCGTGTTTTGATTTATCTCAGCATTACTGGGATACAACTAACAATCATAGAGCAACAATTATTAAACACCGTTCAAAATTACAACTGTAGTTCAAGTAACTACAGGACCTATTTTTTTTTAATTAATTTTTTTTTTTTTTTTTTTGCTTTTTGGGTCACACCTGGCGATGCACAGGGGTTACTCCTGGCTCTGCACTGAGGAATTACTCCTGGCAGTGCTCAAGGGACCATATGGGATGCTGGGATTTGAACCCGGGTTGGCCGCATGCAAGGCAAACGCCCTACCCGCTGTGCTATCGCTCCAGCCCCCAGGACCTATTTTTAAATGAACTGAAATCAGGGTTACTGTTGCATGGGCAAAATGACAACTCAGCAAATATGCTACCAAAAGCCTTAAGACACTATATCTCTCAACGAATGTTTTAAAAAATAAACAATGCCTAACTGAAATAAAATTAGTGCAACGGAGAAAAAAATATGAAGATAAGCGTAAGATAAAACTTTAGGGCTGGAGAGAGAGTAAAGGGGTAATTTCCTTGCATGTGGCCAACCCATGTGATTCCTGGCATTGCTTATGGTTCTCGGAGTACCACCAGGAGTGACCCCTGCGCACAGGGCCAGGGTAAGCCCTGAGTACCATCAGTTGTGACCCCCAAACAAAAACCAAACAAACAAATTTTAAAAACCAAACCAAAAAACGTAAACCAAAAAAGATGCCTGCAACACATAAAAAAAGCTGTAATCCTGTCATAATAATTTTTTAAATTTACATAATAAAAGAATTAAGTATAAATAAAATACATCTGCATACTAACTCAGTTATAGTATTACTGCTAGATATGGGGTTCTGTGAATTACACCATAAGGTAACAGCGATTAGAGTATTAGAGTGGTTGTGGTACTGAGTTAAATGAAAATGTGTGGAAATTTGCAGTGGACATGAACAGCACGCCCTGTGGAAATCAGAGGGCGAGAGACAAGACCAACGTACTCAGGGTCAGGAAACAGGACAGGGATCGGGGGTCAGGCCTGGTGCAAGACTGACCTGGTTTGATCCCCAGCACCATAAGCCTCACCACAAGTACAGTCCTGGAGGCCTAAGCCCTGGAGTGGTCCCGGGGGTCCCTGGAGCCAGAGTTTGAGAGCACAGCAGTCACCAGCCTGAACCTCAACTAAAGAGCCAGGTTGGCTGAGCATCACCGGGAGTGGCCCTGGGCCCCCTGAGAACCAGGTGAGGGCGGGAGGGAGAGAGGGAGCCAGGCAGGCAGACAGACAAGCAATGTACTCCATCAGAAGATCCTAATACGTAAAACTCACTCGGGGATGAAGATTGCTTAAGTGATGATTACAGATACAGAAGTGGCCTGAACTTGGCTCTGGATTAAGTCTGCGAAGGCTGTGCCGGTGTTGTTATACACAATGTGAGCATGCCTTAAGGCAATGCGGATGTCACCAGAAACTTGGGAAAATTTGGGAATGCAAAAGAGAAGACATGAGATGTTGACGGAACCAAATGCAAAAGAGGCGGCTACCAAGAGAATACGTGCATGTAGGGAGAAAGACACACAGAGGAACAGAGCCACATCTTACAGTCCTCCATAGCAGGGGTCAAGACAGCGCAGGGGTAGAGGCACTTGCTCTGTGTGGGCCTGACCTTCTTCCGACCCCCGGCACCACCAGAAGTAATCCCTGAGCACAGAGCCAGGAGTCAGTGCTGAGCACTACTGGGTGTGGGCCCCACCCCACATTCCACAGCTCCTGCACTTCTGCTCGGCCAAGGGAACTGACCGTTTGAAATATGTTTCCTTCAGATGGGAAGTGACAGGGGGCGGCGGGAGGAGTCAGGTACAAAGGTGGTGTTAAGGAATGACAACCAAAATTCCAAACCAGAGAGTCAAAAACGCTGAAATCAAGAGACCCAAACTTGAACAGCAAAACTAAGAAAGGTGCCTGTCAAGAGGACAGGCTGACGGGGGTAGGGGGTGGGGGGTGGGAGGGAACCTGGGGACACGGGTGGAGGGAAGCTGGCCCTGGTGGTGGGATCGGTGCTGCAATGCTGTACGTCCGAAACCCAACTATGAATCACTTTGTAAATCCCAGTGCTTCCATAAAGAATTAAATTAAAAAAACAATTTAGAACAAAATGAAATTTCCTCATGACAACTCCAAACACACACACACACACACACCCACACACACCCTTCATTGAAAATTGCTAACACTGTCCTGTAAATGTCTGTACGTCTAATACACCTTCCCATCACTGCCTGCTTAGGGTGGAAGGAGACAGAGGTGAAAGACACAGACGCCAATTTGGCCGAGGGGCACACCTGACCCCTTCGCTCCTAAGCTAAGGCTTGTGTACAGAATGGGAGCGTGTCGGGGGCGGGGCAGGGGGCAGTTGTGGTAAGAAGCCGGCAAGCACAGACTCCCGAGCACAAGAGCAAACACTGGGCCCCAGGCCGCACCCTCAGCCCTGTGCGGCATGTGCCACCCACCAGACGCAGACCACCCCAGGACAGCCAGCACGGCCACTTCCAGGTCAAGCAACGGGGAGCATCCAGGCTTTCAGGATCACGACAGTAACCCCCCTCCCCCACCCCTGCAAAGCAGGAGACAAAATTACTGATTCCAGGACCAAGTAATAAAGAGCCTGTGCCCGGCACCATCCCAGGCAGAAAGAATCATCTTCTGACGATAACGCCTTCTCGACTGAACAGGAGTTAGTCTTCTGAGTACTTGATTTCCTCTCCTGTATAATTACTTCAGTTTGAAGATTTGGGTTGATCGTGACATTTATTAGTATGGGGACATCTGTAGAGCTTAATGTCTTCATCTGAAAATGAGGGTGACATCACCTCTCTTATACAGTAACTGCGAGAAACAAAATACGTAAAACTGACCTACAAAGCACTGAGACTGTCTTTAATACAACATGCACAAACAGGCGGTGAGTGTGAAAAGATGGGTAAAGAAAGAGAAAGCCAAGTTGGAGCTGAGCAACCTGGGGTTGATCCCTGGCACCCCATGGGGTTCCCTGAACACCTCCATAAGTGATCCTTAGTACAGAAGCAGGAGGAAGCCCTGAGCACCGCTGGGTATGGCCCCAACACAAAACAAAAAGAGAAAACTAAAAGACCTAGGATGTCAGAGTCCAAATTTATACAGCCCCCAAAGTCACTAAAACATAGATACTTCCCGTTATATTCACCAGACAGCCAATTAAGAAGACCTAGAATATTGAGGCCGGATTGATAGTTCAGAGAGGGTGGGGCATATGCTTTGCATGCATCAGACCCCAAGTTCTATCCTCAGCACCACATGTCCCCTCCAAAGCACTTCTCGGTGTGGCCCTGGAAGCTCCCTAACACCTGGAGATCCATGTACCTAACTGTCAGGCCCACACAGCTGGTCTGTGCATTGCTGGAGGTTCCATGTCATAGCTGGGGATGCATTTTTCCCACTCCCCCAACACAGAAGAAGAGCTGTAATATAGTGTTGCAAAGACCTTTCATTCGTTACTAGTATGGAGGCCAGATGCAGACTTCGTAGAGATTATGTAATTTGGTAGTTCTCCAAAAACTAAATATACCTCTACAGTGTAATCTACTACTAGAGTGATCTATTACCATATACTATAGTGATCCATAGTGATGTTGCTACAGACTCCAGAGAAATAAAAATATGTATGTACACACATACACACGCAAACTCTGTGACAAAATGCTCATAGTATATTTATTTACAATATCCTCAAATTCGAAATAACCCGTTTCTATTAATAAGAGAGTAGACAAATAAACAGTAGTATGTTCAATAGAGTAGTAGTAAAAACAACAAAATAAATCAAGGACAAATATATGCAAATATATTTTGCTTAGTGAAAATAACCAGACATAAAAGTATACATACTATACGATAAATTTACATAATATTCTAGAACAGAATAAGCTAACCTATGGCAATAGATATCCAAATGGTGGTTGCTTAGAGGAAGGTAGAAAAAATTATTGAGGCAACCTTCTGTAAATACTATACATCTTGGTAGGAGTATGAACAACACAGGCACAAACATTTGTTAAGACGGATGGAACTGTAATACTTAAAATGTATCTGTCATACAGATTTTAATAACCAGGTGAAATCAGCACGTCACGGCTCTGAGCTTTCGTGCAGGGGTAATCAGCTATGCAACTGACTGTCCATGAACTAAAAGTGAACTAGTCACTCAGAAGTGCAAGCATACTTCTTTCACTCATGCCTGAGAAGAACTCCTCCCTTAGACTGTCATAAAGATTCTGACCATAAAGAAAACATACTACGCTGAATAACTGCAAGTACACTAGTGCTAAAACACCAGCAAGAATATGGAGCCCCAAGTCAGCAAAAGTTAACAGTTTCTTAATCAAGATCTCCCAGAGCACAGAACGACTCTCTTGATAGCCTTCACTGGTACTTCCAAAGGATGCTCCTACCTCTTTATGGTTTATGGCACCTGCATGGATAATATAAATATAAACGTATGCATGTATGTAAGTATAGACGTAAAAGCCAATGTTGATTAGGGTCTGGGCAGAATCTGCTAGGTGTCACATTTGGTCTTGACCACTCTAAAGGTTGTATAGGATCATTGTAAATTATGATGCCTTCATAAGAAAATGAAGTTGTGTGTGCTAATGGTTCAGAGGGAGGGCACAGGAGCTAAGATGACTGTAGCATTTGAATCCCACCTGTTCCCCAAAGGTGAGTGAGCTTCAGAAGTTAGTTAATAACTTTCTGCTTCTGGAACTACCCGTGTGAAAATAAAGATAATAAAAAACACCGATAGCTCAATGCTATACAAGCGAGGGAAGCTGCTATAAAAATGAAATGCACTGATGTAAAGGTCTTAAAATGTGCAATGCAGTTACAATAACAATTATTACTGTGAGTGTGAAAAAAATATGAAAAGGTTGGTTAATTAATATAATTGCTATCTAAACAAACAAAGCCTATTCAAGAATTTATTTATTGATGTGCTTTAAACAAAAAGGCTCTTTTTGTTTGGAATTGGAACAGTACTAGAGAAGCACATGTCTCCTGCCCCCTCCTCCCCAATACACATGCCCTTTTTTTTCTGGCAAGGTATCTATTTTGGGAAAAAGTTATTTTTCTTAGGCAAATGGGCTACAGATTTTTAAAGAATCACATTGTTATAAATTTAAAAAAAATTAAGACATACCCAAATTCATGGAAGTCGTAGTAATAAATTCTTAAATAATCAAGAGGTAATCTGGTTCAAAATAACAGAGTCCAATAGGAGATGTATATACTCACTTTCGCTGTAGAAGAAGGCAGTAATCCACGATGGCGGGCACCATGTCCTGTGGGCAAAGCAGAAAGCGTTAGTCCCACTGCTCCGTCCTGTGCCCACTGCTTAGATACAACAGCAGATGCAACTGGTCTGCTACACTGGTGAGAAACTGTCACTGTTACTGTCACTGCCATCCCGTTGCTCATCGATTTGCTCGAGCGGGCACCAGTAATGTCTCCATTGTGAGATAAGTCTGATGAGAAATCAGATAAAAATTTCCCCAGCACCCTTAACCCTTCTCCACCTGCAAGCCAGCACCTATCCTGCACGCTGGCCCACAGACCCACAGCTATAACCAAGGAAGGGCACCAGTGGTTTTCAACCTTCACGCCTGCAGACTGTTACCAGTGACTGAAGAATCTGCCTGACAGCGGGCTGTTGGTGGGCAATTTGACACTCTGGGTTGGATGTCTTAAAGCCGTGAAAATGATTTTACCCAGTAATTTTTTTAAATTTATTTTATTCTTTCATTAGTGAATCACCATGAGGGTACAGATACAGATTCACACATTTTCGAGCTTGTTTTTACCTCATACAATGTTCGCAAACACATCCCTCCACCAGTGCCCATTCTCCACCACCAATAAGCCCAGTATTCCTCCCACCCCCCCCAGTCCCATCTCCCCCCACCCCACCTGCCTCTGTGGCAGGGCATTCCCTTTTGTTCTCTCTCTCCAATTGTTTACCCAGTAATTTTATCTAGAATTTTATCCTAAATACATGTGGGTAAAGGTGGTGCCCGGGACTTATTTCTGACTCTGGACTTAATATGCAACATGGGGGGGAGTCCATCAAAAGTACTAATTAGCCTGTACAATGTTATAAGAAACATTAGGTGAAAGTATGCTTATTTATCTGTCATTTCTGTAAGGAACATTTGAGAGGAAGAAAAAGAGAAAACAGAAGAAAATGCATCAAATTGGTAATAGGCCACCGTTGATTCTGCCGGGGGCTGGGCGGTTAAGGTTGGCCATATTTTATCACAATTCTCCAAACCAGTCATTTCAAGGTTGATTTCGCTTTTTCAGTTTCATAATATTTTGATTGCTTTACATTCATCATGTATAGACTCCCATCAAGCAAATGACAACCTATAATTTTGGACTTTTTCAACAGAAACAGTTTAAAGGCGAAGCCGTGGCTTTATTAGCATTGGAAATTGCCAAGGAACCCGGCACCGCATTTCTGCAGCTCGCTCTTATTTTCTCCCGGCTGCAGAGAAATGATTTCCTTTACAAGGCTAAAAGGCCTACGTTGTAGGAAGGGAAAGAGGAAAATCCCATCAGGAGAGCAGAGGTATGCAAAGGGGGGATGTGCCACCAAACACTTCTTTGACAAAGTGGACAAACCCAAGGAACCATTCCTATTTCAGTGTAACGGGGCTCAGAAGAAAGAACCCGCAACCTTCAAGGGACCCCAGGGTGGCTCTCACACGCCCCTCTGCTTCCTGTAGCCACCAGGACTTCTAGGACTGGATTTATAATCTCAGCCAGGATTCCTTACAAACAAGAAGTAAAATTATCATTTTTTTTTTAAAAGGTGCTTAGAACTAGAGGCAGACTCAACCCTGAAGCCCTGAGGGAGGGTCCAGAGGGCCGGGAGACTGGGCGAGACCTCCCTAGAAATGCTAGAGAAGATGCAACAAACATTCTTTGAAAAAGACAGTCGGGGGCTGGAGTGATAGTGCAGTACAGTGGGTAGGGCGCTTGCCTTGCACACAGACAACTTGGTTTCAATCCCCAGCGTTCTAGGTGGTCCCCTGAGCATCACCAGGGGTAATCCCTAAGCACTGACGGGTGTGGCCCATACATTAGCCCCCACCCTCACCCCCCTACCCCCCAAAAAATAATAAATAAATAAATAAATAAAAATAAACACATAACACAGGTGAATTCCCAAGAAAGTAAAGGCAGCGTCCAGGGCTCGAAAGTGAAAAACGAAACCGAAAACCAGAGCAATCTGCCCCGAGCTGTCACTGAGATGCCCTAACTCTGTTAGCAACATAAGAGCTTGGGCTCATGCAAGAAAAGCTGACACCTTCGAAACAAGGGTTCTGAAGCAGATACTCCTCAATCCAAGACTCCCATAAAGTCTGAATCTTTCTTTAGTGAGAGGACGGGGAGGGGGGAGGGAAGGAAAATGGGGGGGGGGGGAATCCTGCCTACAGGCATAGAGAGATGACAGAAAGATTGCCCGCATCAGCCCAGACCCAGTTGGAGGTAAATGAGCACTCTGCAAGCATCGATAATCAAGTTCCTGCATGCAGGGGGATGTGGGAATTGAATTCACATTTTCTCCCTAGAAAGGGAACAATCAAGGCAACAAAAGTAATGCAGTGATCCTGAAAATAAGATACTCGTAGGCCACTTGAAAAAAGTTGATTCAGACTCTCTCTGGCTAGAGTGCTTAATACAGGTCAACTAAGTTCACCTGGTAAAGCCCTACTGGAGGTAGGCTCAAAAGGAAAAAGTCTTGGAGCAGGGAGATCACACTGGGTAGGACACCACAACCACGGTCAACCAGGCTCCCAGCACCACATACAGTCCCGTGAACAACACCAGGGGTGATCCTGGAGCACAGAGCCAGGGGCAAGCCTTGAGCCCAGCCGAGTCTGGCCCCAAAGGAACAACATCAGCACCTCAAGAGAAGCACTGGAGTAAGAAGAGCAGCAGGAAAGACCAGGAGCAGGGGAGGAGTCCCTGCCACCGAACTTCAAATAATGCAATGATCAGCTATAAGTTACTGAACATTTTTGGTAAGTGGGGTAGAGGACTGGGGTCACACACACCCAGCTAAGTCCTGGCTCTGTGCTCAGGGATCACTCCTGGTTATGCCGGGGGGACTCTGACAGGCAGTGCTGCAGATCCACCCGGGGTCAGTCCTGCGCAGGCAAGTCCCCTTCGCTGCACCACCTCTCCAGCCCAACAATATTCACCTTCTATTTATAATTTTGTACATTTTCTTTTTTCCTCTGTTTTGGGGAAGGAGAAGGATTGGGGCCACCCCCAGCAGTGAGGAGGGGCTATTCCTAGCTATGTGCTCAAGGGTGACTCCTGGCAGTGCTCAGAGGACCATATACAGGGCCGAGAACTCAAACCAGGGTCAGCTATATGCAAGGCATGGACATTATTTCTTGTACTCTGTTGAATCTTGAGTCTCTCCAGACTCTGTTTAAAATTATTAAAAGTGTCAAGTAAGGAACTGGGTGTCAAGCCTTGGGCTAAGGATACACTACCTTAATTACTGTGAGACAAAACCATCAGATCCAGGTAAGCAGACAGAGCTCTACTGTGGATTTAGAGTGGGAGAATCCGGAAAACCAAGACTGAGATAGAAAGTTAATACAGTAGTCAAGGAGAGCAAAAGAGAACTGAACTCAGGGCTGGAGCGACAGTAAAGCAAGTAGGGCGTGTGCCTTGCACACAGCCGACCCAGGTCTGATCTCCGGCATCCCATATGGTTCCCGAGCACTACCAGGAGCAATTCCTGAGCGTAGAGCCAAGAGTAACCCCTGAGCATTGCAGGATGTGATTTAAAAAGACAGAATAGGATGAACCAAGAGCCGCGGCACGAGAAGCAGAGCCTCCGCGCCTATTGACTGTGATCCTGAGGTCTCCTAACCCATTTTGGCACCAGAGCAGATTCTTGCAGCCATGCATTTTGACTGTGAACTGAACTACAACCTCGTGCAGCCTGGGGAGGGATTTTTTTCCCTCTCCACCCCATTTTTCTGAGCGAAAATGGCGGCAGCGGCAGCAGCCACGCGGTGAGAGCCACCCTCTAAGACCCCTCCACCAGGAGGTAGGACTCTCTTTAGTGACGTAGCCTGTAGGTGATCCTGGGAGGGGAGGTGTTCCAGGCGCGCCTTCCGCCCAGAGATGAACCAAGAGCCGCGGCACGAGAAGCAGAGCCTCCGCGCCTACTGACTGTGATCCTGAGGTCTCCTAACCCATTTTGGCAACAGAGCAGATTCTTGCAGCCATCCATTTTGACTGTGAACTGAGCTAAAATATTAGAAACCCAAAACCACGCGGCCGCGATAGCGGCCGCGCGGACTCAAAGTCTTCACTTTTACCAAGGAAGAGAAATTATTAGATGATGCTTATTCAGCAGGCCTGATTGTTGGGGGAAATTTCCAATCAACAATAGTGAGTTCTGTATGGAAATATGAAATGTACTCAATATATAGAGAGAATAATGGGAATATCATTAGGTACTTAGATGGGGGGTGGGGTGGGAGGGGGGTGTATTAGGGTTCTTGGTGGTGGAACGGGTGCACTGGTGAAGGGATGGTGGTTTAATCAGTATTTGACTGTGACTTAAACCTGAAAGCTTTGTATTTTTTTTTCTTGTTTTCACGGTGGTTCAATAAAATATTCCTTAAAAAAAAAAAAAAAGACAGAATAAAGAGAGGGAGGGAGAGGAAGAGGGAGAGGGAGAGGGAGAGGGAGAGGGAGAAAGGGAGAGAGGGAGAGAGAGAGAGGGAGAGGGAGAGAGGGAGAGGGAGAGAGGGAGAGAGGGAGAGGGAGAGAGGGAGAGAGGGAGAGGGAGAGAGGGAGAGGGAGAGGGAGAGGGAACTGAAGTAGCGGTACCAGGCAGATGAGAAGGCAGGAGAACTACACATTTATGAAGCAAGACCCTAGCGCATGGTGACTATGGATGGGTGGCTGGAAAGTGCAGGCAGCCGTTAGTGGGAGTGACGGCTGAATGAACATGTCACCATGAAGAGGTAAGGAGAGAGGAGAAAGGGAGAGAGGTGAAAGGTACCAGTCCTGCAAGCGTGAGGCCAGGAGTTGGGCCTCGAGTGCTTCCCACGGGCACCGAGCACAGTCCCCTGGCCCTGCTGCTGAGAATCCTGCAAACATCTGTGAGCTCCAGGGCACAATCTCCACTCAAAGCACGTGAGCACCCCAGCATCCCCTGGTGAGCACTGGAGCTGGGATGTGCACAAACACACAATTAAATGTGTGGCACCCAGTGACACATGTGTGTGTGTGTATGTGTGTGTATGTATGTAAAACCCAGCCAGCCCCACCACAAAGTGTATGGAGCCCTGGACACAACAAAACAAACAGCATAATAAATAAAAATAAAACAAAAAGAGCAGGGGAGGGAGTAAAGACGACGTGTGGCGTCTGGGCGGAAGAAACCAGGCGGAGGTGGAGCTGCAGGGGTCCTGAGGGGCAGGCTCAGTGGGATGCTCAACAGTGAGAAACTGGACCCTGTAAACGGAAACAACTGGATCAAAATTAGAGGTTTCTGAGCCATGAGGGGATGTGGATACGAATACAGCCATCCGAGGGCAATCACGTAGGAAGATGGAAACAAATACAACTGGGCGATGGCCAGAAGTGTGAGCAAACACAAACTCTATACAAGACATGGAGCTCCCGAAAGGAAGATGATCATGATGTCACTGTCCACCACAGCACCCAGACGAGCAAGGTCTGGCTTAAGAGGCTTTATTTCACACTGAGGCCATCACTGGTCTCTTCGGTGAGGAGTTTTGACTACAGTGATGAAAACACAGTGAAGCCTGCGAAGAACTGTGAGCTGAGGGATGGGCACTCGACCAGTGTATGACTGAAACACAAGCATGGAAGCTTGTAAGTCTGTAACTGTACCCCATGGTGATTCACTAAGAAAAAATGTTTTAAAAAAAGAACTGTGTGCTGTAGTATCTTTGGACATGGAGGGAAATAGGGAGTAGAGAGGGAGGCAGCGGGAGGGTAGCAGGAGGGAGAAAGCATGAGTATATGCATAGCCAGAATCTGAGTAAGGAAAGCAACAGAATGGACAGTTCAAGAAAATGTGCCGAAGCACCATTAAGCACTGTAGCAGTACAACAGCTAAAACTTGGCATCAACCTAATCAACCTACATGTCCAACAACAGATCAGTGGACCATAAAGATGTGGTAGATATACACAATGGAATACTATGCAACTGTGAGAAATGATGAAACCATACAATTCACTGCAACATGGATGGAACTGGAAGATATCATGTTAAACGAAGTAAGCCAGAAGGATAAACACAAAATTATATCACTTATACATGGTATTTAGAATAATTGGATGAAGTAATGCAATGGTTTAAAAGGGGGATGTCAGTGGGGCTGGAGCCATAGCACAGCGGGTAGGGCGTTTGCTTTGCACGCGGCCAACCCGGGTTCGATTCCCAGCATCCCATAAGGTCCCCTGAGCACCGCCAGGGGTGATTCCTGAGTGCAGAGCCAGAAGTAACCCCTGTGCATCGCTGGGTGTGACCCAAAAGGCAAAAAATAAAAATAAAAATAAAAGGGGGATGCCAGGACCAGTGGGTTGGGCTAGCCTTGCACATGGCCGACCTTGGTTCAACCCCTGGCATCCCATACAGTCCCCCAAGCACCATCAGGAGTAACTCCTGAGCACAGAGCCAGGGGTAACTCCTGAGTACTGCCGAATGTACATAAGCCAGTAAATAAATAAAACAGAAGTGGGGATGCCTCCATCACCCTTGGCCCCAGAGTGTAGGGAGGAGAAGGAAAAAGGTGAGTGAAGGGAAGAAGGGAAGAAGAAGGGAAGAAGGAAGGGGAAGAAGAGACAGGTGAGAGGCAGGGCCCGAGGGGATTTGGGCACATCAGTGGTGCTGGGAATGGTAGCACCAAACAGCTAAATCATAGCATGAACGACACAAATCAGGAGATGCCAACTTCACAACCAAACACCAGAAGGTGCCTGTCAAGAGGGCAAGCTCGGGGTGAATGGGGTATGGGAGGGAGCCTGGAACAGTGTGGGGGAGGCTGCAATGGCGGGGGGGGGGCAGGGTGCTGGAACTCTGCCTGTCTAAAGCCCATCATTCATAGTAGCTTTGTAAGTCATGGTGCCTTAGTAAAATAAAATTTTAAAAAAGAAACTATGCCCAAAGACTGGGGAGCTGCTCGGAGGGCTGACACAGGTTGTCTGCTCAAATGGGCAACACCCCACGGTCCCAGAGCACCCGGGCAACCCCTGCAAACGCCCCCTTGCTCCCCAAAGCACTGAAACAAAAAAGGAGGAAAACTTCCCCAAAATGGAAAGAAATTAAACTCTACAACATGGGAGATTCCATGCTGGGGCGTGGGGAAGGGCTGAGAATGATTACGCCCAACGGGGCTAAATTACTATGTTTCAAATATAAGCTGTTGGGCAGGAAGTTATCAGGCAAGGACGAGAAGGAAGCAAACCTACGGAGCCCCAAAGCCAGAGACCAACACTTTAAAGATACAACTCGAAGACAAGCATGATCACGGGCCTATCCCCGAGACGACGGCTTGCTTCAGCAACCAGAAAGTGACTGCAAAGTCCAGAGCCACACTCGGGGTGCACCAGAGCTGGATCTAACTGCAGAGGGAAGCCGGAGCGAGAGTCTGCGGCTGGGCACGAGCCCTGCCCACATCCTAATTCCTGGAACCATAAAAATAAATCAATAAAAACACAGACATTTGGGGCTGGAGTGATAGCACAGTGGGTAGGGCTTTTGCCTTGCATGTGGCCGACCCAGGTTTGATTCCCAGCATCCCATATGGTCCCCCAAGCACCGCCAGGAGTAATTCCTGAGTGCAGAGCCAGGAGTAACGCCTGTGCATCGCCAGTGTGACCCAAAAGAAAAAAAAAAAAACGCACAGACATACACTGTGAGCATACAGGGGTTAAGGCACTTGCCTGACACGCAGCGGACCCTGCTCTGAACCCAGACCCACAGGGAGGCCCCAAGCGCCCCAAGGAGTGATGCCTGAGTGCAAAGTCCCTCGGCAGTTGCTCCCAAGCTCTTTTCCCCTCCGACCTCCCTGTCCCTATCTGGCCAGCACCCCGGCCTGGGGGGCACCCTCCTTCGAGTAGGCAGGAGCCTGCAGTGATGGGCTGTCCTGGGGAAACAGCGGCGTGAGGCGTGTAGTCAGTTACACGGCTGCAGTCTGCCGCCATCCTCACGACCCCTCCCTGGTGTGGCCTACCCCACCTCGCTGGATGCTCGGGTTCCTGCCTTTCCTGCCCTGAACTCACTCGAGTGGAGCTGAGCCATCCATGCACTCAATCTGGCTTTTTTAAGAAGCCTGAACTTTTTATTTATTCTATTTTAAGCATTTAAAACCATGTACCAGATATCAGCTGAAGCCAAGATTATTTTTGAATCTCATTTAAAAACCGTGATTTACAAAATTATTGAGAGTTAGGTTTTAGACATATTCGAGCACCAATCCCACTGCAAGTGTCAACTTCCCTCCACCAGTGTTCCCAAGTCCCCCAGCCCAGCCCAGCCCAGCCCCCCGAGAGGCACCTGCGAAGGCTGGCGGCTGTAGCTTAGAGTGCCCACTTTCCCTGTTGCTGAGTCTATAGTCTCTGCCCCTCCCAAACATCACCCACATTCCCCGTTACTCTCCTTCCTCAATTATTTCCTTCTCTGACCCCGGCCTCTGGGGTGATGAATCCACGTTTTTGTTTTGGGGTCACACCCAGCAGTGCTTACTCCCGGCTCTGGGCTCAGGGGCTCCTCCTGGCGGGCTTGGGGGGACCACAGGGAGTGTGGGGGATGGAACCCCGGGGAGTGCCCCACCTCAGGCCTGTAGCTGTCTTTCCCTGACTCGGATAAAGAGGCCAGCCAGGTGGCCTCGTGCCCACTCCCGGACCCCGGCACAGCAGCCCAGCACCC
The DNA here is from genome assembly GCF_027595985.1 of Sorex araneus. NCBI lineage: Eukaryota > Metazoa > Chordata > Mammalia > Eulipotyphla > Soricidae > Sorex > Sorex araneus. The sequence continues at coordinate 293,206,365 of NC_073303.1, forward strand.
AGGGGCTCCCCACCTCTGCAGAGCACCCAGAGTCAGAGCCAGGCAGCCAGCATTCTCGGGGGCTCCGGGCGTACTTGCAACAACCCTCCCATGGGCCACTGCTGCCCAGGCTGAGGCTCCCCCCGCTTCACTCGTCTGCAAGGCTGCTCCTGCCAGGCCCTGCAGGGAAGGAGAACAGGAAGGACGCTCCTTCCCTTAAAGCAGCACACATCAGTGAGAGCCGGGCTCCACACAGGCGTCCACACCAGCCTGCAATCAGCACCGACAACGGGCTCCCTCGTGCACCGAAGCTGTCTTTACAGTGTACTGCGAGGAGCCGTCTTTAAAACTATTATATATATCCTCATTTTGCATATATATATGTATATATACATAGATATATATGCAAAAAACAGTAACAATAAGTCTCTCAATGAGAAACGTTACTGGTGCCCGCTCGAACAAATCGATGAGCAACGGGATATATATGTACACATATATAATTTAAATAGCTCATCACTGTAGGATAACATTGGGTTTGTCCTTTCAGCCTTGCTGCAGGAAACTTAGTTTACCCTAAAGCAATGTCCTTTCTGTATGGACATAGGAAGACAGTTAATATTATGCTTTGTAACTTTGGAGTTGACTGATTCCAATAATATTCACTCCTGGGTATCTGCTTTCTCGACTGAGTTGCCCTGAGTTCCTAGCACCCCAAAAGCAGGGTCCCGATGAGGGACTGGATGAACCCAGGGCAAGCTGTGAGCTACCCTGGCATCGAAATGGGCCAGGCCAAAGCACCACAATGCTCAACTATGAGTTGAGAGCATGGTCATAGACAAATGCTGTCATGATCCAAAAGTAACGACAAGACTAGGACCCTACTGGGGTTAGGAAGACTAACCTGGCCCGAGGACTGTGGTCTGGAATATATAGTGAATGTCCTCAGGAAGAACCAAACTTAAGTTTGATATATCTCTTACTGTGCTCATACAGAATGACACTGCTAGAAACATTAGAAGTAAATTTACTACAACTATTTAAGTGGATTTCTAGCTGAGGAAAGAAGAAAGCGACACACCTTGGATGGGATCCCGCCCTTAAGCAGATCTCCTAGTACTCTGGAGTAATCTCCTTAGATGAGATTTGGTCCTTCAGTTAATCTCCTGGAGGAGTGGCCTTACACCTCTTTGTTGATTTGTTAATGTTCAACCCACCTTTGTATCCCCACCCTATATGACTGCTACATAAACTAAGACCATAAGAGCAAAGGAGTGAGAATCAGAATCAGGGTTAGAGTCAGAAGTGAGACCGAGTGGGGCTCCAGAGAAAGAGAAGTAGGAGAGATCCGGAAGAAAGATTGGTAGAGAGATCGGAAGACCAGAGGAGAGATGACAGAGATAGAGAGAGGTCAGAAGAGACCAGAGGAGAGACGACAGAGACAGAGTCAGAGACAGAGAGACAGACAGAAGAGAGCACAGCAGCATACACAGAAGCAGAGCACAAAGGAGGAGCCATCCCGATCCGGTCCATACACAGCTCGAGAGCACCGAACGTGAGCGGAGAGAGAGAGAGAGAGAGAGAGAGAGAGAGAGAGAGAGAGAGCGAGCGCACCACCCCAAGAGCCCTTGAACACACTTGACCGTTCCTGGATTTTTTACACATCCTTTATCTTTACTGTACCAAGTGCTGCTGAGGACTACACAGGCATCACGAACAATACATGCTTTAAATATGGATATGCTTTTTTTTAAAAAAAAAAAAAGGGGGGAGAAAGGGAAAGAGGGTGGGAGGCAGGATGGAAGGTAGAGAGGGATAGAGAAAGAAGTTGGTTCTAGTTTGGGTACCACCCTGGTGGGTCTTGGGGAATCATCTGGAGTGCCGGGATCGAACATGGTTCAAATACGTGCCGAGTACCCACCTGCGGTCCTGTCACCCTGGCCTGAAATGCGGCATGTGCTTTAACGCAATGCCTGCTTCTCTCACTCTCAAAAGCTTACAGAATGTCCCTGAGGAACGACTGAAACTTTTACCTCAAGAATTAAAGCAATTAAAATTAGACAATATTATAAACCACAGTGTCCAAATAAAAATAAATAAAAACCGAAGGGAGGGGAGTATTTCTCTAATGTCTTCCATGAGCAGCCCTACCCCTGACCGAAGGAGATTGTTTCTCTTGCTCATGATTCATTTCTATTTAAGATTTTTTAAATGCAAGGTGGCTATCTGAATAAAACACTGAACACAAAAGAGCAAACAAACTAAAAACAATAACAACAACAACAACAAAAAAAAACACCTGATTTTTAAGCCTGTCAACTGTTTGGCTGAATAGGTGATTTTTATTTTATTCTAACAATCTCACCATCTGCCAAGTGAAGATATAATCTCTGGCTTTCACCATTTTATTGTGATGTTGTAAAGGGGGGGAGCGATGGCAGATGCTCATTCCTTTGCTTCTTGGAGCAAGGGCCTAATTCTCTTCATTTCTTCCCTCTTCCTCCCATCCCAGCCCTTCCCTCACCATCCCGTCCTTCCTAACCCAACAGCACCCTGGGGGCCCAAGGGCGACACAGAGACACCCTGGCCAGGTGGGTGCTTGGGGGCCAGCGGGGCAACTCCTGGCAGGGCTGGGGTGTGGGGATGCCAGATGGTGCCCGTGATCAAAGCCAGGGTCCTGCACATGCAACACATATGCTCTGCCGCTTGAGTCATATCCCCAGCCCTCAGAATTTATATTTTCAAAGTCAATTGGGCGAGGAAAACCACAACAATTTCATTCATACGAAAATGATCCTTAACTTTAACAAAGACGAGCATATGTATGTACACACACACACACACACACACACACACACACACAGCATCTGTACACAGACACGTGAAAATAAGCACATAGAGCAGAAACACCATCGTAAAAATAAGTACGTATAAATGCATGGGTCCATTTGCACGAAGTGTGGCCCATAACCGTTGCTCGGAGCCTGGCAGCTGGTACTCCTCCAGCAACCCAGAGCCCAGGGGCAGCCCTGCAGGGGTGTGGGGGTGTGTGGTGTGTGTGTGTGTGTGTGTGTGTGTGTGTGCGTGTGTGCGCGTGTGTGTGTGTGCAGTTTATGTGTGTGTGTGTGTGTGCTCATGCACTTATGGATCTTTCCTCTTCTTTTCAGGTATGAAGGCAAAAGAATCTTGCAGGAAAGACCCCAGCTCCCCAGAATGAACATTCCCAGCAACCTGGGACAAGGTGACGTGCTGGGCACCAGCATCCTTGCCTCTTCCCCAGATCACTTCAGGAAAATCGTGAGCGAGAGAAGTTCCTACTGCCCACTCCGGGCTGAGCTTCTGGTCACTGGACCCCGTGGCAGAAACACACCTACTGCTGTGAGGTGCCAGTGGCCTTGAGCGATCCGTCCCCCTGGGAATGTAAAAGGGGGCCGGGAACAGAGCTTCACAGTGACTAATGACAGAGGTTCCACTTAAAATATATTCTTTTAATTTTTTTCTTTCCACATTACTAAAGCGCCGTGACTCATTCACAGCGGAGCTGTATGCACGCAGCAGTGCAGCACCAACCGCACCCCAGTGCCAACTGCCCTCCGCCACCGTCCCAGCCTCCTTCCCCAGCCCCCGCCCAGCCCCGGCCTGCCCTCTCGATGGGCTGACAGGCGCCTTCTAAGTTTGGTTGTTGAGGTCGGAGGCTTTCTGACTCTGTGGTTCAGATATCTGGCTCGGTCACTCCTTAGTTCCGCCTTTGTCCCTGAATCCCACCCTGGCCCCTGTCGCTTCTCATCTGTCTCCTTCCCACCTCTGACTCCCACTTTTCAAACACTGCTATGGGTCAGCGAGAGCCCGAGGGGGCCGAGCTCGTGCTCTGCACGGGAAAGGCCCCAGCAGCCCCCACTGGGAACAAGCCCAGCAGCCCTCCCCGACCTCCGAAACCCAAGGAGCACATAGGAGGCATCAAGACTACCGGGACTGTGCCAGACAAGGGCGGGATTTATGCGCTGCTGACTTTGGAGAAGACGAATGTTTGGCCAGAGAAAAGGCAAAGCTATTACGAGACAGAATATTATCACTCTGCCCCTCCGTCTCGGGTTTTACGAATTCTAGTTAAAAGGTTCAGGATCTAGAAAAATAAAAGTCACAACCTATCAAAACCATCAGAAGATGAAAAAAAAAGTCACCTTCTATAATTAGGACAGGACAAAATACTGATCCGACTCTCAGGAGAGGAAGCCCTGGCCGCCCCGCAGGCTAGCGGCGGGGGGCGGGCAGGCGCGGCGCCCAGCCAGGACACAGGACTGAGTAGCGGCAGCAGTCATGAGTGCCACCTACTGGTCACACGGAAACTCGCAGCGTTTGAACTGTGGTAGAAACCCATCATCAAAGGCACCTCATCCAGGCTGATTAGAGGGTACCCGCATCCCATGAGGATGGTTTCTGGAGACTGATGCTGCATCTCCCATCCAGCAGAGAGGGTCTTTTCAGAGCTCTCCAGGGCTGTCGGCCAGCCTCCCTGCATTCTGATACTTGTGGTAGCTGGGTGCTGCCGAGTCCAAGGGCTGTGAATTCTGAGGCAGCTCTTGGACTTCAAGTCCACTTAGACTGAACTACACATTCTGATTTCCAACCGCCCTGGCCAGATCGCCCTGCTCTCCAGTAAGTACTTCCATGGCCACAATTCATCTTCTGACTACAGAACAGAATGTATATCTCCTCTGGCTTTCTCCTCGGATGAATGGAGAGAGAGAGAGAGAGAGAGAGAGACAGAGACAGAGAAACAGAGAGAGACAGAGAGAGACAGAGAGAAAGAGAGTGTGCGTGTGGTGTGTATGTGTGTTTGTAATTCACTGTTGATAAACCCTGTGTGTGTGTGTGTGTTTGCAACTCACTGTTGATAAACCCTCAGTGTGTGTGTGTGTGTGTGTGTTTGTAACTCACTGTTGATAAACCCTCAGAGTGTGTGTGTGTGTGTGTGTGTGTGTGTGTGTGTGTGTGTGTGTGTGTAACTCACTGTTGATAAACCCTCCACCACCCTGTCTGGAGCTCAGCACCCCACTGACAAGCTGAATTTCCTACGCAGTGAAATTCTCCACCTCACGTCCTAATGGTTACATGGCCCCACATGCCACCTAAGTCTGACAATCCATTCATTACATCTTCATCCACATTAATGATACAAACTTGGATGAGTATGCTAGAATATAATTCATATTAAGCCTCCCAAGAATGCCCATTGGGTCGGGATATTTATCCAGCTACAAATCTATTGTCTCTCCTATTTACTCATCTACTTCAGCACTGTGAATGATAGAAAACGCAGGCAAACACTGGGAAGAAATCGAGACGTACGGCATAGGCAAATGCATGAACGGACCGTCCTCCCGGTCCCTTCAGACGGCAATGTGTAAGTTTCACAGTTATTCTCAGGTGAACTCACAGCAAGTGCACACAAATGCATCAGGTCCCCACAGGGAAGTGTGACATGTTCATTGTTCTTTTAAAGTGACTCTTCAGGGGCTGGAGAGATAGCACAGCGGGTAGGGCGTTTGCCTTGCACGCGGCCGACCCGGGTTCAAATCCCAGCATCCCATATGGTCCCCTGAGCACGGCCAGGGGTAATTCCTGAGTGCAAAGCCAGGAGTAACCCCTGTGCATCGCCAGGTGTGACCCAAAAAGCAAAAAAAAAAAAAAAAAAAAAAAAAAAAAAAAAAAAAAAAAAGTGACTCTTCACTTGAGCCAACCTATTTAATTACTTTGTTATTTCATAATTAAATATTTTGTTTATTTTTTATTTGGGGGCCACATCCAGTAGTGCTCAGGCCTTACTCCTGACCCTGTGCTCACTCAGGGATCACTCCTGGCGGTCCTCAGGGGACCATCATGGTCCGGTGATCTAAACCAGGACAGTGACAAGCAAGGCAAGTGCCTTACGCACTGGACAACTGTCCAGCCACAACGCTTTAGTTAAACACTTACGATGGCTGATTTTTTTTGCCTTATCAACTATATATTTATTTCACTTTTCCTCATGGATGGAAGATGACCTTTTCCAGAATAAAACTGTCATCTAAGTGAAATTAATTGTGCCTCCTCTTCTTAAGCCTCCACATTTAGACTAAATCAAGCTTAGTAGAAAACTGAAGTGACGCACAAAATATTAACAACGGTTCAGACTGTTTCAGTGACATCCCAGATTCAATTCCAGTGATTCCTGAGATCTGAACAATATGAACTGTTCTGCTTTATGCCACATACTCTGGGCTTCGGTGCTCATCACTGAAAAGTTTGTCTGGGCTTTGCCATTTCCAGACCAGTCATTCTCTGTGCTCAAGTAAAGAGAAGCAAAATAGTAAGTGCTGGCGCCCAGAGGCCCAAATATAGACCCAAAGAAACCCAAAGACCTGGATTCTGGCCCAAGCACTGCAGCTCACCATCGATCTGACCTAGAACAAGCTGGCACATGTGCCTCAGTTTCATTCGTAAGTATAATATCTGCAACTACTTCATAGAGGCATAAAACTTAAAAGAGCTACTATGCAAAAGGGGTGGTGACAGTGCCTGTACTATTACACGGTAGGCATTAAACTGCTTAGATATTCATTGTTAGTCTAATTTTTGACCACCTACTAATGCCCCCCGCCTCCCGCTCACCAAGCCTTTCCTTGCACTTGGTTCTGAAAATAATTGTATGGTAAAATGGCTTGTGAGTGGTGAGGCTTTGGAGTCGAAAAGATCTGGGTCTGAACCCTGGCCCTACTTCGCGTCAGCAACATTACTCTGGAAAGTCACTTAACCTCTCGGTCTCAATCCCTCACGTATAACATGGGGGTAAGAAGTGGATCTGGGGGCTGGAGCGATAGCACAGCGGGTAGGGCGTTTGCCTTACGTGCGGCCAACCCGGGTTTGATTCCCAGCATCCCATATGGTCCCCTGAGCATGGCCAGGGGTAATTCCTGAGTGCAGAGCCAGGAGTGACCCCTGAGCATCGCTGGGTGTGACCCAAAAAGAAAAAAAAAAGTGGATCTGTTGTGAGAATTAAATTAAAATATCATATTAAATTAAAATATATTTTAAAATAAAATATATTTTTCAATCCTGCAGAAGAGAGCTCCCTGCCTCTTTTTTTTTTTTTTGCTTTTTGGGTCACCCTGGCGATGCACAGGGGTTACTCCTGGCTCTGCACTCAGGAATTACCCCTGGCGGTGCTCAGGGGACCATACGGGATGCTGGGATTCGAACCCGGGTTGGCTGTATGCAAGGCAAACGCCCTACTGGCTGTGCTATCGCTCCAGCCCCAAGCTCTCTCCCTCTCATGGGTGGGCTTCCTGGCCTTTTTCCTTTTTATTTTCCCCCTCTCTTTAATAAAATCTTCATCTGAACTCTGCAAAAATAAAATAAAATAAATACCATGATGTTTTCACCCCGCCCTTGCCCTGCGGCCTGTGCTCGGAGAAGAGCCCTTTTCAGAACCTGGGGCGCCCCACTATCCTTGCTGCCGGTTCCACGGGGCCGGGGGCTTTCCCCCGGGGGCCCTGGGCATCTGCGTCTCGGCACTGCTGCGTCTGTTCTGTGCTTCGTGGCTCGGTTCTTCTCCCAACACTGCTCCCATTCTCCTTTCTCTTTGAAATGTTTGTGGCTATTATGTCAAAATTTAGGAATTTCCTGTTCTTTATGAATCCCTTTGTTTCTTCTGAGTCTATAACCATGAGAAGCAATGTCTCCCCCCCAAATATATATATATATATATACATACGCACACATTTAATACCTGCTCTCTACAATTTAAGTAGTCACATGGTGCGTATTTTTCAAACCACTATTATAGTCTCTTTCTGTGGGGGAGAAGCGTTGAGGGGCCCGAGGATGCCCAGTTACCCCAGCAGCGCTGAGGAGAGTCTGGGACACACCCAGCAGTGCTGGGGACGGGGAGTGTGGCAGCAGAGCCAACCCTGAACCCTACTGGGAGACGGCGAGCTCTCTCCCCAGGCCCGTCGCTACAGCCTTCCAAATGCAGCAGACCATTTTCTCTCTGAAGTCTAGCCCTCCTCCCTCCTCAATTACGGGTGGACAGTGGGTACACACGGGCTGGAGAGATGGCGTGAGGGGCTGCATGCTGGCGCCCCGGGAAGCAACCCTGAGCACAGAGCTGAGAGGAGCGGCCCACGCCTCACCTTCTGGGTGTGGCCCAAAAGCCAAGCATAAATAAATGCGGAATACCGATTTCCACCACCGGATCCTTTGCACCTACGCAACTAGATCATTAACAAACCAGATTTTCTTTTTTAATTCAGATTTTCTTTCTAGTAGAAACTTCCAATAGATTATCTCGGTGGTTAGGGAACACCTCACCACGCAGCTGACTTCTTCATCAATTTTGTATTAAAATTCATCATTTAAGGTCCCTATCAAGCTGAGAGTCTTTCATATTTTCCCATTAGAACATCACTTTTTGAAAAATTAGTTTGCTGCTGACATGCCCCAGCTTGGTGCTTTTTATTTTATACATCACACATCACACACACACACACACACACACACACATCCCTCATCAGTTTCTGTGGGACACAAAACGTGCACAGCTCATTAGCTTTTATATTATACACAACACACATCCCTCATTAGCTTTTATACTACACACAGCACACCCCCTCATTAGTTCCTACGGTTCACCCACACTGGACCCTCATGAGCAACTCCAAGCACGCTCCACAAAGTCTACTCCCAAAGGCCAAACTTCTCTCCTAAATGTCATTCTTTTGGTTAACAGCTAACTTTCCCATCAACACTGGTAACCTTTTGGCAATACACAGCCGCCTGCTAAAATATCGAGCTTTTTTCCCTATATATTCCGCACCGACTTACAAAATGACTTGTACTCACAAGGTACTGTGCCCAACAGCCCTGCCCCCAAATGCTTTATCTCCCCGCTAAATTCTCTCTTCTTCTATGTGGTGAGGGGGTGGGGGCCTACCCACACCCCAGAGTGCCTGGATTTGGTGCAGGGTGGGCTCTCGGGGCTACACCTGGTGGTGCAGGAGGAGCAGGGCCGTGGAGAGCCAGGGATGGACCCCAGAGCCACACATGTGCAAGGCACGCGGCCCACCAGCTGAGCCACACACATCCCTGATCCTGAGGTGATCTCTTCTTAGTATTTCACTTTTTTTTTTTTTTTTTTTTGCTTTTTGGGTCACACCCGGCAATGCACAGGGGTTACTCCTGGCTCTCCACTCAGGAATCACCCCTGGCAGTGCCCAGGGGTCCATATAGGATGCTGGGAATCGAACCCAGGTCGGCCGCGTGCAAGGCAAACGCCCTCCCCGCTGTGCTATCGCTCCAACCCCCAAATATTTCACTCTTTACCGATAAATTTAAGGGGCTGTGTGTCAAACAGCAACTAAAATGGCTCTGCTGAAAACACACATCTGTGGTGGTCAAGTGAACTGTGCAGGAAACCAGGTTCGCCCCTGAACCAGAGCTTAACTACCTTGTCTGTCGCCGGAGCTTCCAGAACTCCGAGCCTCAATCACAACTAGAGGAAGACGTCGTCGGTGCCCGGCTGCCAGGACTTCAAAGCCCCTACGTTTCTAAACCCGCCCATGAGTGCTCACAAGAGAAGCTTCTTTGCTACTCTGTCAGCTTCGGGATAGCAAGGGCCGTGGCTGCCCTCTCACTGTCACTCGGCACCCGAAGACCGTGGCTGCTCTCCACTATCACTCGGCACCCATGGACTGCGGCTGCTCTCTATCACTCAAGGTCCAAGGGCCACCATGGTGCTCTCTCACTGTCACTCGGCGCCCAAGGACCATCATGGATGCTTTCTCACTAACACCCAGTGCCCAGGGACCGGGGATGCTCTTAGCACCCAGCAACACTGGGTCACAAGGCACCCATTCGTGCCCAATCCTGCCCACGGCAAATTCTGAATCGCTCACAGCAGAGAAAGGCTTTTACATATTTTTTAAGAATTGCTTTGAAACAACAACAAAACAAGTGACTGACACCATATATGCTCTCCTCCTCCCCCAACAGCCCAAATTTTTCCATCAGGTTCTTTTTTAGAAGGTGTCTGACGACTGTGATAGACTCCAACTATCTGTTAAGAGGAGGTGGGGGGAGAGACAGGGGTCTAGAAATGGGGGAAGAAAAAGATCTGCAACAAAGCACTTGGTACAAGAGCTAGGACTCTGAATCCCCCTGGATGGCCACTGACAGATCAGTGGCTCATCAAGATGCAGTATATATACACAACGGAGTATTACACAGCTGTGAGCAATGATGAAATCATGCAGTGCACAGCAACATGGATGGAAATAGAAGACCTCATGCTAAATGAAGTAAGCCAGGAGAAGGAGAAACAGAGATGACATCAATTATATGTGGTATTTAGAATAATTGGAAGAGGGAATACAATGTTCTGAGAAAGGGGGATGTCCAGACCAACCTTGGCCCCAGAGTACAGGGAGAAGAAAGAAAGAGCGAAGGGGAGGGGGAGAAGAAACAGATGAGAAGCAACAGGGGCTAGGTCAGGGGAGGCAGGTACAAAGGTGGTGCTAAGGGATGAGAGAGCCAAAAGGGAGAGGGAGAAGGAGGGGGAGAAGAGGGGGAGAGAGGGAAAAGAAGAAGAAGGAGAGGGAGAGGGAGGGGGAGAGGGGGTAGTGGGGAGGGGAGGGAGGGACTGGTCTGCTCTTGAGGGGCTCCTTGGAGAAGTGACTTCCTGTGGTGAGTGCCAGGTAATCTGAGCAGGTGCTGTGCCTTCCTGCTCCATCCTTCTCTTTCACATAAGAGCCCGTGCTCTCACCCCTCCCGTGCTCTCTCCCCTCCCGTGCTCTCACCCCTCCCGTGCTCTCTCCCCTCCCGTGCTCTCTCCTCTCCCGTGCTCTCACCCCTCCCGTGCTCTCTCCCCTCCCGTGCTCTCACCCCTCCCGTGCTCTCACCCCTCCCGTGCTCTCTCCCCTCCCGTGCTCTCACCCCTCCCGTGCTCTCTCCCCTCCCGTGCTCTCACCCCTCCCGTGCTCTCACCCCTCCCGTGCTCTCTCCCCTCCCGTGCTCTCACCCCTCCCGTGCTCTCACCCCTCCCGTGCTCTCACCCCTCCCGTGCTCTCACCCCTCCCGTGCTCTCTCCCCTCCCGTGCTCTCTCCCCTCCCGTGCTCTCTCCCCTCCTGTGCTCTCACCCCTCCCGTGCTCTCTCCCCTCCCGTGCTCTCACCCTTCCCGTGCTCTCACCCCTCCCGTGCTCTCTCCCCTCCTGTGCTCTCACCCCTCCCGTGCTCTCTCCCCTCCCGTGCTCTCTCCCCTCCCGTGCTCTCACCCCTCCCGTGCTCCCACGTGGCCGCGCACCTGCTACTTCAAGGTTTTCTCCTTCTGAGCACTCCGCAAATCCTGCCGCGGAGCTCGAACACTGAAAGCCATTCTGGGGGGGTGGGTACCAGCAGTGCACTGGGTTTTCATTAAAGGAGATTCAAGGGTGAGCCCCAGCAGGATGTGGTGGTATCGGTGTGTCCACCTCGCCTGGTGCTCCTCCGGCCACGACAAGCATGAAAGGGGGCGCCAGACCCGCCCGGAGCGAGGCCTCCGGCAGGCCCTGGGCAGGCGTACCTGGAAGTGCTGCTCCATCACCTGGATCTTGCCCTGGTCTGGGCACTTCTTCAGAGCTCGGTCCGCATAGTGGAATAAGATTTCTACCATCTGTAAGAAAAACAGCCCGCTATAGAAAGAAAAATCGATCTCTAGGATGTTTTAATACCTACTCTATGTGACCATCCTGCATAACGCCGGCTCAGAATTCACGATATTTAAGATATAATAATGAAGAATTGTAGCAGCTTCGCTTCCCTATTTTTAAAGCCCCAACCTAATTTCTCCCAGCCCCTGGGACAATACTAGTATGCTAATCTTTTCTTATAAATATCTCCAGGCTCTAGACCTCAGTAGTATCTATATTGCTCAGCAAATGAAAAATAGAAGTTAAGCTCCTCGGTTATCCTCCACTGCAGGCCTTCCCTAGAGAACACAATCAATTCTTCTTAGCGGATAATGAGAAAATCATTCATGAGTCTAAGGAGTCATCAAGTTCCGCTCTTCTTATTCGTATTTTTCTGAATGTTTAGACTAATTTGGAATATAACTTTCACCAATGCGCCTGCACGGCACCAGCAGAGGAGTGACTACTGCAGACGCAGCCAATCAAGGACGAGCTAGGGAAACAAAGCCGGCAGGAAATATCAGCACTCAACGTTAATAATAAGACTAATAAAATCTGCGACCTCGGGCAACACTTGCACATGCAGTTATTTCTCATAATTACTAATCAGCGTATAAAAAATGAGTAAATGTCAAAGTTCTATGGGTTATAATTAGGTTCAGAAGTAATCCTGACCCTCAGGGTCCCTCCGACTTCTATCTGAGTCTTTGGGCTCTTTTACTACTCTATCATCTGCATAAGAAGACAAGCATGGGGAAAAGAAAAAGTTGTTAATGGGGGCTGGATCGATAGCACAGCAGGTAGGGCGTTTGCCTTGCACGCGGCTGACCGGGGTTCGATTCCCAGCATCCCATATGGTCCCCTGAGCATGGCCAGGAGTAATTCCTGAGTGCATGAGCCAGGAGTAACCCCTGTGCATTGCCGGGTGTGACCCAAAAAGCAAAAAAAAAGTTGTTAAGAAGGAATTTTGAAAGCATTCAAGATGGCCACAGGGAGTTATAACCTGACTTATTGTTTCAATACGCTGCCCCTCGGCTGCAGCGCCCTCACCTGGGGAGGAGCAGACACTGCGAGCAAAGCGGGACTGCCCTTCCGCAAACCCTCGAGAAGACTCACCCGATCGGCAACCACAGCCCTCCGCTTGCCGGCATCCCCGGATAATCCTGCAGAGACCACAAAATCCAGCACAAAATCAAAGCTGGGCTCACGATGGCCGAAGCAAGACCGTCTCGGAATTCTATTCCTCACCCGCACTAACAACAGCTTTATATACAGTGATCCTTAGGTATCAAAATGGGAGGCGCACGGGCCTGAGAGTCAGGACAGCGGGGAGGGCACGTGCTCCAACCCCTGGGCTGCCAGGAGCCATCCCTGGGTGCAGAGCCAGAGGAGTAAGTAAGCCCTAAAACCCCGAGGGCAGTGGCCCCCCAAACAACAACAAAACTGTGAGACACTGTGCCACTCCGATAACGTTGCCCGCCCGCCTCCGGGGTCAGACAGCATGTCACTGCATTTCCCTTTGTTGCTCTAATACTCAATTTTCCTTTTGAAATGAGAAAATGTAAGAGCAGCATTTAGAGGTCTTTCCCCTGTATTTGCCAGTTACCTTTTTCAATGAAAATCTATAAAAGTTTGATACCGGGTTTACAAAACACTGAAAGCATAAGCTAAAAGTGTACTCTAAGTGGCTAATACTGTTCATTCCCTCCATCCCGTCCCCTCCCCCAAAAACCGGAAACCCCCCAAAACCGCATGTCTACTGGGAGCCCATGGCAGGCGGACTCACCTACGACTGCCTTCGCTTTCCCTTCATGGAAAGACCAGGCGAGAGCCAGCGCTTCCGTGAAACAATCTTGCTTCAGGAGATGATCCACTCTCTGGAATAAATTAATGAGACAAGCCAGACGCTTTTGTCTGACAAATCACCGGTCGGAATTCCTCATATGCTTGATAACGTCCCAGGAATCGCTGCTCAGTAGCTCAAATTATTCCAATAACTCTGTGAGTATCTGATTTCCACGGGAGGGGTCGTCCCTCCAACGAGCACTAGGGAATCTCGGGCTCCCCCTCCCTACCCCCTTGATTGGCTTGATTCTCAGCCAAGCGGGCAAGCGGTTCAATGTGAGGACCCGAAAAGGCAGTGCTGGCCTCTGTGGGCCCTGCAGCGCCCAGACCACCCCGGCCAGCCCAGCGGTGACGGGAATGGGAGGGCTTCAGGGCTACACTGCATGCAGTGCCGGCGATCAAACCAGGGTCAGCCACATGCCAGGCAGGTGCCTTAACCCTGGGATAATCCCTCCAACCCCTCCCCAACACCTCCCAAATATTTTTTGATAAAGGGGGGAAAAAATTTTGTTTTTCTTAAAGCATTAGTAGGATAGTAGGGTGTTTGTAAAGACTAATGTACACGGGCACAAGGCCCAACTCTGCAGGTGAGGCCGGTCACCCCTACCAGAGTCAGAAATGTCATGTTTGAGTGCAGATGACACAGGCTACAGCAGACACGTGTCTAAACTCCCCCGGAGGCCTGGGATGTGGCTCGGAGGCTCAGGACGTCCTCTGCATGAGTCACGTTCCACGTTTCAGCCCAGCACCATCAATGCATGGATGAATAAAGCTCCTCTGAGCCGGGCCGTGGAATCAAGATCGGGCCAATGACAAGTGGCAGTGTTGCTCGCTATGTCACCCTAAAAGACCCCCTCCAGAACTGGTCCTTAGCAGGAATCCTGCCACTGTGGGGGGAGGAGGACAGGTCAGGGAAGGGAGCACTCTGACAACGATAGGGGAAACGGTCACTCTGATAGAGGCTAGGGCACTGGAAGGAGGGAAAGTGATATACATGATACCCTACCAGTCACAGTTTTGCAAGCCACCGTGCCTAAAAGGGAAAAAAGAAAAAGGAAAAAGTGCCACCATAGAGGCAGGCTAGGAGACAGGAGAGAAACTGGGGACATTGGTGGAGGGAAGTGGACACTGGTGAAGGGATTGGTGTTGGAACCTTGTGTACCTGAAACCAAAGTTTGAATAAATTTCTAATTCTCAGTGATTAAAATTTCAAAAAAAAAATTTTTTTTAAGGCAGACCTCTTCTTTTTCACTTCCTGAAAAGTGAACTTAGTGGGTCGAATCTCAGAAGTAGACTGGAACACAAAAACACCTTGCCACTGGCCCCGCAGGGAAGGCAGAGGAGCAGGCCAGCCTCCTGCACGCCCCTCCGTGCCCTGCCTCCTCCGGGCGCTTACACATAAGGCAGAGACTGTGTTCAACTTCGATGACTTTGAGTTCTGATATACGGACCCAAAACGAATTCTAATTTACACAGTGAGCTTTGTCAAGTCAGACACCCCAGGGTTACCCTGGTGTTGATGTACACTTCTGAAATGAGAATCGCAAATCTCAATCATTTTTTTTTCCTGCAGAATCAAAACAAAAACGCTAAGACGCCATCCCTCCAACTGCCCCAACTGACGCTTCTCGGGACTCACCTCTCTCCAGCTCCTGAGCACCATCACGTACACAGACTAGACAGCAAAGAGAAGGAAATTAAAACCAGTTAACAGACTCTGTTTGCAGCACTCGTATCCCGGCCAGGTCTCTCTCACATCATTCTGCATGTCTCTAAGTAAACATTTCAGAGGAACAAGTATTTACTAAAGAGTCTTCAAGGCCCACACGAAGCAGCAAAGCAAATGCTTCAGTCAGTAAGTCGACAGCCCAAGAAGGCGCCAATCCTACACACAAGAGACAAGGAAAGGTCCCATCTCCTGTACAAACTTGACACTGTCTTAAACATTGATATAAAAGGGATTTTTCCTCATAAAACCAATTGCTTTAAAAAAAAAAACACAGAAACAAATCAACGCACTAACAGTTCTGACTCCACTGATTGAGTCTCTGCAAAGCAAATGCTTCGGTGCGCTTTAAAACTCCTAAACTAATCAAAGCTAAAGGTCATCTTATTAGGAGACAAATATACAAGATAAGGTCTCCTCCTGGTCACAAAAATATAAACGTGAAGAAAGAATATGAAAGCATATCCATGAATCAAGAAAAATAGGCATCCTCTCAGAACCCAGATGAACGGAAAGGTTTGTGTATGGGGGGAGAAAAATTGGCTAGCTAAAAAAACTCTGACTCACAAACGTTTTAGATTATTTTGGATTATTCCCACCAGGATCGCCTCCCTCCCCACCTCTCCCGTCACCAACAATCACCAAGGTACCAAGTGAAAGAGCTTACTTTTGTCCCCAAATAAAAGATCTGGCCACCATAGCTGCTGATGGATTGATAACAAGCCTTCTCTCCAACCAGAGCCTAAAACAAACCAAAAAAAGCCAGGGGCATGGGGGGGGGGGGCGGTTGTTAATAATAGCTTGCGTCACAAGTCTCACGATGTTTTAAGGCGTATCAGTTACAGACAACGTTTTAATCCACACAGCTTCGTCCCATAAATGGGGGCATGGGGTGGGGGTGGGGGGAAGCAGGATGGGAGTGTGGTTCTTGCATCAGTGGAAATGGCAGAAAAGACAAAAGGCCCCATGTGACCCTCCTCCTGCACATGCTCTGTTAGTTGTTTGGAATAATATAGGGGAAAGAGGAACATGCCAACTTCTTTTTTGTTGTTGTTGTTTTTTTGCTTTTTGGGTCACACCTGGCAATGCACAAGGGTTACTCCTGGCTCATGCACTCAGGAATTACTCCTGGCGGTGCTCGGGGGACCATATGGGATGCTGGGCAAGGCAAACGTCCTACCCGCTGTGCTATCCAGCCCCACGTGCCAACTTCTAAGTCTAAAGGAAAAACTTGCAAGTCGACTGACAAGGAGAACTGGGCTGACTGAAATGGTTCTGTGGACCAGGACGGGGGGTGGGGGGAGGAGGGAGAGAGGGAGAGAGAGAGAGACACACAGAAGCGGGCTGTTTGCATGGAGGACCCAGGAAGCCAGGGTTCCATCCCTGGCACCACGTGGCCCCACAAGCACCACGGGGAATGATCCCCAAGCACAGAGCTGGGAGTAGCCCCCCCCGCCCCCCGAGCTCTGCCAGGTGCGGCCATAAAATCTAAAAGAAACGAAAAGGCAAGCAGATGTTTCTGTGAGATACATGTCAACCTAAAACACACGAGGAACAGGACAGCAGTACAGTGCATGGGAGCCAGCGCAGAACAAGAAACAGAAACGAGAGCAACTGGCCCGCCAAACGGGGCTGTCATCGCCCACCCTCCCGCCTGCTGGGCCTGAGCTCGAAGCGGCTTCAGGCTCGACGTTAAGTTTGCCCGCCGCTGGAAAGGGACGCACGCTTTCTGTGAAGTTCAAATGTGCGCGATACTTACAGATCCCCCAGTAGATCCGTGATCGATAATAGCTGCGGTAATTTTTAAACTCTGCTTTATGAAACCTTAAAGACAAACCCAAAGGTACTGGGGCTGACATGATGAGCTCCTATCTTATCTCATCTCATCCAGAGTTCCCGCCAAGGCCCCTGGAACAGATTAACTTTGAAGAGCTCTTCAGGTTCTTGGGGATTTCATTTATGAAAATTTAGTGCATGTGGTTTCATCCCCGGCACCGCACCTGGTCCTCTGAGCACCGCCGGGAGTGACCTCCGCGCACAGAGCCAGGACCGGCACTACCGCGGAGGCCCAACCTGGGCCCCCTCCGACCACGCGATTCAGTTACATGCAAAATAAGTCCCTTTTAACAGAACCGCTTTATAAATAGGCTCTCCTGCCGGGGGCGGGGGCGGGGAGACACCCCCCTCAGCGCTAGGGCAAACATGTGGTACTCGGGAGAGCCCCCCACATGGGGACCAGCCCTCCCAGCCCTCGTCACGGTCATTCATTAACATACTTTGAAAAATTAGGAATCCTTCCTCAGTATCAAATATCCAATTAGCGTTTGGATTTCAACTGGTCTCAAATGACAAATGTTGCGATTTTGTGGTTTTGTTTCTTCTACATTTCATTTGTCTGAATTAGCGGGCGCATATTGGTTCTGGCTGATGTCTCCTAATCACCTCTCATGTCTAAGTCGGTCTCCATCTTCCTCAGCCTCTTTTGGTTTGTTTTTTTTTTGGGGGGGGAGGGATCACAGCCAGTGGTGCTAATCTTATCTCTGAACCCAGAGGTGCTTCCAGTGGTGCTTGGGGAACCACGGACCCCGCAATGCCAGGGGCCTGAACCCACGCCACTGAGTGTGACTCAGCCCTAAGCACTCTCCCTCCGGTCCCCTTCCTCAGTCCTTTCTCCTTTTGCTTTTCTGATGTCCCCCCGCCCCCAGGCCCTCCCCTGATGCAGTGCCAGGGATCAAACCCAGGGCCTCGTGCAAGGCAAGTAGGCTACCACTGAGCGACCCCCCCCCCCCCCAGCACAGAGTTCTTTCTGTTTCTGGAACTTCATTTACTAAAGAAGCCCACACACTCCTTCTCACTCTCTGGATCTTGGCTAACTGCAGCAATATGGAACCTTTCAACATGTCCTTGTGCCTTCAACATTTTCTCCAGAGGAGACTTGCAGAGAAGAGGGCTTGGCTTTGTTTTTGACAGGGCTATGTCAACTATGATGTTGGTTTACTCATGTTGATTGGCAAATTGAAGGCATGGTAATCCTTTTCAATCTCCAGTTTGCTAAGCGCTTGCCCTGGAATATGAAGTGAACGCTGCAAATGCTTTTCTGTATCTTTTCAGAAGTATTAGTTTTCCTTTTATAGTCAACCAACATGGTGAAAGCAACCATACTGTTTTCTCGCGGTAAACAGATCTTGCTTGCTTTGGAAAACATCCCTGGATCCTAACTGTTTTTTTGTATACACTGCTGGTTTCTCTTTGCTAACATTTTGAGGACTCTTACTTACTTCTATGCTATGAGAAAATAGGTCTCTGCTATTGTTTATTATAATGTCTTTGTCTGGGCTGCAGCAACAGCACAGTGGGTAGGGCATTTGCCTTGCACGCAGCCGACCCAGGTTCGATTCTTCCGTCCCTCTCGGAGAGCCCGGCAAGCTACCGAGAGTATCCTGCCCACATGGCAGAGCCTGGCAAGCTCCCCGTGGCGTCTTTGATATGCCAAAAACAGTAACAACAAGTCTCACAATGGAGATGTTATGACGATGTCTTTGTCTAGTTTCATGATCACTGACCTCTTGATCAGTTATAGTGGCCTTTCTGAAGAGTTACCTGCAATGGAAGGCTCAATGGATGGTGGTGGAAGGTTACTAGTACTTTGGTGCTGATTCAGAGGTGGGTAACATAACACTTCAAACAGGTGTGAAATGATACCCCTCAAACAAAGAGTTGTGTATAACTATGTTATCCAAATTTGGGGGTGGGGTGGGGGGTGGTACTGGGCCACTCTCTGCTGTGCTTGGGGCTCTGTGCTCAAGAGTGACCCCTGATGGTACTCAGGGGACCATGTATGGTGCCAGAAAGTCAAATCAGGGTCTGCAGGATTCAAGGCAAGTGCCTTAACCTCTGTATTATCTCTCAAGCCTCAAGCTACCTGATTCGTTAAAGGTTATGAGTTTCTTTTTATTCTTCTCAAAATTTTGTAGAATTACTGCTTTTTAATTTTTCCTTAAATAGAATCTTTAAGGAAAGGGAGTGGGGCTTTGATGAAGGGAGTGGTGCTTCTTAATAGGAAGGCATTTAATTTCTCTGATGTATTTAGCCAGTTTGGTGAATTACAGTGAGATTATATCCCAATAAACCCATCATAAATACTAGGAGTCAAAAATACATTTAATATACCTCAAGGATTAGCCTATCCATCTTAAACAGTCTTAGCGAGCCTACAGCTAGGTAAAATCATCTAACATAAAACCTTGGATATCTCTGGGGGCTGGAGTGATAGCACAGCGGGAAGGGCATTTGCCTTGCACGCGGCCAACCCGGGTTCGATACCCAGTATCCCATATGGTCCCCTGAGCACCGCCAGGGGTGATTCCTAAGTGCAGAGCCAGGAGTAACCCCTGTGCATCGCCGGGTGTGACCCAAAAAGCAAACAAACAAACAAACAAAAAAAAAACAAAACCTTGGATATCTCATATAATTCGCTTACTACTGTCCACTCTGTACTATCAACTGCTTTCCCTTGCGACTGTGTGGCCACGGGGCTGCAGCTCCTGTGCTGCCCAGGGTCCAATGAGAGGATCATCCTGCGTATCAACAGCTTGAAAAAAAGACCCAAATTCCAAACATGATGTGTTTCTATTGAATGCATATTGCTCTTGCCCTGTGGTAAATGCAAAAATGTGTATGTCGAACCATTACAAAGCTGAGGAACACATGGCAGAGACACTCAGACTCTCTATTACTATTACTATTATTATTATTATTATTACTGTTGAAGCAGCGTGATCTACAGGAGCGTTACTGTTTTAGGCAAACAGTGTCACTGCACCACACCCACTTACAGTGCTAACATCTCTCCACCACTGTCTCTCGGTCCCTTCTCAGCCCCCCCTGCCACTAGCAGACTCAGCTCTGCAGGCCAAGTCTCAGCATGGTTCCTTGTCTAACTCTCTGTGTCATACTGTCTTCAGACTTCATTTACTGAACTTAAATACTATAACACTATCATTTTCTTTTTCCTTCATTTGACATTGGTTCTCTTCTCTCTGATTCACTTTGCTCAGCACACACCCGCTAGTTCCATCCAAGTTGCAACAGCCTGAAAAATCTCATCTTTTCCTATAGCTTGAGTAGGATTCCACTGTTTCTACACTTCAAAGTATTTTTTATTTCCATGAGTTGTTAGGCAACGCATGAGGAAATCTTGAGATTTCCAGATCTTTACTACTGTACTATAGGGCTGCAGTGACCATAGGTGTGCAAACACTTTTTCAAATTAAAGTTTTTGTGCATTGGGGGTTGATGCCAGGAAGCAGAAATCACTGAGTCAAGTTTCTAATTTTTTTTTTTTTTGGAGAGGGGGTCACACCCAGAGATGCTCAGGGGTTACTCCTGGCTCTTCACCCAGGAATTACTCCTGGCAATGCTCAGGGCACCATATGGGATGCTGAGTATCGAACCCGAGTCGGCCGCGTGCAAGGCAAATGCCCTAACCGCTGTATTATCACTCCAGCCCCCAGTTTCTAATGTTTTGAGAGCTCTCTGTTCTGTTCTCCACTGAGTAAACCTGACCACAGTCCCATCAACAGTATTTGAGTCCCACAACCCTGCCGGCACTGGCTGTTTCCAGCCTTTCTGAGGTAGCCCTTTTTCACTGGTGTGGGGGATACATCATTGTCGTTTTGATCTGCGTTTCCCTAATAATCAAAGATGCTGAACACTTTGCATTTGCCTACTGACCACATGGAGGCCTCTGTGGGGAAAATATCTGTCTATCTCCTCTTCTCATTTGATTGTGTGGTTGAATTTTTTTGTTGTTGATCGTATTTATTATTAGCATTTTTGTCATATTAGCATACATCACTGTCACTGTCATCGATTTGTTCAAGCGGGCACCAGTAACGTCTCTCATTGAGAGACTTATTGTTATGGTTTTTGGCATATCCAATACGCACAGGTAGCTTGCCAGGCTCTGCCTCGAGGGCTCAATACTCTCGGTAGCTTGCCGGGCTCTCCGAGGGGCCGGAGGAATAGAACTCAGGTCGGCTGCGTGAAAGGCGAATGGCCAAGCCCTGTGCTATCGCTCCAGCCCCATTAGCATATGATGAGCACTTTTTTTCAATGAGTAGTATGTCTTTTTATTTTAAACATCATTTCTTGCAGTGAAGAAACTTTTTCTTTTGATGCAGTCCATTTATTTTTGCTTCTGCCTTCTTGGCCAGTGGTACTGAATCATTAAAAGTTACCTCTTCAGAGGTAACACGGGAACTATGTTTTCCTCAACGTATTTTGTGGATTTGGGCCTAATATCTAGGTCTGAGACGCACTCTGAATTAACTTCTAATTCTGAATTAAAGTTTATATCTAACATACTAAGATTCACTAAGTGCATAATCCAAATTATGAGTAACATTCATATTTTGCATGTTGTTAGCCGCTTTTCCTAGCACCATTTGTTAAGACTGTTCCTTGCCCTATTTCATGCATCAACGTTTTTGTCACAGACTGAATGCCCACAAATCTGAGTATTTCTCTCTGGGTTCTCGAATTCTATTCCATCAGTTAAGATCTGCCTTCAATCCAGTGCCACGGTTTTATTAAAACAATAGAATTTAAAGTTAAGGAATGCAAAGCTTCCCATCATCTTCTTTTTTTTTTTCCTCAAAAATACCTTATTTGGGAATTTTATTACTTCATAAAAAAGGGTTTTTTTTTTTTCCATTTCTGGGCCACATCTGTCTACTCTGGGCTCGGGACTCAAGAGACCACAAGATGCTGAGGCTCAAACCCAGGCCTCCCTCCTGAAGAGCCTGGACTCAGCCCTTTGAGCTCACTCCCCCTACAAATTTTAACAGTATTCACTTCATGCCCCTGGAAAGTGCCGTGAGAATTCTGACAGGGACTTCAGTGAATCTATATAGTGTTTTAGGTAGCCGTGCTGTTTTGATTTTTCTATTGCCTACTTTGAAATATATTTAATTTGATATTAATATAACTATTCCAATGACTGAAGTTTGCATGTTGCGTCTTTTTCTCTTTATACTTTTAATTTATCTATGTCTTTGTAACTGGGTCTTGCTTTGTTTAAATCCAGTTTGACAATCTCTGGCTTTTAATTAAAATGTTTAGACTGTTTTCATTCAGATTTAGATTATCTTATTAATTCAGAAAAGCAATTATTGTTAATACTAATTACTCACATCAGTAATACCCAAAGGTATTTCTAATTAATGACTATTTATTAATATGTATAATCTGTTATCAAAACAATTCACTTAATACATTAAATTTTAATAAATTAATGAATTTATTTTATTAACTTAGTACTCCTTTTCTACTTGTACTATTTTTTTAACGCTTATAAAATTTACTAGCTTTTTAATGTACCATTTTGTCACTATTATAGACCTATTAGTTATACTTCCTTTTCAGTGACTGTTTTGGGTTTACAATACGTAACTTATCTGTTTACACTTAATAACAGACTATTTTATGTATACTGTAAAAAACTTACATATTTCCATTCCTCTCTTTGCTGCTATGTATTATTTTGGTCATACATATTATTTCTGTATTTCACAAACATTGCAAAATGTACTTTGTACTTTTTTAAAAGTCAGTTGCTTTTGACTTTTATATATTTCACAGAGTAAGATGTACTGAGATATATTTCACATAGTAAGATGCACTAAGTGCATAATTCATTGTTTTCTAGTAAATTCACAGTTATTTAACCACAAAGCAAATCTAGTTCTAGTACATTTCCATTCCCTCCACAAAGATCCCCTCTATCCACGTCCACCTAAGCCCCACGTGCACTTCTGAACCCACTCAACTATGTCACTAAGAGCCTTCATGGACACTGCATGCTAACAGAGCCAAGCAGGGGTGGAGAGATGGCTACGGGGCGTCAGCATGCTCTGTAGGCCACAGCCGTGAGTCCAGGCTCTAGGACCACAGGGCGGGCCCGAGTAACAGCAGCAACAACAAAGAAAGGAGAGGAATTTAAGAAAAAGAAAAAGAGTGGGGGAAAGGATCAAGCACGGGGGTTTTCCGTACGGCTTCTTTCCTAATCGTACTCCTGGGGCTCGTCCATGCTGTAGCTGGGTCAGTATTACCCGTGCTGCGCAGGACCACTTTCGATTATATGACTAGTGCCCACTTTACCAGTTAGCCGCTGGTGGACATGAAGACTCTTCCCACGAAGAACTGAGTCTTCAGCAGGAAACCCCAGGGCAGGGAGACAGGGGTGCGGAGGAGACCAGGACAAAGAAAGAGGAGAGGATGGACACTGATGAAGGGGGTGGTGCTGAATGCTTGATGCATGAAACCCTACCACCGACAGGACTGCAAACACACCGCCAAAACAAAAGGAATTTCTCCATAAATATTAACACCATCGCAAACATATTACCTAAAACACAATAAACATTTTTCAATAATAATCTTTTTCTTTTTAAAGACGATTGTTTCCACTATGGGGCTATGTGACGATGAACTTTTCAGTACAAGTATTTGCGTTTTCATTTATGTTTGGTGGAGGCCGAAGAGTAGAACTGCTCCTGGAATCTCCGATTTCACCACTCCGAGTTTACCACACGCAGGCTGTGGGGACAGCCAGCATGTCTCCACGGCAGCCGCATCATTTTACAGTGCCCGCAGCACCGTCAACACGTGTGGGTTTTTTAGTGCTGGCCATGCCAGCGGCCACGCAGGGCATTTCACTGCAGTTTTGATTTGAATTTCCCCGGTGCGTAATAACACTGAGTATCTGGTCATATGTCTGCTGACCATTTGCATAGCTTCTTCACAGACTGATGGAGATTATTTCTGACAAAATCTGCTCTCAATCTTCTGTTGCTCCTCTGCATTTAATGTGGTTTTCCCCTCTCTGGCAGCCTGAACATTTTTTCTCTTTATTACTCATTTTGATTAATCTATATATGGTTCTGTTTTACTCCTGAGCCTTATTTCTTCATTATATATTGAGCTTCCTGAATATGTATGTTCATAGCCTGGAATCTTTAACCATTATTCTTCCTCTGCTCCCCCCTTCCTCTCTCTCCTTCAGAGATTTCAAATACACATATATTTGGCTACTTGATGCTATCTCATAGCTATTTTTTAAAAGCATTTTTTCCCTTTTGGCTTCATTCTGGACAGATTCTATTGTTATATCGTCAAGTACATTAAGCTTTTTTTTTTCCTACTATGATTTCTCTGTCTTTAGCTATATTCAGTGTATTCTCATCGCAAGCACTATAGTTTTTACCCACAGAAGTTAAATTTGTATCATTTAATTATCTCCGCTGTCTTTCTCTAACTTTTTGGACAAATGATCTGTAGTTAGTATAAATATTATGGCCTTGTCCACTATTCCTATGTGTTTTAAACCCGTTTGAAATAAATTTTCTCATTTTATGTTGTGTCTTTCTTCTTTTTTCACACACAGTTATCTTCAATTGGAGAGCAGGTGTTAAAATAGTCTTCTGTTTCGTTTTTCGGCCAAACCCGCAATTCCAGCAGTGCTCAGGAATTACTCCTTGTTCTGTGCTCAGTGTGATCCTGGCAGTGCACAGAAGACCTTATGGGGTGCTGGGGATTGAACTGGGGTCCACTCCTTACAGGGTGAGCCCCTTACCTTCTGTGCTATCTCTCCTCCTGAGCCTATTAATATCCATGTGCTTTGTCCTAAGAGGTGATTAAGGGACTTGGAAATCATTCCAACATTTCTGATCTAGCTTTCCAGATTTATTAGCGGGAACCAGAGCAGTAATTACACTAGTCCTACCTATTCCCAATACATTTGGGGAGATGCCACTGAGTGCTTGGGACTGTGGTGCCAGGAACCACCAGGACATCCTTACATTGCAAGGGGGCATCCAAGGCCACAGCGGTATTCCAGGGCCTTCAGGACGACACACAGTGATGCTCAGAGGACCATACGATGCCAGGGACTGAACCTGGATCAGATGCCCCTAACCCTTGGACTATCTCTTTAGCCTGATCTTAGCGACTTCTAAAGACACACTCCAAGACTCATGGCTTCTAGTTCTACACACCAAGTGCATCAAAGCCGTGCCAAGACAACAAACCAGCCTTACCAGGGCCTGGCTGACATTTCCTCCAGTGGCGAGTGACTTGAAATGGCTGCTATTGTAGACCAGCTGCACTTCTGAGATCTCCACAGTTTCCAATTCCTCTTGAGTTTGCCGATCAATCACGTGCAACTTCTCCACGCTGTCCAAGAGCACAAGTGTGCGTGAGTTTATCCACTGCGATTCAAGCACACAGAGGAACAAAGTCAGTCCATTCTGACAGCATTCAGGACAAGAAAACATGGCTACTCGTGACTGGCTAATCCACAGGAAGGACAGGACATAAACTTGACCACACAAGTAAAACAAGAACAATAGGTGCACCGCATGGCACCAAGATGACGCATAGATGAACCTTCACAGATGGCTCACTAAGGGCGTCAGCAGGTAGTACAGGATGCATTGACTGTTAGAAGATAATTTTAAGAGGTAAATTTTCACTGGAGCGATAGCACAGCAGGTAGGCTGTTTGCCTTGCATGCAGCCAACCCGGGCTGGCTCAATTCCTCCGTCCCTCTCGGAGAGCCCGGCAAGCTACCAAGAGTATCCCACCTGCAGGGGAGAGCCTGGCAAGCTACCCATGGCATATTCGATATGCCAAAAGCAGTAACAACAAGTCTCACGATGAAGACATTACTGGTACTCCCTCGAGCAAATTGATGAGCAACGGGATGACAGTGACAATGACAGTGAAATTTTCACAAGTGCCAAGTATGCAATGTGACAAATGTTGCATGCCTAGTTTTGATGGTATTAACGAAACAATTGGACAAATTAAACCTCATAAACATAGATAACCCGAAGTTAATTGTTAGCATGCAAGTGATGCCATGTATAATACACTTTTCCTTCAGAATCTCCCTACGAATTATGGGAGAGTTCTCTGTTATCTCTACTTCTCCACGCCGTTGAATTTTCTTTAATAGGTAACACTGTCACTGTCACTGTCGTCCCATTGCTCATCGATTTGCTCGAGTGGGCACCGGTAACGTCTCCACTATGAGACTTGTTGTTACTGTTTTTGGCATATCAAATACGTCACGGGTAGCTTATCAGGCTCTGCTGTGTGGACTGGATACTCTGTGTAGCTTGCCGGGCTCTCCGAGAGGGACGGAGGAATCGAATCCGGGTCAGCTGCGTGCAAGGCAAACGCCCTACCCGCTGTGCTATCGCTCCAGCCCATAGGTAACGTTATCATTTCGAAATTAATTAGCTTAATAAGAATGCTAAATAGCTCCTGAAGGATGTCACTTTGTTAAATTTGGGATTATGTACAGGACATTTATTCTCAACTTTTTTTCAAATTGAATCTCTTCTGAAGAAAGAGTCCAGAAGAACTGATGCGGAACAAAGTGCTTCCCTAGGCTTGAACTTTATGGTCTGCCTGTTTACTGATACCCTTAGTCTATGTTAACTGATGTCAAAGACAACCAAACTGGAAGTATTCCTATTTTCTTCTAAAATAAAAATATGCCCTACCACCATATTGTGATTACTATAAAATAAAGATTTGACTTTTTGGTTGTTCTTTTTTTTAATTCTCCCAGGAAATAGTTTGTTGCTCAAATCTTTTATGAGAAGTTCTTGTAAAGTACTCTCTTGATTATTTTAAAAAGACTGTCATTTAGGAAAGATATATTATTTGCCCTATAAAACCTTAGTGCTAATTCAAAGATGCTTTCAAAAGTAACCTGGTTAAGATAAAAGAGCTCAGGTTTAGCAATTATCCTGAGATAGGACTCACAATCACAAGTGTAGAAATTGTTGTGATTGAGTTCTTAAAAGATCATTTACTAAACATTTCTAAACAATGTAATTAATGGTCATATAAATAATCCACAAGGAAAATTAAAATAATGACTTAAGTTATACTCTTAGGAGAACAGCTACTATTCTTGTAGGAAAATATTTCTAGAATAGAATCATATTCTAGATTTTTAAAGCTACTCTATCTTAAAAAGCCTAGACAAGTGAGGGAGATGAAAACTGAGCTAAGATGAATCAACAAAGGTTCTGGTTTTGATAAAGACATGATTTCTCATATGTGCAGGAAGAATCTAAACAAAATTATCCCATAAAATGTGTACAGAAAAAATGTATTTCTAAATCAATAGTCTACAGGTAAAACTGAGGCAATTAAATTAATAAACCATATGAAGAAAAGATCTATTTTATTCAGCCTAAAAAATTAAGTATTATCACATTTGGGGAGAAAACTTATATTAGTTTTTGTATTAAAAAATGAGCTATTACTTTATAATATAGGGTCACCTATATTCATGCATAGGCAGGATACCCCAATGGGAACCAGAGAATGACATGCCAGAAGCAACCTAGAAATGTCATAATTATACTAGCTGAAGAATTAGGGTGCTATTTGGTGAAAGAAAAAACCTGACAACAAAGTTAAACAGCTTTATTTTTTAAATAATGTATTTTATTATTTTTTTTGTTTTTTATGATTATGCTTTTATTTATTTTTTTATTGAATCACTGTGATATACAAAGCTTTCATGTTTGTGTTTCAGTCATACAATGATCAAACACCCATCCCTCCACCAGTGCACATTTTCCAACACCAATGTATCCCACCCCTCCCCCTGCCTCTATGGCAGACAATTTCCCCCATACTCTCTCTCTACTTTTGGGCATTATGGTTTGCAATACAGACACTGAAAGGCTATCACATTTGGTCCTTTATCTACTTTCTGCACACATCTCCCATCCCGAACTATCCCTCCAATCATCATTAACTTAGTGATCCCTTCTCCATCCCAGCTGCCTTCTCCCCCAGCTCATGAGGCAGGCTTCCAGCCATGAACCTGTCTCTACTGTCCTTGGGTGTCAGTTTCATGTTATTTTAAGCAGCTTTTTTAAAGCCAAAACATGTCAAGACTATAATACATGACAGAGAGAAAACTGTAAAGCTTTTCATCCCAGGAAAAGTACAAATAAGCTCGGGAACCAGTAAGAACACGCTCAGATGCATAAAGATGTGTTTACACACAAAGCCAGGAAGTGATCCAGAAGAAATCCACCCAAGCACCACTGAACTCCAGTAATCAGGACCTTAGAGGAACTTCCCCTGCTGCCTCAGAGGCAGGCTGAGGTGCATGAAAAGCTCAGACACTGGTAGAGAGAGGCGGACACTGCTGCAGGGACTTACGTTGGGACACTGAATGCCTGAATAATAATAGTGAGTAACTTCATATCTGTAATTCACGGGGATTAGATTTTAAAAAATGTTTCAATTAAGAAAACAGAAAGTTGGGCTGGAGCAATAGCACAGTGAGTAGGGCATTTGCCTTGCACGAGGCCGACCTGGGTTCGATTCCCAACATCCCATATGGTCCCCTGAGCACCGCCAGGGGTGATTCCTGAGTGCAGAGACAGGAGTAACCCCTGTGCAACGCTGGGTGTGACCCAAAATGAAAAAAAAAAAAAAAAAAAGAAAACAGAAAGCTTTCCTGGCTCTGCCAGCGTTCAGGAAATAGACTAAAACAAAATAACTGAGTATCATACTAAACTCACACTTTATTTCAGGAGTGGTTTTGTTTTACTTCTGTCTTTGGGATCTACCCACGGTGCTCAGGGATCAATTCTCTGGCTGACTCGGGAGACCGGATGGGGTGCTGGGATCGAACCTGGGATGGCCATGTGCAAGGCAAGTGCCCTGTCACTATTATCATTCTGGCCCCCAAAACTCAGGTTTTACTCAGTTTAAGGACTTCTCTTCTATCCCTATGTTATGGATCCTGGCTTATAAAGAAGTTCTGGTTTAATACAGCATGAACTCAAAACAATTCATCAACTAAACACAGATATTAAATTTAAACAATACTCACAGTAAAGTTGATGAGGTCGTAGTACAGGTGGAGATGCTTTTGCTTAGTAACGTGTATTGCTCCCGATTCATCTCTCTTAACCTGGATGATGAAATAACAGCAAACTAAATATTTGCGCTTCAGGTTGAGGGACTTTTTAAAAATAATTATACGCCACCTAGAAAACCATTTCTGTTGTGTGTACAGATAAGCCCAAAGTATTGATAAATAAAAGGATTACTGTGTAACAAATTTTAAAAAGAAACCATTCCCGCTATGCTTCATATCGAAATCCAAGGTATAACGGGTCCACGGTCTGGTTGTTAGCATTGGCAAAGGCACTAATGTGATTCAGAGCAATCCAAATTGGATCACATCAGTGACTCTAGTTAGCTTGAGTTAAAGCTTAAATTGGAATTGGAGACAGTGTGATAAAGCTAAACAAAAGTTCTACAGTACGGGGCCAGAGCGATAGCACAGCAGGTAGGGTGTTTGCCTTGCACACGGCCAACCTGAATTCAATCCCTGACACCCTATATGGTTCCCCAAGCACCGCCAGGAGTAAATCCTGGGTGCAGAGCCAGGAGTAACCCCTGCGCATCGCTGGGTCTGACCCAAAAAGAAAATAAGGAAATTCTGCAGTATAACAGTCTTACAGTTCAAACAGCCCCAGATTTCCCAACAAACCACACGTGTCGGGGTCGCTCACATGTACACAGACACTCTCTGCTGAGGGTTCCTTTGCTGAGGGTTCAGAGCAGACATGGCAGTGTTCAGAGCTCATCCTGGCTGGGTTCAGGGATCAGTCAGGGTGGTGTTTGTAGGGACTGTGTGCAGTGCTGGGGGTTAGAACTGGGGTGCACTGCATGAAGGGTCCTTAATGCTGGTCTAATCTCTCCAAGCGCCCACATATGCTCTGTAATCTCCCACCCTCCCCTGCCCCGGGGCGTCAGAGCACGAAGGAGCAGAGGCAGCACCAGATGTCCTGAGCCCCCCGAAACTCTCACCACGCGTGCCCACCTGGGCTCCCGCGCACTCCCTCGGGCGCCTGTTCTAGATTGGGGCCCCTTAAGCTTTTCCCACTTGTAACCCCTTTCCCTCCCCCCACTTCCAGCCCCCCAAGAAATGTAACACGGGCCATAGGCTGCCAGAAGCACCTTGGATTCATTACATGGTTGATTTTGAATTAACTTTTGGTTGCTGTGCGTTAGGAGCCTTCAGTGCCAAATCCCCCCCCCACCACCACCACACACACTCAATTACACTGTGCCGTATGGGGCAGGGCCCAGTTAGGAGGGACAGGGCTAGATAACCGCCTCTCTCCCGCAGTCCCAATGCCTCTTTTCCAACTGCGTGCAGAGCTGACCTCAGTGGACACCGTAACAAACAACTGAGGCCTAAAATTGGGGGCACATCTGTGCATTCATCCTCCCTCCACCGAGTAATCTCCCTTAGAAGGGTGCTCTGGGCTCCGGAGGACAGGGCCTACCACCCCAGTGTTCAGGAAAAAGCATCACTCAACCGCCTCCTGGAAACCTACTCTAAGAACAAAGGGGAAGCGCCTGTCAATTGCACTTACAGCTCCGACCACCCCCAGGATCATTCCAGCACCACCCACCCGGCCCCTGCCCCCACCCCCACACTGAGTACTTGGGAAACTGGGACCAGGAGAGCAAGTTCCACTATTAATAGCTGTGCGACCCAGGGTCAGCCACTTACTCTTTCTCGGTGTCCTCAACCGGAAACTGAAAGTTAGGACAGGACTAAATTGCTCCTAATCTCGCGTGTGCTGAGAGTAGGTCACAAACCAACAGAGTGATGGCAGTTTTACCTGCCGTTCCTAAGCTGTCCTAGGGTTTTCGAGAGTCCTCACCCGAGAAGAGTCACTTCCCCTGCAGGCATGCTGCAGCCCAGCCCCTCTGTCACTTTTAACTCGCTTCCTTGAGGGCTCTTGACCCTTTGCTAGCAAACATGTTTCCAACTTCTCTTTTTCCAGGGGAGAATGCTGCTAACCCGCCACAGTGAACCATTCTCTTTCCTCTCGCCACCAGGGAAGTGTGTACTTGCTTTCTTAGACACCCGTTTCTTGAATGGGCCCTACGGTCTAGCTTGACCTCTGCTCCACTGATAACCAGTCCTCTGGAAAAGTTCCCAGTGAACCACCCCTGACCTCTCAAACGCCCTGTTCAGACTCCACTTCCGTGGTATGACCCGGAACTGCTCTTGCCCTGGAAGCGTTCCTTCTTGTCCTCTGTGACACTGTGTCCTACTTCTTCTCTGACCCCTACAGGAGCACGTCCAGGAAACCTCCTTTGCTGTGTCCTTCCTCTTTCCCTTTCCCTGGTGTGAGTGACCACCCAGATTATGAGTGGACTCACTTCCACTATCACACCTTCCGTGCCTTGGAAATCTCACTGTACTCTAGCCTCGGACAGCCACACCCCTCCCCCCACCCCCGACATTCCCAAACACAAAACCTCCGAGTCCCACCTGTACTTCCAACCCAACACATCAACCCTTCTCGGATGGATTTCTATTCAAGGAAACACCTCACGGACTAAGTTCAAAGACAGAAATGAAATGATCAGTTTGACCATGTCACTCAGTCCCCAGATCAAAATGTCATCCCTTCGAATGGAGAGGGTGCTCAGTGGGCTGGAGCACAGGCTTTACATGCAGTAAACCTAATTTGACCCCTGCACTTCATGGTCCCCTGAGTGACTCCTGAGCACAAAACCGGGAATAGCCCCTGAGCACCACCTGGTGTGGTCCAAAATTCAAAATAATTTTTTTAACTTGTCCAGACAACTTCACACTTCCTTTAAATCAAAACCTTGGGACCCTCTGCGACTAAAGACTTTGATTCCAGAGACCTTCTAACACATTTTGCCATCCAGCACAGCTTCTTACAGCAATGCACTGGGACTGTGAGATGGACTATGCAATTTCTGGCAGAATTTTCCCTGGACTTTATACAGAAATCCAAAACCGCGCAGACTTAACATCGCTTAATTGTCAGCAATGTGAAACGGTTCCTTTCTAGCAGGCCTGACTTTGGGGGAAAACTCCAAATAATAACAGTGAGTTTTTTGTTGAAATATTGAAAGTAATCAAAGTAGCAGCCAATTCTCTAGACTGAACTAAGCAACAGTCCCACACCAGCCAAGAAGAGGAAATATCCCTCTTTCCCGGTTGTTTCCCATTTTCGGGGAGAAACTCGGCATGGCGTCCACCATACTATGAGGCACGGGAAGGGGGATAAGGGGGAAAAAAAAGGAAAAGGAAAAAGAAAAAAAATAGAATTATGTACTTGGAGCAGTGGGGCTACATATCTCTTCATTCTCAGCAATGGAAAACTAAGTATCAAATGCTTCCTTGTTAGTAGGGCTGTCTTTCTTGGGGGGAAACTCCAACAACAATAGTGAGTTTTGTGTTGAAATATGGAATGTAATCAAGGTAAAGAGAAAATGAAGTGAAATTCATCAGTTATGCAGTTGGGGGTGGGGGGCGGGGCGGGAGGTATACTGGGGTTTTTGGCGGTGGAATATGGGCACTGGTGAAGGGATGGGTATTTGAATATTGTATAACTGAGACATAAGCCTGAGAACTTTGTAACTTTCCACATGGTGATTCAATAAAAATAATAATAATAATAAAAATAAATAAATAAATAAATAAATAAATACATCTAAACCTTCCATTACCTTGGGAAGGAGCAATAGAACAGTGGGTAGGGTGCTTGCCTTGCATGCAGCTGACCCAGGTTTAATCCCTGGCATCCCATATAGTCTTTTGAGCTCGCCAGGAGTGATTCCTGGGCACAGAGCCAGAAGTTACCCCTGTGCACTGCCGGGGTGTGGCCGTGCATGTACAGTATGTACGGTGTGGCCCCAAGACAAATAAACAAACCACAAAAACCTTCTTTACCTTCCTGCCTTCAATATTTTTTCTGCTACTTTCACACTGATTTTTCCCAAAGTATCACTTTAATCACGCCTTTAATTATTTAAGAACTTGTGGTGGTTTCCCATTACTACTACAGCTCTTTCTATTTAGCTTTTGAATCAGGAGTCAGCAAAGCTTTTCTGTAAAAGGCCACACCGTACATAATGTAGACAGATCGTCTCTGCCACAACTACTAAATTCTGCCGCTGTAGTGTGAGGCCTAAAAAATAAATAATAATTCAAAAACACAAAACCAGACAAGAATGTGTTCCAAAAACACATCAGCTTTTTAAAAGTGAGCAGGCAGCCTGTCCAAGTTGGCATGGGCGAAAACCTCCCAACACCACCCATCCTAAGATCTACATCATATTTTATTTCCCCGTGGTTCACTCCATCAACATTAATCAAGCATCTTCTATACACAGGCCCCCTACTAGTATCTGAAACTGAGCCGCAGAGTAGGTTTGTAGACTTACGGAGCCTTCAATCTAGTGAGGAAGGAAAAGGTGCAAAGCAAGTTTTGAGAACTGAACGTCACTGCAGGAGTGAAGGCAGGGGGTGGAAGAAGAAGGAAACAGGAAGTCTGGGAGGATGGGAAAGGCAAGGTGAGCCGTGAGCTTGGAGGAGGGGAAGGCGGGCACAGAGCTCTGCCGGCAGAGGGGACAGAGCACAGACGGGCGCTGTGGGCAGAAGCAGGAAGCTCCGACAAGAGCGTGAGTAGGCAGGCCATCGGGTTCGAGCAAGGAAGCAACGGTAGTGGAAACGCAAGGAGTCACTGAGTTTGGAGGCGGAATCAGCAGGAGGTGGGGCTGGAGCAGGTGGGGAGAGCGACGCGTAACTGAATGCATCCTTGGACTTGTGGCTGGAGAGACCCTGGGCAGAACAGCCTTCGAGCCACGCCCCAGGCTGGTGCTTCCCTCTGTGCCGGGCTCCTCCACCTCCCCAAAAGGCCGCTTCACCCATGGGGCAGCATTTGCCCCTGATATATCTCTAGAGGGGGGAATCTCTTCATACCCTGAACCTGCCACTTGCAACGCCCATCACAGAGAGCTCAGGTCCTCGACTGCTCCTCTAGTGGCAAGGAGCTGCCAGGGTTTGCCTTGCGAACATGGTGTGACGCGACATGAAAGACATTAAAGGTGTATAATTGCTGCCACTGCTTCTTGTGTCCGCCACTGTGTAGAGAACACAGCAGGTACTCAAGGGCACTTGCCCTCTGAGAGATACCCACGCTGTAGGCAGACAGGCAGGCCGTGAATGAGCCACGCGTAAGCTTATACACACTCATAAGCCATAATTACTTGTGAGTCAAAGGGGATGGAACTGAGAAGTAAACCCTGACCGAGAAGAGGTGAGGGGCCGGGGGGCAGTCACGATTTTCCATGTTAACCACTAAAGCCTTAGACAGAAGTCAGGCTGTTCTCTCACCGGAGCATCACACAGCACGTTTCTTTGACAGAGCGCTTAGTCACTGGTGAATCAGAGTGAGAAAACAAATCTTGGGATTTAAAAACAAACAAAAAATAAATTTAAGCTATAGTTTTGATTATTTCAAGTATAAAAACGTCCGACTTGACATACTTGCCAAATCAAACTCTCTCTCAATAGTGCCACCAATCTCACAAGGTAACAGCATAAATCCTTTCATCTCTCTCAGCTGCAGCCTGGCTGCACTGTCCCATCCGCTGGTTTCAAGTGTGCGTCACTGGAAGTCAACACAGCCGTCCCCCTCGCCCAGATTTAGGCCCTTCCCCAGCCCCCGAGACTTCGGCCTTCTCTCTTCCCTCTGGTAAATACTCACTGGTCTCATAATCCAAACGTTTACTATTTTATTTAGTTCATCTGTTTGCTTGTTTTCTCGACATACAACACATGAATGAGATCACACGGTGTTTGTCTTTCTCCGTCTGGCTTATTTCACTGCACATAATGAAAGGTTGCCAAACTTCTCTGGCTCACTGCCCACTTCTCAGGGGAAATGAAAACCACTCAGCAACCCCTGGAAATCTACCTTGGTAAAGCAAACGAACCTCCAGAAAGTACCCCCCAATAGCACCCGAAGCAACTACCACCCACCCACCACTGCCCTCAGGCCCTCCCCCACACCCACGATGGTTCTGTTCACTTCGGAAAACACTGGCCAGGACAAAAAGACTTCAAAACAGACCAAGCGACAGCACCTACCAACAGAAAGTGGACGACGTCTCCTCTGCAGAAGGCAAGCATGGGGTTCACATAATTATTCACGGCCACAAAATGCCAGGCGAGCAGGGGGACGCTGGAAGGGTCCATCTAGGTGGGAAGGGCAAGAACAAGGTGTGATGGTGAACAAACCAAAGCAAACACTCTAGTGAAAAACAGGCGCTGACCAGTGACTCTCCCCCACTTCTCATTCAGACTCCGTCAAGGCAAGGGCTGCCCAGGAGGCACTAGGAAAACCTTTCTGATGCTCGACACCTTGATGAAGTCTGGATTACAATTACGCATCCACTTGTCTAAACACACTTCATGGTTACATTGATTTTACACCAATGCAGGGGAAAACCGGAGCCTGAACTCTAGCTAGGGATGTGCCAACACTGACAGCGGGGCTCTGTGGTGGGGCCCCAACGTGTAAGCGCGAAGTGCTGAGTTTGAGCCCCTGCACTGCAGCACACAGCGGAGGGCAACCCTCGGCACCCCACAATCAGGAGGACCCAGGGCAAGCAGGCCGTGTCACCCTGGCACACCACAGCCAGGACGACAGCGGCAAAGGGGAAGTGTGGCGGGGGTAGGAAGAAGAATGCCTGCAATGTCTTGGGCAATACATTGTCAAAAACCACAGTTCAATGTGTGGACAGAAAGAGATCAATCTATTAAGGTAAAGTGTGAAAAGTGAATTCTAGGTGGTTAATATAGAGATGTTCAAGATGAGATTCTTTTAATTTTTTCTTTGTCCTTGAAAATGTTGGAGGAAATGCCAACAAGAAGCATACAAAAGGGGCTGGAGTGATAGCACTGCGGGTAGGGCGTTTGCCTTGCAAACGACTTGCAGCCAACCCGGATTCAATTCCCAGCATCCCACATGGTCCCCTGAGCACGGCTAGGGGTATTTCCTGAGTGCAGAGCCAGGAGTGACCTCTGAGCATCACTGGCTGTGACCCAAAAAGAAAAAAAAAAAAAAGCATAAAAAAAGATGCAACCAGGGACTGGAGTGATAGCACAGAGTTAGGGCGTTTGCCTTGCACACGGCTGATCCGGGTTCGATTCCCAGCATCCCATATAATCCCCTGAGCACCGCCAGGAGTAATTCCTGAGTGCATGAGCCAGGAGTGACCCCTGTGCATCGCCAGGTATGACCCAAAAACAAACAAACAAAAATGCAACCAAATACCCCTGCCTTACCTTGATTAGTCAGTGCCACTGACCGGACGGTCATGCAGCTGGGCCCTGCCGGCTGGAAGGGCAGAAGGGCTTCCTGGGGGCCCAGGGATATACAAGGTAGCACAGCAGGGAACAGAAATGTGACTTTCCTTAGCACAGTGGCTGCCCCCGGGCTAACTCTGGACCATGATGCTCCATTCCATCACCCCCCTCTTCACCTACAATCAACTCTCTGGAGACAGCAAGAACTAAAAAGAGCCCAACACACTGAGGGGCTCATGATACGCTCCTCCCAGAGGGCAGATCGCTGCAACACTGGTTTCACCTGACCTAGCTCTCTGGCCCGCTCACAGAACTCCACACTTGAAGCCGTTTCCCCCAGTCTCCTGGCAGCCTTACTCACCCGTCCGTAGGGGAAAGTCATCCACACTTTCAAGGATGGTTTCAATCCAATCACCAGTATCTTGAGGAGAGAAATTGCAAACAGTCACTCTGTGACTTTCAAACTTTGGGTCTTCGATGTCTCTGGAAGTTGTGAGCTGCGGCTTCTACGTACACCTACCTTGGTCAAGGAAGCCATGGCCAGTAAGGAGAACTGTGTGATGGGATGGTCTTTCAGCTCAGGCTTGGAGTGGAGAGGCTCGATGCAGCACACCTCGCCCTTGGAACCACTGAACAGACACCTGGACTCACATGTCCTCACACCCATCACTCTCCTGCAAGTGGGATCCGAAGAATCAGCAGTGAGTTGGCAACGGCCCAGGACGCCACGATCAAAAGCCTGCATGACTACAGCCTCTTAACTTCTACTCCTGCGTCACTCCCCCCACACACACACACACACAACCCACATGTCACTCAGCGTGTTCTTTCCACGGGGTAGGTCAGGATGATCACTATTCTCCTAAGAACACTCCCCCGTTTGACGCTGTACAGGAAACAGAGTCCAAACTCTTTACAAAATCTTTCGGGTCCCGTCTGGTCTGAGTCCTACCTTGATTTTGTCCCCGCCACTACTGTACCAGACAGAGCCGCACTCTGGCCACAGCCTCCTCCTTCCTCCTGTGTGCAAACTCCATGTCCACCTCCAAGTCTTTTGTTCAAACACCCCTCAACCAAGGGTACATCTTTCTGCTCTAGTAATACTCGGGTCTCTGTGCAAATGTCCCCTTTGGAGAAAGGCCTTCCTACATTCCCCGTGAGTGCATGTGGTTGTCTTAATTTCCCAGTGCCACTGAGACCAAAGGTCACTTCATGCGGGTACTGGGGTACTGTCTACCTCCCTGCCTCACGTGACTAGAACATACACTCTCTTTAGCTTTTGTTTTGTTTCTGGGACACACCCGGTGGTGCACAGGGTTGATTCCTGGCTCTGTACTCAGGGATCATTCCTGGCGGTCCTCGGGATCAAACCTGGTGGGCCATGTGCAAGGGAAGCACCTTGCTGCTATATAATTGCTCCGGTCCCTAGGATACACACTCTAACATCACACTCTAACTTCACCAGGACACACTCAATAGACAAGAGCCAAGTAAATGAACAGTATTTTCTGAGCAGTAACTCTGGCTTAGCATTGTGAAAAGAATACAAGAAGTAGCATCCTGAATTTTGAAGGACTTATGGAAACATAACACTGTGAATTTTAGCTTCTCCTTTTTTTTTTTTTTTTTTGTGGCAAAACTCTCGGTTATAGAAATGCTCTTCTTTGGATCTAGACAATATGTACTCTTATTTTAATCATGAAAAAAGGAAGCCCCAAGGCCATGAAAAGACTTCTGTAGTCGGTCCTTATGACCACCACTCGGCCTCCACCTGGGCTAGAACAAATAGAGAGAAACCCCGAGTGGTGGTCCCCCAGCCTGACACTTCTGGAAATGAGGGTCGAGAATCCCAGCTCAGATCACTGAGACAGGATTAGGCTGGGGATCGGGGGGGACGGCGGACAAGCCCCCTTCAGCACAGAACAGCCTCATTTTATAAGTCTCCTCGGGTAATTGTAATGCAGCACGATAACCTATTTGAATCACACAGCCGTGCCAGACTTCATGTTCAACTGCAAGTCGTTCAACCAGAGCCAGTCATTTCATGTGTCAACAGACAGACATGAGTCTCTTACTTAAACGTCAATTCGAAGACAGATCCTCCACTGTCGTTGCAGATGGCAAGGGTTGGGTCATCTGTAAACTAAGCAGAGAAGGAATCAATTTTTTTGTAGCTTCCTAAATGAATGGGGAAGGGGAGGGAGGAACAGTTGTTTTGTTTTTAAATCTAAAACAAGGTGGAGAAAAAAATTCAAATCTAAAACAAACACACTTAACAGCACTTCTAAATCACTCCCACTAGATTCAGCTCATCACTGTAAACACAGAGTAATATGGCTCGATGTCTTAAAAACCTAAGGCTTTACAAAAGGAAAACCATCCTTCATGCAGGAAGAGAAAAAACACCAGCCATAATTTATAAAAAGTCTTGGAGTTCTCAGGTTCTTATGCTTGCGTCTCCAAACTCGCTACTAAGCTGAATTGGATACCCTGAGTATGTTCTGGAACGGTCTCATTTTCAAGAATAAAGACACAGTGAAAGACATTTGATATCTTTGGGAAATAAACTTGCCTGGATATATTTTCGGATAATTGAAGTCAATTCACTATATTTTAAAAGAGTTTACTTTTTTTTTTTTTCATGTACTCTTCCTAAAATGTGCTGCCTCCTTGGTCTCTTTGACAAGAGCACGGGCTTCAGTTACTGGCACCTACCCTAGAAAGCTCAAGATAATAATGTTCACAGGGACTGGTGGCCCAAAGGGCTTACGAGACATGGTAAGTGTGAATGATGTGTGGTACAAATGGAATCATTTGTGTCATTTATAATGACGAGTCCCCTTTACCCTAGAGGCTGAGGAACACCCCCCCACCCCCACCACAATGGTACCCACCCCTTCAGGCTCCAATCAAGGGCAGATCAGGCACAGGCGGCCCCTCTGAGGCTGAGACCTTCCACGCCCCGCGTACCAGCAAAGTCAAGGAGCCCTACCCCAGGGCCACGGAAGCCGCTCTCACTGCCCGGGCTCAGGTCCCGCGGGCAGAGGCCCTGGATTTGATCCCCACCCAGCACTTCGAGGACCACATGTGGCCTGGTTGCCCCAGCACCGCAGGCCCACACTGGCACTGACCCTGCAGGCCTACACCGCCAGGCTGAGAAATGCTGGAAGCAGCCCCTGAGCACGAATTGGGAGCCTCATGCCCCTCCTAAAAAAAAATCCCATTTTTACTTTCTGAGTTGAGCTGAGGGGCTAGGATTCTGGTACAAGTGGCACAACACATGTGCTGCGTGTATCAGACATGAATTCAATCCCCAGTATCACATGGCCCCACCCGCCACCACCACGCACTGCCAGGTATGAGCCCTGAGTGCCACCACAAAAACAGAAAAAGCCTAACTGAACAGGGGTCAAACAGGAGGCACATGGCCCCAGGGGTGTACAGGAGATGGTTCTATGGAATGTAGGAAAAATAATTTAACTCATACTTACATTAATTTTCTACTTTCTATGTGTATACCATGATATACTAAAATACTCACATAATAGGTAGGCAATTTATAATTAAAATAAATATACTAAAGATGCAAATTCAGGGGCTGGAGAGATAGTACAGCGGGTAGGGCATTTGCCTTGCATGCGGCTGACCGGGGTTCAATTCCCAGCATCCCATATGGTCCCCTGAGCACCGCCAGGAGTAATTCCTGAGTGCAGAGCCAGGAGGAACCCCTGTGCAATGCCAGGTGTGACCCAAAAAGAAAAAATAAATAAATAAATAAATAAAGATGCAAATTCAGTGGAAGATAGCATGAAGTATTCCCATAAAAAGTAAGAACTGAGCTTTCAAATGACACAGTGAGTCCACTTCCTAACATCTATCTACCATACCCCCCAAAACACAAAAGCAATTAACTAAAAAAAAAAAAAATACATGAACATCTATATTCACCACAGTGCTTAGTAGAATAGCCAGGACATAAAATAAATAGCCCAAATGTCTAACAACACATGAATGAATAAAGAAGTGTGATACATTTATAAATAGAGAACAACGCAGCTGTGAGAAAAATAAAATAAAATCTTACAGTTCACTACATCTTGGGAGGGAACTGAGGCACCACGTTAAGCAAAGCAAGTTAGAGGGAATAGGACTTAGAACAGACTAGAACACCGAGGATCCCACTCATCTTTGGTACAGAGAAAAGCAAAACAAGGGATGAAAATTAGGGGGCAGTAACAAACCCTCGACTGTGGGTTCCAAACCTGATAATATCTAGCATGGGGGTGGAGAGAGGGAGGTGCAAGACGCGGACAAGAAGCCACAGAAGGGTGGCAGAGAAGAGTCTTGGCACTAAGTAGAGGTGAAGTGCAGTTAAGTTCACATGGTTCTAACCTTGTTACCTAATCCACAACACCTCCCCCCCAATAAAAAGGATGCAAATACATGTTAGTTATGAAATGCAAGGTTAGGTTCAGAGAAGAATGGTAAGGGTACGAAAGCACAAGTGGTTGTCTATCCAAGACTATAGCATGGTTCAATTCCAAACGTGTGTATCTGTGTGTATGTATTTTTGTGTGTGTGTGTATCTTGCCACCTCTTTTTCTATGTCGTGCACCACTATTCCCAAGCCACACAATGGCAACTACTACAAACACTTTTAACCTCAGCATATTCTTTTATTTCTCCAGCTGTCTTTAGCTCCTATTCCTTTTTTTTTTTTAACTTCCAAAGATTTGGGTGGAGGGTGTAGGGAGGAGGTCTACAAAACAATTGGCCTTAACTTTAAAAAATACCATTAACGATGTATTCCATCAACCAAATATTTATTGAACAGCTACTATGGATAAAACACAGAAATAAATTAGAAACAGACTCTGGTTTCAAAGATCTTAATCTATTAAAGGAGATAAGATAGAAATGCAGCAACTATAACAAATTAGAAGGTATAACATGTCATCTGAAAAGAGGTCAAAATAAACTTCCACAATATTCAGAAAAAGGAATAATTCTACTTTTACTTGTCTTGGTTGCTTTCATTGTTACTAGATGCTTCAATGCTACTTTGTCACAAAAGACTTTTTTGTAACTAACTATATGCAGACATATAAACTCCAGATGCTTACAGACTTTAAAAAAGCATATGTATGGATACCAGAGTTCTGCATAGCTAAGCAACCAAATGTGTACATGATTAAAATCTAGAAGATTTGATTTTAGACTACCCTACGTATAATCCTTTACCTTTTATGCTTCTGAAAATGGGCTTAAAAGCATACAAAAAAAAAAAACCAACAAGGTTCACATTGTATTTATAAATAAAATCTGTTACTTGAGTTGGTTTTGTGTGTGTGTGTGTGTGTGTGTGTGTGTGTGTGTGTGTGTGTGTGTGTGTGTGTGTGTGTGTTTGGGTCCTAAAAGAAGAAAGTCAAGACTGGAATATTAATGTTTTTCCTTTAGAGGCCTGAAAGAAAATAAACAGATTCATTCCTAGTCATAATCCAAAGCTTGGTTCCTTCACAAATGGTGCTTTGATTCTCAGGTAACCCCCTACAAAGAGTGGCAGAGAGCGGACCACAATCTCAGCAACCAAACCTTATAGTACAAAGCAAAGGCCTTTTGCAACCTCCACCCAAGTTTTCCACAGGGCAATCTGTTTCTGCTGGCAAGCTCTTACTTCTGATCCCATCGACTTATTCTTTTCACGCTCTATCCATTAGAATCCAATACAGTGCACAGGTGACACATTTCCATGCTAACCCCTCTCGGGTTTTATAGGGGGAAAAAAATCCTGTCGGGCTAATTGAATAAAAGACAGATCACTGTCAAGGAATCTGCCTATAAGGAAATTCACTTTTGAAAAAAAAAAAAAGGCTACAAAGGCACAACAATAAAAATTGATCAAGAAAGAAAACAAAGATACTACCTTAATATGCAGAATTGCAGTTCCTGGAGGATGAGCATCTGTTATTGATCTTAGAAGCTTTCCACTGGCCAAATCCCACATCGTGATCTATAAGACAACTAAATGCTTTAAAAACACATTTATGGTTTTTTTTTTTTTTTAATTTCTTGGACATGAATATCCTGCCTCCTGAGGGAAATAATCTATTCCTGCTCTATAAACATTGGAGGCAAAGAACTATAAATTTAAAACATAAATATGGCTGCAGATCCATGAAAGCTTAAGGTCTTTATTCCCACAACACTGATCCCTCATCCTACTTTTCCCTTCAGATTTTAAATGTTCTTATACTGAGAGGGAAAAGAAATTTCTATAATGAGTCCATCTCTTGAGCAGTGTTGAAAATAATAGGCAAGGCCGACTGCCAAACCAA
Source organism: Sorex araneus (assembly GCF_027595985.1). Classification (NCBI taxonomy): domain Eukaryota; kingdom Metazoa; phylum Chordata; class Mammalia; order Eulipotyphla; family Soricidae; genus Sorex; species Sorex araneus. The sequence goes on from NC_073303.1 coordinate 293,249,216, forward strand.
GGAGGGATGTCTAAGGCAGAAAATGAGAAAAAAAAACATAACTTATTGCCAGTTTCCAACATGGAAGGAAATACCAAAATAGTTTTCGAGAAACATAGTAATAAGAACATAGAGAGCAGAATACTGCACATTTCAAAAAGCAGCCACAATTAACTAACCTGCAATAAAGAAGTAAAGTCATTTTTGCTTATATGCATACCCATATGAGTATGGGTATTAGCAACAACAAACACGGTTTCAATGAGTGACATTAGAACAAGTGAACAAAAGTCTAATGGAGCAATCCAGGGTGAACTCTACGAATGTCACTTTTTTTTTTCTTTTTGGGTCACACCTGGTGATGCACAGGGGTTACTCCTGGCTCTGCACTCAGGAATTACCCCTGACCGTGCTCAGGGGACCATATGGGATGCTGGGATTTGAACTCGGGTCGGCCGCGTGCAAGGCAAACGCCCTACCCACTGTGCTATCTCTCCAGCCCCCAGGAATGCCACTTTTTAACAAACATTCTGGTCTTCAGGATACGAAGGTGCAGATGCTAGTTTTTTTTTTTTTTTAATTGAGTTCAACGCCACCTTATGGCTAAGATTAAACATATTTACCTGTCCTTTGGCAAAGCCACAGAGAAGTCTCGAGCAGTCATTGTTGATGCTGAGGGCAGAGATGGCACCATACTGACCTCCAACACTTGTGCTCCCCAGACACAGTCGCAAGGCTTGGTTCTGATCTAAAGACAGCGGTTGAGGCGAGTTAAGGGACAGAAATGGAAGGCGTGCACAGGTACACTTAGCAGAGGCTCAACGTCAAAGACCCAGGAGGTCGTATATAACTAACAGAGCAACATGAACAAGTTATAGTCACCTTGATACATATATATATATATATATATATATATATTTACTGAGCATCAACTCAATTTTCAGGCACTGTAAACCATAAAGAATTTTTTAAAACATCAGATCTATAAGGAAGCATAGTTCGCTAGTAAGTCAAAAACAGCTACTAGAAATTTCTATCTCCCTGAAAATCCGAATTTCATTTGTTTTACCTGTGATGAGTAGTTTCATTTATTGTATCATATGTACAATAGTACAGTATTTCAGTATTGAAGAATTGTATTTCCTGCTATTTTCCAGGAAACCAACTTTTTAAAGTAGCTTTAAATCTTCAATAATGAAAATTATTAATTTAGAATGCGGCTGAAATTTGCATTTATATTATCCATAAAGAAATGTTCTACCAGGCAAATTAACAGTGCAAACAGATTTATAAAATAAATGCTTAAAGCATTTAACCAAAATTATAAAGCAAACGCTTAAACTAGTTAAGAAGACTATTTTCAAGCGCCAAGACACTATATGCCAAAAGCAAGTTATTCAAACCTCTACAAGGTTACGCTATTTAAGGACAAGGATTTTGCCTGAATCATCTCTGATTCCTCCAGGAGGTGCTCAAATGGTTATTAAACTTTATTATCTAATAATTAAAAGAAATTTCTCTACAAGCTAGCCCCACACATTGCTTACTTTATATAAAGTACATTATAATGCCCAATGAAATAATGAAATACAGGACTAGGAAGGGGCCCACAGAGCTGGAACCCCGGTCCTGCCCCAGCACCACACTGCCCTCCAACCCTGTGCTGGAGTCAGGCCCCCCAAACAATAAACTAACAGAGACACGGCGGGTGGGGAAGGGAGCTGCATGTTCTGAGCACTCGCGTTGCACACAGGAGGCCCAGGTTCTATCCTTGGTACCGAGTAGTCTCAAACGCTGCTGGGAGCAACCCACGAGCACAGAGCAGGACGAGAGCCCCACTCCCCTCAGCCCCAAACACGAGGGAATGAAAAGGAGAGATGGCGTGCTTAGAAAACGCAACTGTTCAGGAAATAAAGATCGACTTCCGCAAGGAAGAGTTCTCTCAACCTCCACGGCTTGGGCCGTGCCTCCCCTAGCAGGCTCCCAGCTGGATTCTGGAGAGAACACGGCTTAGCTAGGCTGAGACCATGATTCCTCCCTCTGAGGGCCGAAATCGTAATTCACAGGCCCAGGACTCCTAGCCCAGTGACAGCATCTCAGAAGATACCTACAAGCATCCGAATAGCTTCCACATCTGCAAATCTTCTCATAGGTTATCAGAAAGAGCCTTAACGTTCTTTCATTCAGCCCTCATGTCCATCCAAAATAAATACTGCAGGAACATTTTGGGGTCCAAATGCTGACTCAAATACTCATCCCCCATCTTTCCAAAGAGTTCTGAAACAATAGCCATATTGTACCCAACTTGGAGAGGGGTGGGGAGGGAAACCTCAATGTTTGCTGAAATTCTTTAGCTTTTAGCCTCCTGGAGTGAAGATTTCAAAAGGAATGAAACTGGTAAATATACAAGGTCTGCTTCAAAAGCCATCATCTTCAGTGGTGTCCTTTATTCTCTTTTCCTCGCTCGGAATATGATTCCACGTTTTATTTTGCTTTACAGAAACCGCCTTCCTAAAACAGCACTTTCCATGAGCCTAGTTTGTCAGAGCTGCTTTATAAAATTGGTGAATTATTCTTATACATGGGGGCAGGGGGAGGGTGTTAATATATAGTTGGAAGCTGCCAGTGTCCTAGGGGAGAGCCAGGCCCCCTCATACCCTCCTCCTCGGTCAATCTCTGGCTTCCAGACCTGGATCAAGAGGAGAAAGTGGGGGGCCAGGAGGTGGGGGTCCTCAGCAGGAGAAATGCAAGCTCTCTCTAATCTGGGGCCTCCAGGGGAAGGAAAGGGGGGAGGGAGAGGGACTGAGGAAGGATAGAGGCTGTGAGGAGGGGGATGTCTGGAGAAATGTAGGACTTGCACACCCTACCCCTGCTTTCAGGGGACCCCAGACCTACCCTATCAAGAGGGTGGGGTGGCAGGAAGGCTGGCCCTGGGGAGGGAGGGGGCGCTGTGGGGGGCAGAGCCCTGCCTCCAGACTAGCTGCCATGGCGGGTGGGGGTGGGGGGCACAGGGGGAAGGCGGGAGGGCCAGGTTCCTTTGGCTCCTCCGGTCACTCAGGCTAGCCCCGACCAGCCCAGGGGCTCCACACACAGGGTAATGCAGGGGTGCCAGGCCAGATGGGCACAGAGCTGTTAAGACACAGTGGCAAGACAACTGTGTTTGTTCTACATATACCAGTGATTGAGAGGTGCACGTAGGCAAATGCCAACTGTGCAACAGGAGCAAGGTGGAAGCACCCCCCACACCTCCCCTCCGCCCCCAGCAGCAGGACCCTCACAGCACCCAGCTGGAATCCTCTGTGTTCCCAGCTCCGAGAGCCAAGCCGCAGAGTTCTGAGTGATCCACCAGGACTTGGAAAGACCCTCCCAGCCAGGGAGGTAGCTCAGGGCCAGAGCGTGAGTGACGGTCACCAGCTGGAGAGACAGCCCAGCAGGCAGGATTCTTCTCTTGCACACAGCTGACCCATATTCAATCCCCGGTAACGGTAAAGCCTCAACACAGACAGGGGAGGGCCAAAAACAAACAGAAAAGACCTCCCTCCCCGATTTCTGCTGAGCAAACTTTAGACTGTTTTTGTTCTTGTGTGTGTGTGTGTGTGTGTGTGTGTGTGTGTGTGTGTGTTTGGGGGCCACACAGGGCTAAGAGCTTACACTGGCTCTGCACTCAGGGGTCACTCCTGGTGGTGCTCAGGTGATCACACGGGCTGCCAGGGATCAGACCCAGGTCGGCTGTGTGTAAGGCAAGTGCAAGTGCCCTAGCTGCTGTACTCTCTCTCCAGCCCCCAAATCCGACCGTTTTTAAGGACTCTTAAGTCGGGGAAATTAAGGCCAGACACTGAGGAGTATGAGAGGGAGAAAAAGACACCTCTGGCTTCTAGCTGAATACTAATCATCACTTTTCTTTAACTGGCTGTGGGTCTCACATATTGAAATCTAGCTAGGGTAGAAGCAAACTATCAACCCAAACCAGGTGTGAAATATATTTAATGGCCCACTGGGCTATATTCATGAATATGTGCATTAGTTTTAAGCTTTTTTATTTGCTATCTATGAACTGATACACAGTGTGTAAAGTGTGCATGTGTGTGTGTGCGCGCGCCCGCACGCACATGCCTGAGAATTGATCCATCTCTCACAAATGCAGAGCAAGCACTCTAATACTGAGTGACATGTGCAATCTAAAGCATATCTTCACTCTACAAAGAGAGCTACCAATTTTTATCACTGGCTTTCTGCATTCGATCTATTGGTGCTATATTAACAAACTTGCAATTACGCAACTGAAACTAAAACCAAGAAAGGCGGCCTTCCACAAGAAGAAGAAAATAGTTCTTATTGGAAAGTTCTTTGCTTAAGTATCACAGATAATTCTGGACAATTAAACGAAAGGTACTCGGAGGAAAAAAAAAAACAGACAAATGCCCTTGGTCCTTTGTAAAAGGAAAGATACATTAATAATTTATCTAGCTTCACTAGCAACATCTTACACACACACACACACACACACACACACACACACACACACTTAGTTAGAAGTGTCTACTTAAATTTTTGTCTGAGTAGATTTCTGCCTTTTCAGCGCCAGAGAGCAAGCCTCACATATGTGAGGTATAGGAGCTACTGCTAAGCCATATCTCCAACTATCTACTTCACTTTTTAAAAATTAGGGGTTCGGAAGGGTAGGAGGGTTAAGGGGATGCTGAAGAAACTACAGCAGGTAGGGCACCTGCCTTGCATGCAGCCAATACAAGATCGATCCCCGGCATCCCATATGGTCTCCCAAGCACCACCAGGAGTAATTCCTGAGTGCAGAGCCAGGAGTAACCCAAGCATTGATGGGTATGGCGCAAAAAAAAAAAAAAAAAAAAACCAAAAAAATCAGAGCAGGTCTGCCTTGCACCTGTGAATCCCCCAGTTTAACCACTGACATGAGAGAGGCAAAAATGGATTAGGTCCTTCTGGAGCAGGTCATGAAGCAAGAAATATGCCACTAAACTATCATTTATTTTCCCTACCAACTTCAAAAAGTTGGCAGAGAGCTTAAATAAGAAAATGCCTATGAATTTTTTAATTATCAAATGGCAAAATGCAAGAAGTTATTAATAATATCTTACTGATTCACTAAGAGAATATTCAAATCCAAAACCACCAAAACATAAAAACACATCTTATTTTAAACTACCATGAATTTTGCCGTCTTTCAAAGAACACTGTGTTTATGGTAGATCTCCTCGGCATATTCTGGGCTTAAGGATAACGTGCTGAATAGCAAAAAAAAAAAAAAAAAGCCACAAATAATGTGCAAAGTCTGTAAAAAATATAAATATGAACACTCTCTAGGAATTTTTGCTGTTTCCACATACCAAAATTAACCCAAGCCTCTATTTCTTCTCCCCTACTTCATTTTAACTGGTTCCCAGAGACTGTCAGGAAGGAATTACCTACATTCAAGAAGGAATCAAATTCAAGTATATGTAAAGAACTCTACTTTTACTGCCAGCATCACCACCCATCACTACTACTGTTTTCCTCCCTCCTTACAGATCTAAAAGACCAGAGGAGAAGAGAAGAAATATTAGGAAACATTTTCACCAATGATCATAAAACAGCAGAAGCGCTTTGACCTGACCCCCATCTGGCCAGCATATAGACAATTAAAATGATCTGTTCCCTCTGAAAAGCTTTCTGAGGGCCAGGGCAAACTGAATCCCCGTGGCTAAGAAGTTGCTTTCTCTGACTCTGATGCTTACGAAGAGTGGTTGTGTCCATTCTTAAGCTTATCCGTGCCACTGTAATACTGGCATATTTTCTAAATGCAGTTAAGCAACATATGAACTCATGAACATGAGTTACTACTCTTATAAACGTCCAATGTGGTAAAGATGAGTTGCTCTAAATACTCATGGAAAGGCTGGAGAGGCGGTACAGGAAGGAAGGGGCTTGCCCTGCACACAGCTCATGTGGCCAGGACCGAGGTTAGAACCCCAGACATCACAGATGATCCCCTGAGCACCACCAGAGGCCACGCCCAAGCACAGAGCCAGGAACCCCTCCTGAGCACAGCTGAGTGTGGGCCAACCCCACCCACCCTCCCATCCCTCCCCCCACCAAAAAAGTCATAAAATATAGTCAAGGTTTAAGAAATGTGAAGTTTTGTGGAAACTGTTTTTTAATCTTCAATTGGTTCACAAATGTCTAAATTTTTACATTTCTTTTTATAATCAAAAGTATATGTATTTGGGGCTGGAGTGATAGCACAGAGGGTAGGGCGTTTGCCTTGCACGCGGCCGACCCGGGGTTCGAATCCCAGCATCCCATATGGTCCCCTGAGCACCGCCAGGGGTGATTCCTGAGTGCAGAGCCAGGAGTGACCCCTGTGCATCGCCGGGTATGACCCAAAAAGCAAAAAAAAAAAAAAAAAAAGTATATGTATTTGTTATAGTCCATTACTAAGGCAGTTTCTGTGTGTATGTGTGTCTGTCTGTCTCACACACACACACACACACACACACACACACAGGTGCTTCGGGGTCAAAGAGAAAGTACAGAGGGTAAGAAGGCACTTGTCATGCATGCACCCCTGCACCCCACCAGGGGTGATCCCTGAGTTTTGAACCAGGAGTTAGGCCTGGGCACTGCCAGGTGTGGCTGCTCCCATCAAAAAATAAAATAAAAAGAGAGAGAGAGAGAAAGAGGAGAAGAGTAGAGAAAGAAGAGGAAAGGGGAGAAAAGAAAAAAATAGTATAGCATGTAGGGTACTGGCCTTGCACATGGCCGACTTTGATTTGATCCTGGCATCCTATATGGTCCCCTGAGCACCACCAGGAGTGACATCTGACTACAAAGTCAGGAGTAAGCCCTGAGCATCACTAAGTGATGCTCAGTGATCCAAAAAGGAAATAAGGAAGGAAGGAAGGAAGGAAGGAAGGAAGGAAGGAAGGAAGGAAGGAAGGAAGGAAGGAAGGAAGGAAGGAAGGAAGGAAGGGAGGGAGGGAGGGAGGGAGGGAGGGAGGGAGGGAGGGAGGGAGGGAGGGAGGGGGGAGGGGAGGGGAGGGGAGGGAGGGAGGAGGAAAGGAGGAAGGGAGGAAGGGAGGAAGGGAGGAAGGGAGGAAGGGAGAAGGGAGGGAGAGAGTTCCATTCCTTCAACCAGCAAATACAAAATCAAAATTAAGTCTTTGGGCTATATCAAGAGATTAAGGGGAAAAATAGAATATAGTCCTAGCTAAAACATCAAAAGTATACACTTATAATTTTTAAAAACTCCCTGCTTTAACCATTCTTTCAATTAGCTGGTTTTCTCAATAAGCATCTTCCAAGAGGGCACAGACTGTAACTGAGAGCATTCTCTTTCAACATTAGAAAGGTCAAAAGAAAAGCGTCAATGTGGGGGAAGGGAGTTGCGGGCTGAATGAAGGCTAGAGACTGAGCACAGCGGCCACTCAACACCTTTATTGCAAACCACAACAGCTAATTAGAGAGAGAAAACAGAAGGGAATGCCTTGCCACAGTGGCAGGGTGGGGTGGGGGGGAGATGGGATTGGGGAGGGTGGGAGGGACACTGGGTTTACGGGTGGTGGAGAATGGGCACTGGTGAAGGGATGGGTTCCCAAACTTTGTATGAGGGAAGTATAAGCACAAAAGTGTATAAATCTGTAACTGTACACTCACGGTGATTCTCTAATTAAAAATAAATAAATTTAAAAAAAAAAAAAGAAAAGAAAAGCGTCAGTCATGCAGACGAAAATTACTATACCTTTTCCTTTGAATCCATGGAGGAGAGGAAGACCAAGAGAGAGAGAAAAGCAAGAGATCAGTTCAAAAGTTCAGAGAAAAGTGATAAAATTTCAAGAGTATAAGTGACAAGCTTTCATTATCTGTGGGAATAATATGACACATGATTAACTGATGCCTGTAGAATTATGATTATATTCAGGTGGAGGAGAGAGAGAAAATGCCTAGTATTCGAATTATGGCATGGTAATAAACCCAAAGCCATTTTTTAATAGAAATAAAAATAACTTCTAAAACATGATATACAGAAGAATACTAATGAAAAAATGGAAACCCAAGCCCCTGGGGTAAGGATACATCTTTATTAAGACTCAAATTTTTGAAATCCTACTAATTAAAACAAGATAAAAAATAAACCCCACATACCTATAATTTCATTAGACTAGACATAATACACGACTTTTAAGACTAATGATGGCTACTATTTAAATGATCCAGATCTCTACTCTAAGGAAAATCTAATTAAATGCAAACAGCTCCTCTTTCTGTATTCTTTCCTATGATAAACAAAGATGTCTAAAGAGATCAGTTTTAGACAGACCTCTAACCTAAACACTTGTTTTTGGCCATTTGTCCCTAACTTTCAAGCAAACTATAATCCATTTGTTAAGTGGATTAATCCATTGTCTAAATATCTATCTCCTAAAAACTTATGAGTAAAAAGATGAGTTATTAACTATATGATTTAACAAAAAAAAACCCAAGAGTATAACTAGATTATTATTCTTTTTCAATTTGCTTGCTTTAACAGCCTTTCTTTTCTGTGAGACGGCAGTGAGAGATTCAATTTCATCATACCTACAGGAAACTTAAGAGGGTCAAGAAAGCAAGAAAGGACCTAAAAAAAAAAAAAATCGCAGAAAGCAGGCCCACGGAAACTCAGGAGGCAGCATCCAAAGGTTCTTTTTGTTCTCTTTTTCTCTTGTTTCTTATTTAGTTTTAAATATCCCTGGTCATTTGCTGGAGTACTCTCAGTGTGGGTTCCACCATTCACTGCCACATACTCATCTGCCCTCATGGTGAAGGGGGGAAGAGCAGAGGAACAGTGAGTACCAGTGGGAAGTGGGAACAAAACATATCAACATGCACTCCTTTCCCATTCACCCTAATTCTCCCGCCCCCTTGGAATTTATTTACCTGCCTTCAAGGCTTCAGTGGCCATGACCCATGTTAGAATCCCCAACACCACGCACGGCCCCTGAGCCCCACCGGAAGTCACCCCTGAGCAGAGCCAGGGTGGGTTCCTGAGCATCGCTACGCCTGGTGCCCGGGCAGCCGAGACGCGTGGATCTAAGATTCAGTATTGGTTGATTCTGAATTTGTCTCTGTGCTTCGGCTCTCAATCACCCCACAGGGGACACCGTGACTAGCCCCCCAACCCAGAAAAATGCATCTGTTAACGCATTTTTCAGTTATTTACCCCCCAGGGAAAAAATAAGCATCCATATGCCTAACAGGAAAGCAAATGGTTAGACTTTCTAGACGGCAATTAGGTAATATAACTCACAAGTCTTTAATCCAAGCAAATCCATTGCAAATAATCATAGATATGAAAATGCAGTAACAATAATAGTCATCACTAGATTTACCGTGTAGAAATAACCTAAATGCCTGGTGGTAGGAAATTATCAAATTACGCTGAATCCATCTAAAGGAATACTGTATACCCATTAAAAAAGTATGTTATAGACTAATTACATGGATGAATATTCATTGTAATAATTATATTCATACACAGAGAGAGATGTACAGGGGAAAAAAATAGAAGCTATACAAAATGTCAGGGACTGTTTCTGGGTGGCAGAATTTGGTATTTTATATCTTTTACCACTTTCTCATCTCTTTCTAAATTTTCTAACACAAACGTATCAATTGTAGAATAATAACCTTAGGACTGGAGCAATAGTACAGCGGGTAGAACAGCTGCCCTGCATGCAGCCGACCTGGTTTGGATCCCCAGCACCCCATATGGGTTCACCGAGCCCCGCCAACAGTGATCCTTGAGCACAGAGCCAGGAGTAAGCTCTGAGTACTGCTGGTTGTGGCCCCAAAAAGTAAATAATAACTTTAAAAATCAATTCTGTAAGTTCACTTAAGGAAATAATAGGTTCCCATCACCTAAGATACATACGTGTGTGTGTGTGTGTGTGTGTGTGTGTGTGTGTGTGTGTGTGTGTTAAAAACACACGAAAGGAGCGGAGAGAGAGCCTGAAGGTCTACATGAGGCCCAAGGTCAACGCTGGCACCATAATGGCTCCTGCGCCTCATCTCTGGGTTTAGTTCCAGCACCTCTGGCTGGGGCCCAAAAACACCCCGAAATAAATAAATAAAATCATGTGACAGATTTAGTTTTTGGCCTACTGGAAACATAAAGATGCCAAATTGTAAAAAACTAAGGGAAAATAAGTAGCAATTCACTGGTAGAGCAAAGAAAGATGCAAAAGCCACAGATATAAATTGTTATTCTGCAATTAAAAGTAGTCCCAAGTAATTATTATACCATATTCCAGAGAATTTCTATTCCTCACATATAAATTAGTATTTTAAAAATCTCTCCCACTAATCAATGACACACTGACAAGATGACAATGCCCAGGTTCTTTCAACTTTAAAGTCTTTTTATCTAGGTCTGCAGAGTCAAGAGATCTGATAATGAGTAAATTCATAAAGAAGAAAAGCTTGCAATGAGCAACAAAATAAAGCCGAGTCAGTAATTTTTAACAGCTACTTTCCAAATTATTCTGTTTTTTTCCCCCCTCACAAAAATGAAGTTATATAAACTGTGATTGGAAGATTTTATAAAACAAAAGATTTAAAGTAAGGAAAGTACTTAGAAAATTTACCAAATATTAAGGCCAATCCATGAGATGTACCCACTGCTATCAGACTGGACACGGCCTGAGAACAAAAGGGAAGATTTCATTGAAGTTAATAACACATCAAGGATCTTGAAATCATCAGAGCTGAATTTCTGAGTCTTCTTTCCTGTAGGTACCAGATGACATACCAGCTATTCTAAATAAGGAGAATTTCATTTGGAAGGCAAAAACGGGAAATGAAACTCCAGACATTCCCATTTCTGTGAATCCTTCTCAATTTACCCAAAAGGTAACAGTATCAAAATAGCATATGTTCAACATTATGAGCAAAAGCATGCCACTTCGCTGCTCTTAAAGCCATTTTTGAAACATGGACATTCAGGGGGTCCAGAAAGAGTAAATTGCCAGTTACTCAACCCAGAGTCAGTGGAGGGATGAGAAATTTACTCTTCTCCAATTTGCTCACAGAAGCAAAAAAGGCAGCAGTAATTTTTCAATTTCAGCCATTTCTCCTATAAACGACTAATAAGCTACAGGAGAGAGCCCGAAGCACAGGGCGCCCCCGTGCTCTGCCCCCCAGTTCCCACAGCTCCACAGCTCGGCCCCCAGCGGGCTGCGCAATGGATCTGAGCGCTTGAAATGTCTTATTTGCCGTAAAACGATTTTACCAACAACAATTTTCCACTCCCGACAGCCAAAGGGATGCTGAATTAGAGAACTAGCAAACGTACTTGGGCAGAGTAGTACCTCAAACAAACACGTCTGGAAAAGGCCAATTATTGTATATTTCTCAAACAAAAGCACTGAACACACACTTGATTACTGTGATTACTGATTATGAATGTGTTGTCATAATAATTTATGTAATAACTTCCAATAACATTTAAAAATCAAAGAAAACCCAGTCAAAGAGAAAGCTTACCTTTAAAGGATTATTTATACTTACAATTGCTGTAGGCAAGCCAGCATCTACTTTGTCCTACGGTGAAAAAAAAGTTTTTAAAAAAGTATTTCAAAAGATGATCTCATTTTAAAAAGAAAAAACGGTGTAAGGCCCTCTCAACATACACTCTGACTCAAGTCAGTTTGGGTAAGAGGCGGAACCTTCATCTCTGCCCTAGGGGAAACTGCGAAGCCCTATGTGCCGGCAGAATAGAAAGTGCAGAGTGGATCGCTTTATTTTACTAACGGCAAAAGATACCTAGGGAGGGGAAAGATCACAAATGAAAATTGTAGGGAAAGATGGAGATAGAAGATTCATTTTCAATAATGTGAATGATATCAAAATGAAGGAACACATCAATTCTAGAGAAGACAGAGGTCCCATGGCCAAAAACTTCAGGCCAACCTCAGGAGTGGGTCGTGCCCAGGGCTCGACTCCACCACTTCACAAATACTCTCTGCAGAAACACCAAACTGCAAATGTCAAGTACCCTGGTAGCCAGGCTAGAACTCTGGGGTCTTCTGGGGTCTGGGTGGGTAGCCTTCATCCCCCCTCACCCCCCAAAATCTTCCATGCTGCGCCAGGCCCAGACCATAGATCCTGAAGTCTCTGGCCCTCCCTATTCCTCCATACTGAGATTCCAGTAGGCGCACATCAAACTAGACGGGGAAGTAACACGGCAGCCAACTAAACTCAACCAACAAAAACAGTCACACGGAAGGCTCAACTAGCAACAAACAGCTACACAACGTCCGAGACAACCATTTAGCAACCCCGTGGTGAGATATAACAATTTTCACATAAAAAACTGATGTTTTTAGTGCTTATTGATTTTAATATTGGAGTGGTGCTACCTAATCAATTTCCACTCTAGAACCCTATCCACAGTTGTGGCTTTTGTCTACATTAAAATAAATTGTAACAAAATTTTAAAAGATTCAAAGAGAAACCTAAGGTAGAGACATCTCTCCTCCAAGGAGGAGCTTCCCACTCAGAAAACGACTCAATAACCCCGAGGCAGTTGCCAGGATGATGACGGGAGCGCGGGAGCACGGGAGCACGGGCTTTGCATGGGTTTCAATCCCTAACGTCCTGTGGTTTTCATGCTGCCCTGAGCATCAGGCTAGGCATATCCCGAGTATCCAAGGGTGGCCCCCAAAGCAAAACACAAACAGCAGATTCCAAATAAGAGCCAAGTGGGAGCGTCTGTTCTTCAGCGCAAGAAAACCTCAGCGCTGGCCAGGAGATGGCGGAACAGGCTGGAACATAAGCATACAGGAGGCACCACATTCCCCGCCCACCTCCCGGCCCTGCCACTCCAGACACCCCGGTGACCCCTGAACACTGAACCAGGAGAGACCCTTGAGCTGTGAGCTAGGGACAGCTCCTGAGCATTACCAAGTGTGACTCCCCAACTTGGCCCCCGCCACGAGAAGAAAGAAGGTGCTGGGAATTAAGTGGAGAGAAAGACTCTGGTCAGTGGTGGAAGGAAGGGGACAACCGGTAGAGGGTGTGGTGAGGGACTGTGTTAGCAGGAAAACCTACTGTTAGCAGTATTAAAAAACCGTCGTGCCTTTCTGGCAGATATCTCTCTGGACTTAGTTACTAAAATACTAAATTACAGAAACCCAAAACTGAGAGGCCGCTAAGTGTGGTCACTCGACCTCACACTTCTTCATCCTCAGCAATGGAAAACAAATTACCTAATGCTTCCTTTTCAGCAGGTCTGACTTTAGGGGAGAGACTCTCCAAACAATAATAGTGAGTTTTGTTGAAATATTGTATGCAATCAAAGTGAAAGTAAAGTGAAATTTATTAGTTACACAGGCGGGGGGGGGGGGGGGCTTAGGGTGGGGGGGCTAGGGGCGTGGGGGTGTTTGGGGTGTGAGGGGGCGGGGTGGAGCTATACTGGGATTCTTGGTGGTGGAATATGAGCACTGGTGAAGGGATGGGTATTCGAGCATTGTATAACTGAGATTTAAACCTGAAAACTTTGTAACTTTGTAACTTTCCACAATAAAAAATTAAAAAAAAAAAAAAAAAAAAGACAACAAAAAATTCCCCTTTAAAAAAAAAAAAAAAACCGTCGTGCCTAAATTAATGTCTTTTTTAAAGAAAAGAAAGCAGGTGCTAATTCCAGCTCCTTACCAGTCAATGTATGACTTAGGTGGGAAAAAAAAAACAACATCACTGACCCCCTGAATTCTCATCTGTTCAAGGAAACAGGAAGCAATGCCCTGTCTACCTCAGAGTCACCCTGAAGAGCAAACTGAATGCCGAGTCTCGAGTAAGGGTGTCTATCTGAAGCAGCTGGCGCTTTAAATAGTAACATGGTGTACAATGATTAGCACTTAGTGGCAAAGGACTCTCACCTCTTTCTGGTGGGGGGAGGGTGCCAGGGGTCAAATCCAGGGTCTCCCTGCACTCAAGATATGTGCTCGTCCACTGAGCTACAACCCAACCCCCATAGAACTTTCAGATGCAGATTTCACGCTACTGAATTTTCAAGCTGAGAGGAAGCAAAGATACTATTTCCTGGATTAAGAAAAAAATCAAGTTTCGAAGAGTTTAACTGACTTGCTGGAGATTATCGGGAAGTGGCAGAATTTCCTGTCACAGACCCAGGGCACCAGGGCCCAAGTCGCTTTTCTCTTCTCTATCTCTTCCTGTCGATGTGGCCCATCAGTTGTCACCATCTCCCAGAAGGATCCATCTATTTGTTTGTTTCTGGGGCCACACACAGTGATGCTCAGGGGTAGCTCCTGGCTCTATGCTCAGGAATCACTTCTGGCAGTGCTCAGGGAGCACTTGGGATGTCAGGGATCAAACCCCAGTTCAGAGTTGGCCAAGAGCAAGGCAAATGCCCTACCTGCTTTTACAATCGTTCCAGCCCCAAGACCCATCTATCTTTATCCAACTTTTTTCATTGTTCTTGGATTTTTAAAAAATTTTAAAAGCTTTCTGGGACATGGGAAAATGCAAAAGAACAATCACTGAGGCTGCTGTGGACAACCTGGGGACGGCCAGCTACCCCCCAGCCGCTGCGGATACATGTGTGTACAGCCCACGGACAGGAAGGCCTGACAAGGAAAATTCCAGGGAGTATTTGATATGGGGGTGATTTGTGTCCCAGATAGGAAAAAAGAATGAGACCGCATATGAAGACCATAAATTAAAATAGAAGCTGTGTAAGGAAATCAGAAGTCAACTAACTTGAAAAGCTCAGAAGTCCACAGATGTGAGGCACACACCAGAGATGACATAATCTCCATACTCATGGAGAGACACGTCTTTGGGTAGTTCTCCGCAGCCTGGGCTCAGCACGACGGGCTGCGATGCCTGTGCAAATGTAGTTCCCGAGGCTACGTTGTCGGGGTCTCCAGTTCCACGGTTCTGGGACGGCACAAAGGCCTTTCCGCCTTCTCACATGCAGCCCGGGTCATTCTCAGACATTCAACACCTTCTGCAGAACCACTGTGCTAAGATAGCTCTAGTATCTTAGGTGATCATAATATACATATATATATATATATACACACACATATATATGTATATATATATCCCTAGAACTGAATGGAACTGAATATAAAACACAGTGGCACATCATATCATTTTAAGGTTTCTAAAACCAAAGAATGAAGTTCCCAACTCTCCACGTTCCCTCTCCATGCAAGGACTGCAAGGCCATGATGGTCCAAGATGTTGGCAGCCCAAAGAACATCTTTATCCACATGGCTGAAGGCATTACTGAGCGACCGTTCAGGAGAGCTACCCCAAACGATCTCGAGCTTTACATGTTAATAAACCAACCATCACAGAAACACACACCCCTTCAATTGAGCTGGTAATCCAACAGAGGGGAGGCACGGCGTGAAGACGGTCCCGGGAAAAGCAGTTTTCATCTGAGCATACCAAAGGAGCTCAGCCATAGCAAGGAAATAAGAATAGAATGCAAACACTCTGGGATTTATTAGATTTTTTTTTTTCCCCTGCCTCTTCAAGAAGGAGGAGAAACCCTTTTAAATAACAGATTTATCTAATCACTGCTCAGTGTCTGAGTTTTTAGCTCAGTCTCCATTATTCAAAATATTTTTAAAACTGCACAGGTGGGTCAAATGACTGTTCTGGTTCATCTTGATTTTGAAAGGAATGAATTTCATCACCTACATAAGGATTAAATTCAGAAAACGTCATGGAAATGTAATCCTCAACAGGTGGTTCCCATTCTGGCAAATATGAGTTACTGTCCACCTAACGGAGGAAGGACAACTGCCCCGCTCCTCCACGGCCTGACTATCTCTCTGCTAAACCCCTTCAGGACACACGAGCTGGGTCAGGGTGTACCAACTGCCCACAGAGATCGCCTCTTGCTCTGTTCTGGGTTTTGCGGCATGTGCAGTACAAGTTTTTCCTAAATAAACCTGAAAATTGACACGCAGTTCCCGAGCCATGATGCCATTTTTGTATCAGGTGTCTAAACCCCAAGAAAACACGCTGCTCTGACTCCGTGCTCAGATGGAATCTGCAAAACACCAATTACGCTGCAACGAAAGAACTCGGAGACACAGCAAAGAGCAGCCGCTCACGCCTGCCTCGTCTCCAGGGCCCAACTCTCGTTCTGACAAACATCAAAGCTTTTTTGCATTAATTATGCTCTGAGTCGCCTGCCAAGACAAAGACCGCAGATACGACATGTGTCACACTCACCGGTGCTGCCTCCACTCCACGGGGAACCCGACTCTCAAACTCTAAGGGCTCTGCTCTCCCTAAGGGCTCTGCTCTCCCCATATCCGTGTTTCCCGGAGAAGGTGAGGCCACCACCCTTGCCGGGGGCTGGACAGCTCCAAGGTTGTGGGGGTTTGCCAGACCCTCGGGTACAATTGGGGGCACTTTGTCCCCTCCCCTTTTGTTTTGTTTTGGGGGGCCACACCCAGTTGTGCTCAGGGCTTACTCCTGCCTGGCTCTCTGCTCTGAGATCTCTCCTGGCAAGGCTCAGGGAACCCTATGGGTGCTAGGAATCGAACCTGGGTCTGCTGCCTGCAAGGCAAGAGTTGTACCTACTCTGCCAGCTCTCTGGTCCAGTTTGTTCCCTTAAAGGAAGACAATAGGTATCCAGGAAGGCACTGGGTGACTTTTTTTTTTCCCCTTGAAAAAGGGGCAGGAGGCCAACAAAGTTTAGGAACCTCTGGTCTCGCCCAGTGACGTAAGCCAAGTGAGCCTCGCCTCTCGGAACGTATCTTCTCGTTTGTAAAATGGGACCTGCTTTGCCAGCTTTCAGAGTCTTAAGAATAAATGAAATCAAGTACATGCTAAAGACTTCCATGAATCAGGAGAAAAAACTCGGCTGCGAAAAATTCTGGTCAATCATTTCCTCATGTGAAACGATGAAAACCACGAGCGCTCCCCAACCACACACACAGGATGGCAAGGCAACGGAGAGGGAATCCGGAGAAAGGGCCGCAAGTGCCGCTCAGACCTGCTGCCACGGCTCGTCTGGGCGCACCCAAGACTCTGAGCAGACCATTATTTCATGGCTGCACTAATTTCTGTGTCAAGATGTGTAGCCGTGTCTCATGAGTCAAGAATAATCACACCAAAACCATGAAAGCCAGATTGTATTTTTCTTGAGCCGCGGGCCAAGAGAAGTGCTGCTCTTTGTTTTATGCTCATTCCTACATCATTATGCCATTGCAGGTTATAAAGTTGGGGAGCGAACAAAATACTTACAGCTGCAGACACTATCTGGGCAGAAATTCCCTTCAAAAGTGAATGTCGCATAACTGATCCATGGAGTGAAAAAGAATCAGGTAATTTCTTCTTCCTAGGCGGAAAAAAAAAAAAGAAGAAGAAGGGGTGTGGGGGGGTGCTTAAGAACAGGGGGGTGCGAAATTGAAATGGCAGTGGTTCAAAGCTTTGAAAGGAAAAAAATATGACATAAAAATAAGAAAAGCAGAAAACAATAGTGTATGTAATTGGTTAGTTCTGTTTTGCAAAGAGGTACAGAATCTTATGGGGCCACGGTAAAATGTACTAAACTATGAACCTCAGAGAAACACAAGCAGGAAATCAAAGGCCTTATTCCTTTTCCACTAACTCAAACTGTTTCCTGCCTCCCTGAGGTCCAAGCAAGAGTTCACCTACTCAGCAGAAGGTCCCTGCAGAGCCCTCTCCTGCCCGCCATGCCCCCTTCACCTCACTGCTGGCCTGGCCCACCTTTCTCTCCCTCCTCCCCTCTAGAACCTCACTCTGATCCTCCAGCCATCTAGGAGTTCTCATTCACTACTACTGTCTGATGCCCCACTGACATTTCCAATGACCCTGTACAAAAGGGCAATTTTTGAAAATTTTATCAGATATTACTAATGATATGTGCCTACGTACTCAGTGTAACAAAAGTATGCTCTGGGGACACAAAAATTCATACCATCTAGGTCCCTACCTACTCTTGAGAACTTCAGAGGCAAGTTAGCAGGACTAACAGTATAATTTTTTTTTTTTAAGGAGCCCGCAGTTCAAGGCTAGGACCCAAGGAGAAGTTGCTATCAGGTCCTACCATGCCAGGTACTCTCTGGGCCACCCCTGCAGTGCTCAGAGCCTTGGGGGCTACATCCAGCAGTGCTCAGGGAACTGTGTGGTGCCAGGGATAGAACCAGGGTCAACCCCGTGCAAGGCATGTTCCTTAACTAACCCTGTACTATCTCTCTAGCGAGTGATTCTTAAATCACTAAAATCACCTTAGCGAGTGATTCTTAAATGTTAGACAAGAAACGTGAGTGAAAACCCACAGAAAGCCCAGAGCTAGTGCAGGTGGTAAGGCACTTGCCTTGCATGCAGTGATGCCGGTTGAGACCCTGGGACCATATACGATCCCTGAGCACCACCATGAGTGAGCACCCCTGAGCACGTAGCCAAGAGTAAGTTCTGAGCACTGCAAGGTATGGCACAAGCCCTGTGCCCCCCACCAATAAAACAAGAGAACAGAGAGTAGAGCAGAATGGGTGGGTGGGGAGTAGGGAAAAGCCAGTCGGGCCACAATTCCCACACGTGCAGTTATGAGGAAGTGCTGGAAATCTAATAATGCACAATAACTGCGGCTAACAATATTATGTTACATATTTGGAAGTTACTAAGAAAATGCATCTTTTTTTTTCTTTTCACTTTTGGGTTTTACCTAGTAGTGCTCAGGGGACTATGTAATGCCAGGAGCTAATCTCAGGATGCCCAAAATTTCAGAAAGTCTGAAGCACACTTTTTTTTTTTCTTTTTTGGGTCACACCTGGTGATGCACAGGGGTTATTCCTGGCTTTGCACTCAGGAATCACTCCTGGCGGTGCTCAGGGGACCATATGGAATGCTGGGAATCGAACCCGGGCCGGCCGCGTGCAAGGTAAACGCCCTACCCGCTGTGAAGCACACACTTTAAACTTTTTTTTTTTTTTGGCTTTTTTTTTTGGCTTTTTTTTTTTGGGTCACACCTGGCGATGCACAGGGGTTACTCCTGGCTCTGCACTCAGGAATTACCCCTGGCCGTGCTCAGGGGACCATATGGGATGCTGGGATTTGAACCCGGGTCGGCCGCGTGCAAGGCAAACGCCCTACCCGCTGTGCTATCTCTCCAGCCCCACACTTTAAACTTTTAAGATACGCTCAAGTATATCTTAAATGTCTTTACAACACAAAAATATAATAATTATGTGAAGTGATGAAGGGTTAACTAGTCCTACTTTGATAATCATGTTACTATACATACATGAATCAAAAAATTATACGTGAACCCTAAACCTATACAATATTATAGAGAAATGTTAAGTTATAAACCTGTAGGACACAGTGATGAACAGGTTAATATACCCAGCAGTGGTCTCTATACCATAAGAATTGTCAACCTGGAGATGACAGCCTCTGATAATGGCAAAATTTAAGAAGAGAGGAAAAATCCACAGACAACTTTATCAACATTAAAGTTACACATGAATTCAATAAAGTATTTACATTATGCTTCCTTCACTTCTCTTTCCTTTTCATGTTCTCTCCAGGAATTTGGAAGGTGAAAAGCAGCCAAAATGAAGTTATTTAGGGTTAGAAGTCCTTTTCCCAAATCTTTAATCATCTCGGTGCCGCTCCTCTGAACCCCTTCCAAGGGAATGAAAGAATGCTGGGGCTGACCCTCGGAGAAGGAGGGGAGGCCGGGGCTGGGGGCTCAAGGAACGGAGGTGGTGAGGAAGCCCAGCTCCAAGCCCCCACCGCCACACTAGGCCGGGTTCTGTCTGTGTTCCCACCACGGGCCCTGCGGGAGCTCGACTGTCACAGATTCCCACAGGGGACGCAAAGGCAGCGGTGTGATGCCCACCTTTTCATCATCACCGCTCAACTGTGAGAAAATCTTTACCGGGGAATAATATCATTCCCAGAAAAGGGAACCTTCTGATTCTCATGCAGGGCTTCAGCAGACCAAACTGCACTACGAGGCCTTTGGATCTTAAGCGCTCAAATATACCAGCCATAGGCAACGGGATTTCAATGAATTCTTACCTTTTTAGGTTGGCCCTGTCACCGCTATCTGAGCTTGCCACCGACGAAGTATCATAGGAGTGAGAATCAATAGTATCTATGTTCAACAATGTAGGATCCTCGAGAACAAAGGACTCCTCTTCATCATCAGTCTAAATTGGAAGAAGGAGAGATCAATAAATTCAAAACTCTGAATACTCTGTAAGTCAGAGCAGCAATCAAGGATTTCTCCAAAATACGGACACGATTGACCAGAGAAGCTTAGTACAGAATTAAATTCCAACTTCAAAAGGCATCTCTCGCTACAAAGAATTCACTCCCAAAATTCCTAACTTGTCGCAGAAAAAAAAAAAAAGTCACAGGTTCTTTATGGGCTGCAGCCTATTTCTTAGAACCCAAACCTGTACAGACACTTCACATGCTAACTCGTGCTACTGAGACGCAAACCAAGAACACCAGGCTATAAATAAGAGAGCGGGAGGAGTATGGCCAGCCGACAGAGGAGAGGCACTCTGGGGAGAAAACTGCACAAGCAAACACTGTGATCCCAAAACAGGGATGCCGCCCGGGACAAAGGACCCAGTCCGGCAGGGCTGGCGCAGGGACCGGTGGCGGCCCGGTGGTACAGCACGTGCACTGCAGGCCCGGAGGCCACGAACTCCTCTTCCAACATCAGTCACACATGCTGGCACCACTGCCGGGGATCCAGAGCCACAACCAAGTCTGCAGCTCTTTGGAGCACAGAGATAGAGGGTGCAAACCCGGGCAAGCCCCAGGGCCGGGTATGCAAGTGGCACCATCGTCAAGTGTGAGAGACGGCTGGTTATGGGAACAGTAGCAACAGAGAGAAGGGGGGCAGGGGAGAGGTTTTTTTAATTTTTTTTAATTTATTTTTTATTGACTCGCCATCAGATATACGGTTACAAAGCTGTTCACGACTGTTTCAGTCATACAATGTTCCAACAGCCATCCATTCACCAGTGCACATTCCCCACCACCAATGTCCCCAGTTTCCCGCCAGCCTCACTCCAACCCCACAGTCTGCCTCTACAGTCTCTCTCTCTCCCTCTCTTGCTCTCTCTCTTTGTGCATATATATGTACATATATATACACACATAAATATATCCCCCTCTCCTCTTCTCTCTCTCCAAACTGCAAAAAAAATTTTTTTATTAATATGACTGCAGCTTATTAGTAGGGGCTGGAGGTTCATCCCAGAAAGATAAACTGGAACGCAAATTGTGCAAAGCTTTATATTCCATTTACCTGGCTGACAATACAGTCCTGTTGATCCCGTATACCGCTGTGCCCTAATACCTTGTACAAAGCCTGACACATTATCGTTACTCACATAATTAGCATATTATACACAGAGCAGTGAGAAAGCCACTGAGGAAGTTTGTTTTGTTTTGTTTAGACTTGTGGGCCACACCCAGCAGTGCACAGGGGCTATGCCTGGCTCAGTGCTCAAGAGGCCATGCAGGGGCCTCTGGCATGCAGTGCCCCTTGGGCTCTCTCTCTCCCACTCTTTTTTTTTTTATTAGTTTATTTTTAATTAGAGAGTCATCGTGAGGGTACAGTTACTGATCCATACATCTTTGTGCTCATGTTTCCCCCATACAAAGTTCGATAACCCATCCCTTCATCAGTGCCCATTCTCCACCACCAGTAAACCCAACATCCCTCCCCCCTCCCCAGTCCCGTCTCCCCCCACCCCACCCTGCCACTATGGCAGGGAATTACCCTTTGTTCTCTCTCTCTGATTAGGTGTTGTGGCTTGCAATAAAGGTGTTGAGTGGCCATTGTGTTCAGTCTCTAGTCTGTATTCGGCCTGCATCACCCTTCCCCCACATGACCTCCCACCACATCAAAATAACTTTTTAAGGTTGTGCCGGTGCTGGCTCTCTGAGGTTACTCAGGTGCTGGCTCTCGGAGGTTACTCAGGTGCTGGCTCTCTGAGGTTACACAGGTGCTGGCTCTCTGAGGTTACACAGGGCTGGCTCTCTGAGGTTACTCAGGTGCTGGCTCTCTGAGGTTACACAGGTGCTGGCTCTCTGAGGTTACGCAGGGCTGGCTCTCTGAGGTTACTCAGGTGCTGGCTCTCTGAGGTTACGCAGGGCTGGCTCTCTGAGGTTACACAGGGCTGGCTCTCTGAGGTTACGCAGGGCTGGCTCTCTGAGGTTACACAGGGCTGGCTCTCGGAGGTTACACAGGGCTGGCTCTCTGAGGTTGCGCAGGGCTGGCTCTCTGAGGTTACTCAGGTGCTGGCTCTCTGAGGTTACTCTGGTGCTGGCTCTCTGAGGTTACACAGGGCTGGCTCTCGGAGGTTGCACAGGTGCTGGCTCTCTGAGGTTACTCAGGTGCTGGATCTCTGAGGTTACACAGGGCTGGCTCTCTGAGGTTACACAGGGCTGGCTCTCTGAGGTTACACAGGGCTGGCTCTCTGAGGTTACACAGGGCTGGCTCTCTGAGGTTACACAGGGCTGGCTCTCTGAGGTTGCGCAGGGCTGGCTCTCTGAGGTTACTCAGGTGCTGGCTCTCTGAGGTTACTCTGGTGCTGGCTCTCTGAGGTTACACAGGGCTGGCTCTCGGAGGTTGCACAGGTGCTGGCTCTCTGAGGTTACTCAGGTGCTGGATCTCTGAGGTTACACAGGGCTGGCTCTCTGAGAGAAAAGGTCGCGCGGCCGCTAGTGCTCAGATCTGTCCCAGTCCCGAATCCTGGAGCCGTGTTAGTTGCTGCTCAGTGGCGCCGGGGTTCCATCCGGAGAAGGTGTGCAGGTGGCACCTCCTCCCTCCGGCCCCCCCGTGTTGCTGGCCCCAATTCGGGTCCGGAGCATTGTCCGGGCCGTTGCTCACCAGAATGCCTGCCGCTTCTCTGTGGATTGTGGCATCAAGATGGCGCCGAGGGTGGGTCGAGGGCGTGACTTCCGGCAGCCGGGACCACTCAGATTTTGGGCTGGCGCCGCCCCACTCCAGTGGCCCCCGCGGCTCGGATCTGTCCCAGTCCCGAATCCTGGAGCCGTGTTAGTTGCAGCTCAGTGTCGCCGGGGTTCCATCCGGAGAAGGTGTGCAGGCGGCACCTCCTCCCTCCGGCCCCCCGGTGTTGCTGGCCCCGATTCGGGTCCGGAGCATTGTCCGGGCCACGTTGCTCACCAGAATGCCTGCCGCTTCTCTGTGGATTGTCTCTCTCCCACTCTTAAACTGACACTGTCACAACTGACTGGCGACTCCTCTGCAGGAGACTGCAGACCTAGACACGAACCCGGAGATGAACCTACCATGTGATGCCGTAAGAGGACAGAGGTCAGAGAAACATACTCACCTCATTCAGTATGCTCTCTAGTGTTGGGGGTGTGTCAACTTGAGGGATATCAAACTCCTTGTCATCAATCTAAAGACAGAAAGGAAGTTAGTACCACACCAGGAGGTTTTGCCCCCTTATGACCTTAAGGATCTTTCAATTGATAAGAACCACTATGAATTAAAAGACAAAATTTACCACCAAACTAAGAGTCAGATCAGAAGACAACCAAATTGTTTTTTTTTTTTAATTTATATATTTAGTGATTACAGAGGACAAATATGCAGTAACTGTGTCACTGAGACAGTTCCTTCCAGAAGGAGTCAGTTGAAGGACTCTGGCATCTGCTTTTCCCTCTCCCCCCTCCCCATGTATGTTTTTGGACCACACCCATTGGTGCCCAGGGCTTACTCCTGGCTCTGCACTCAGGAATCTCTCCTGGCAGGCTCAGGGAACCATATGTGGTACCAAGAATAGAACCCAGGTCAGCCACATGTGAGGCAAGTACCTGATCTGCTTTACTATCTCATCTGCTTTCTTAAACATAATTTTAAAAAAACAAGGCAAGCCTTATGATATGCCCTAAGTAAGTGTAGACATGTTCTTAACATACAAAGATATGATGTTGTGTTTCTAATTTATTTCATAAACTATGAGGATACAATTAAATTAAACAATTTGTTGTTAAGTATTTTCATGGTTTCCCCACATGGTGAGTTTCTTTTCTCTTCCACTTTCCAATACACTTCTCTATTTTCTAAAAAAGAAAATTATTTTTATGGTGATAAAATCATATTTATATCATATCAGTTGGGCAAAAAGCATCACTCCATAATATCTCAAAATAAACCACTAGCTCTACAAGCTCAAGAAGTCTGTTAACAGAGATGCACTTCAGTTTCTTCCCCTTTAAAATGGGTTTTCAGAGTGTTGGAAAGCTCAAATGAGAATATAGATTGTTTTGAAATTGTACTGAATTATACAAATGGGGGCTTAAACTATCTATAAAACTACAGGCTGTGATTAATCCATAAAAACATTACAGAGAGTCTGTGAGTCATAAATAAAATACACTCTGATACCCTAGTTAAGCATCATTCACTTGATTAAAGGTGAATTTTTACCAGGTCATTTTTGAACTCCAGTTCCTTGTCCAGATCTATGTAAGAGAATTTCGAAAGCGAAGCTTCTAGATTGAAAGATTTATTCAGTTCTTCTTCAGCAGTCTTGGCACCGAAGCTCTGGTCCAAATTTTCATGGTCTGATTCACTTTCCATATTTGCTTTTAATAACTGTATTCAGCTAATCCCAGAAAGCTTTCGTTCTGTTTGGTTTTTGGCCTTAGATGAGGGTGCTGATCTCTTTTCAAAAAAAGAAAAAAAACAACGTGTATCATTTAGATTTCCTTCGGGACGTCACAGAGACCCGTTTGGCCAGACTTCTATGGAACCTCATTCTTTGTTCGATCACTGATTACAAGCAAAAGCAAGCAACACCTGGACAGCGTGAAGAAACAGGAGCAGGTTCCTATAAAAGCACAAAGGTCAAACTCAGGGGTCTGGGAGTGACCCCCAGCCACGGGCTGGTCACTGTCCTGGGCTAGAGAGAAGCTCGGTCACTGGACTGACAGCAGGAGGATTCACGAGGTGAGGAGGAGGAACAGAACCGACGCGGCAACAAACCCCGTCTTCACACTCCAGAGCTGCCGGCTCCCCCAGAGGTGAGCAGAGACCAGTTTTGATGGCAGGAAGACACATACACAGAAGCCAGAGACTTCTCGGCCATGGGAGGTGCAGGATGGGCCCTTCTCCTTAATACTGCGCAGCAGAGCTCAGGGCGCAGCCCTACCAGGGGAAACGGTCATGGCGCCTGGATAAAGTCATTCCACAGGTGATGAGAGAGTTCTAGAAAGCGAGTCATAGAGAAACACGACCTTTTCACAGAAAACTGAAATACTAAAGAAAGAGAAATGTAGGACCGGAGCGATAGCACAGCAGGTAGGGCGTTTGCCTTGCATGCGGCCGACCCGGGTTTAATCCCCGGCATCCCATGTGGTCCCCCAAGCACTGCCAGGAGTAATTTCTGAGTGCAAAGCCAGGAGTAACCCCTGAGCATTGCTGGGTGTGACCCAAAAAGCAAAAAAAAAGAAAAAAAAGAAAGAGAAATGTAGGGGGCGTATATTCTTTGGTGGAAGGGTCCCCCAAATGGTGCTCAGGAAGCCTCGGTGGTGGGTAATTCCTGGCAATTCTCAGCCAACTGGCTCAGGAAGGTCAACATGGGGGGGACGCAGCACTGCAAGGGCCTCTCTGAGTGCTGCGGGGCTCAGGGCCTCCCAGGCCACCCCCGGTGGTGCTCAGGGACCCCCAGGACTACATCTTGTAGCTACCCTGGATACTGTGTGGTGTCAGGAAGCACAGTGGGCTTGGGCCTTCCACAGTCCTTATACTTCACAGTTCAGGATGAGACAATGCCACATCAAAACAATCTAGTTTACTTGCAAAATCGTCTTTTCTAGAAAACTAGGGGGGAAAATTCAGGAAAAAAATAATTGTAAACTTTTATTTTGTGTGGTAGTAGGTTACAAATACCAACTATTTAAAAAAAAAAGTCAATTACTTGGTTCTGTTATGAAGACACAAATAATACCATCGACAGATGATAATGAAGACACAGACATTCTGAACCTAGCTCCTTAAAACTGTGGGTTACAACCCCATGTGATCATATAACTTAATGTGGAGGGGTCACAAATGTTGTTTCCATACAAATCTGTGACTTCTCATCAGTGATTAACCTATATGCCTATTTTATATACCCAGGACCATGTACAAATTTTTCAGGTGATAGAGGTGGCGAGTGAAAACATTTAAGAATCCATGTTCTAAACTAAGGTATTTTCACAGAGCCCAACAGCTAGCAGTAAGGGACAGAAGCTTTTTCAAAATATCTCCTATCTTCTCCCAAAAAATTAATAAAAGCAGGGGCTAGAGCAATAGCACAGCAGGTAGGGGGTTTGCCTTGCATGTGGCCAGCCCGGGTTCAAATTCCAGCATCCCATATGGTCCCCCGAGCACTGCCAGGAGTAATTCCTGAGTGCAGAGCCAGGAGTAACCCCTGAGCATCGCCGGGTGTGACCCCCCCCAAAAAAAAAAAAGCAAAATATCTCCTATCTCAAAAGGGCATAACCACCACCACCAACCACTCCAACCCCTCACCACAGCGAACTCTTATCTTACTCTTGAGGCCTCATTTAGGCAGGAAAAAAAAAATGTCTAACAACCACAGAGCTATTCTGAAAAAACTAACTGGGGGTGGGAGGGCATAGTGTCGGGGACTGAACCCAGGCTCCCACACATGCAAAGCAAGCACTCGACTCAAGCACTCACACCAGGGCCTAAGAAAGAATGTTCGTAAGGATGAGAATTACTCTTGTTATTAAATAAACTTGCCCACACTTTTATATAGTTTTATAGAATAGCACCCCTTGTTTTACTTCCTCTTCTAGCATATTAAGAGAACTAATATTCACAATGTGTAAGACATATAGACTCAAGAAGACTGGTTTTTTCAAGAGCTGAAACCAAGCTTTCTAGCTAGTACATTTGGGTTAATACCAAATATAGGCTCATTTCCTTTACATGTTACAGAAGACAAATTTTTGGTTTTGTGCCATACCCAGCAGTGCTCAGGGGTTACTCCTGGCTCTGCACTCAGGAATCACCCCTGAGTGCTCAGGGGACCATCTGGGATTCTGGAGATCAAATCCAGATAGGCTGTGTGCAAAGCAAATGTCCTCCCCACTGTACCATCACTCTGGTCCCTACAGAAGAGAGATTCTAAGGCTCTGAACTACTACACAAGCTATCAAATGTTTCTGAAAGACCGTTGTTGAGGGAACTCTGTATCTAGCAAATCTGAAAGGATCTCCTCACCTCAGGTATACTAAATGCACTGCTCCTTTTACAATGAACAAAACGCAGCAGCAACATTAGCTTTTAATAGGATAGTGACAAACTACTTCTTAATAAAGTTCATTCTGGTTTGTACCACTCAGCAAAAACGATTCCAATTAGTCAAGGTATGTTTGCAAACATGTACAATCTAATTCACATTCAACGGTTCCAAAGGACTGTTATTAATAGACTTGCACACTTAAGAAAGAAGAATGGAACAAATTCATCTATCTAAATGTTTACGAATCTAAAATATCTCATTCTTCACTTGTCTTTCCAAAATAATGGGTAGGAAAACAATTTTTCCGGGGGGAGCGTCCCAGCCGTGCTCAGAAAACACTAGAGCTCTACCCAGTGGCCTCAGGGACCAAACCTGGGGCTCCTGCAAGCAAGGCCTCAACGCCAACACTTTGAATTCTCTCTCCAAACCTAAGAAAATAAGGTTTTCTGGCTTTTATTTACTTATTTGGTTTTGGGCCACACCCAGTGGTGCTCAAAGCATATTCCTGCATATTCCTGGTGATGTGCTCAGACACCATTTGGGGTCTAGGGGACTGAACCCCGGCTGGTCATGTGCAAGGCAAGCACCTTACCCACTGTACTGTCTGTCCAGTCCCTCTGAGCGCTTCTTACATCTTTTCTGTGGAGGAAGTAAGAGACTCTCAGAACACCGACTCCACACCCAAGAAGCTTCAGGTGATCAAGCACAGCCTGAAGCAAAAGCATCGCCCGACCATCTCCGGCTGTAACTCCACTGAGCTGTTGACTGGTGTGAGGTGGTGGCAGAGGAGAAGGAACATAAGACTCAGAAACAAGTTAAAATCAGATGGGAGTGGGGGGCAGGGGGGCCAGGGGGTTAGTAGCTCAGTGTTGGAGCACCCGCCTCACAGCTGTAAGACCTCGAGCCGGACTCCAGCACCACTTCACAGGCCAACTAGGGTCCTGGCAGAATCACTGCTCTTGGGATCGCCACACTGACCACTCAAGTGTGCCGCCACGGGCATGCACCAAAACCTACTGCATAAAAAAATAAAACCAGGGCTGAGGAGACAGTACAACAGGCAGGGCAACTGTCTTGCACACAACTAACCCAAGTTAGATCCCCAGCACCATATACGACCCTCCAAGCCCTGCTAAAAGTAATCTGTAGAGCCAGGACTAAGCCCAGAGCACCGCTTGATGGTGGCGTGCTCTTTTGCTTGATGTGGCAAAAAGAAAATGAGGAGGAGGAAGGAGGGCAGAAGAGGCAGGAGAAGGGAAGGAAAAAAGGAAGCTGGGGGGGGAGGAGAAGACGAAGAAGGTCAGTCTGTCTTCCCTCTTTGAGCCCTCACATGTCACTGGCTTTTGTTTTGGTTTTGGCCCGTACCCTGCAGTGCTCAGGTCTTATTCCTGGCTCTGTGCCCAGGGATCATTCCACATCGGCAGGGGACGGAACCCAGGCTGGCCCTGTGCAAGGCAAGCGCCCCCCACACTTTCGCGTCAGCCCTGAGCCCCTCTATTTCTGTACCTGCAAGCTGAGTTCGGGCCCTTCATGCCGCCTGCCCAGGCCAGCATCCAGCTCTGGGAAAGGCTCCTGTGACGGCTGCCAATCAAAACTCCTCTGGGACTTCCGGGTGCCGACCATGACATAGTGTTTACAGATGTAGGATTACAATGTTGCAGAGCATTATCTAAGCGCTGGCCCGCTATGCACCGAACACTGGAATACAACTAGAAAATGGGTCCAAGTTCCTTTAATGCTCAGTAAGACATAGCACAAAATCGCCAGAATCCTTCACCGGAATTCATTAAGAGGGAACTGGTGTGGGCAAGCCACTTCCGCTGCCCCCCGAAACAATGAACAGCAAGGCTGAGCAGTACGCCCACACACCCACTCAGCAGAAAAGGGGGCATTCAGTACCGCTCTCTCGGCGGGACGCCCGCTACGCACGTCACTGGCAGAGATTCTCTAAGAATGACATAAACTTACCGAGGAGCAGAAGAGGAAGAGTCTCTTTTGGGGTGGGGGGAGGGGGAGTTTGAACCACACCCAGCTCCAAGCTCAGAGGGGTCACGCCCAGCAATGCTAGGGCTCCCCAGGGTCAGCCCCATGGAAGTGTGTTCCCCCGAACTCTCTCTCCAGCCTGGAAAGAGTGTCTTGACTCCCTTGAGCCCAGGTTGCGGACTCCTGGGACGTCTGCTCCGGCCAGCACTTCTGCCCACTTTCCCAGCTGTTCTGTCCTCGATTACTTACAACCTAGAGTCCTCGCAGGCATCTAACCATTTCTGCAGGACTTCTGGGAAGAAGGAATATAACAGTGTTACAGTGACTGCTAATCTTTAAGAATAATGCTTGATTTGGTTTTCAAAAAAATGAATGATCTACATTGACAGTTTCCTCAGGAATTATATTAAATAATTACAATAAATAATTTATTTTACTTTTGGGGTCACACCCAGCGATCCTCAGGGGTTACTCCTGGCTCTGCACTCAGGAATTACTCCTGGTGGTATTATGGGATGGACCCGGCGTTGGCTGTGTGCAAGGCAAATGCTACCCACTGTGCTATCGCTCCAGCCCCGAGGATTTCCACATTTTTCCAACGGGAAAGACCCTGACTCATGACCCAGTACTTCTGTAAAGGTCTAATTGGTGCTGGGCCAGTCAGAAGGACAGCGTATCAGAAGGCCAGGTCAGCACTACTGGAGGTTTTCCCACGAGCCTGAAACTGGTGCAGGCCACGCCCAGGTGGCAGATAGTAAATAAAAACCTTTCGTCATGATGAGGATCCTAGGACCTGCAGCTCATTCTAAAACCTTGGAGAGGGGAGGGGGTCTCGGTGGCTAAAACTTCCTCCTTAGCAAGTAAGAGCAAGTTCAATCCCTGACTCCACCCAGATACAGTGAGTGGGGGCGGGACACCCCACCCTCCCCCCAGCAGCTCTGCCATGTAGGACATCAGAGCACAGCAGGTTCTCTGTTCTGGGGCCAGCTGGGAGCATGTGAGCACTCAGGAGGGGAAAGCAACACGAGGGGAGCACCTTCGAGCACCACAGCAACCTCTGCTGAGCACCTCGAGAGAATGCACGCAGCACCGCCACCAAGTGTGCAAACACAGTCACCAGCTGGTGACGGCACGCGTAATGGAGGCCACTTTAATAGCCACCAACTTGGCGGGGGGCCTGCTGGGGATCGTGGTCATTGCAATGGGTCAATCAAGGGAGAGAAGAGAGGAGTTCACTGATTCCAACGCCTTTCCCAGCCCAAACAGAGCTCTGGAGCCCCAAGAATTTCTCTGGCAGCAGGTCCCAGCCAAGACCTCCGGGGCAATCGTGGAGTGGGCCGGATGGCTCTGCCCTGACAAGCCCTGCAGCTGTTCCTTCACTGCAGCCAGGCCTCAGGCCCGACTCACCAAGAACCTAACCTGCCACAACCTTCGGGCACACGGGTCTTTGTGGCTGAGGACTTCAGGCCTCCTCCCACCTCCCAGGCCACGCCCACATCCGCTGGTACCACCATTTGTGCTCACCTACCGGCCTTGCTCCAGAGACTCATAAATAAAACTCTAAAGAGATCAACTAGCAGCAGAAACTTCTCAGGCACCCGCTCCCAGCTGAGACCTCCGGGGCAACCGGGGAGGGGCAGGGGCTAGCACCCACCCAAATGAAGCCCCGGCAGCTGCTCCTACACCCCAAAGCCGCCGCCATGCCTCCGGCCAGGCTTTCCTCTCCTACAGACTGCATTTTCTGGAGCAACATCTCCAAACTGGACACGATGAGATCCCAGTAGCAGCACACCAGATTAGATGGGATGTAACATAGAAGCCGACCAATCTCAACTGCCAATAACATTAAAACAGAAGGCTTAGAATCTGGAAAAAACCCGAATGCCCTAGAACGGATGACTGGTTGAGGAAACTTTGGTACATCTATACAATGGAATACTATGCAGCTGTTAGAAAAAAGGAGGTCACAAATTTTTTATTTAAGTGGATCGGCATGAAAAGTTTCATGCTAAGTGAAATGAGTCAGAAAGAGAGAGACAGACATAGAAAGATTGCACTCATCTATGACATATAGAATAACAGAGTGGGAGACTAACACCCAAGAATTGTAGAAACAACTACCAGGAGGTTGACTCCATGGCTAGGAGGCTGGCCTCACATTCTGGGGAAAGGGCAACTCAGAGAAGGGATCACCAACTATAATGTAGTCGAAGGCCATGTGGGAAAAGGGAGTTGCGGGCTGAATGAGGGCTAGAGACTGAGCACAGTGGCCACTCAACACCTTTATTGCAAACCACAATAGCTAATTAGAGGGAGAGAACAGAAGGGAATGCCCTGCCACAGTGACAGGGTGGGGTGGGGGGAGATGGGATTGGGGAGGATGGGAGGGATGCTGGGTTTACTGGTGGTGGAGTATGGGCACTGGTGAAGGGATGGGTTCCCGAACTTTGTATGGGGGAAGCATAAGCACAGATGTGTATAAATCCATAACTGTACCCTCATGGTGATTCATTAATTAAAAATAAATAAATTTATTTTAAAAAATAAAAATAAAAATTAATAAACAATTAAAAAAAAAAAACAGAAGGCTTAACAAGGAACAACAGCTTACTAAGCCATCAGACAAGGACTTAATGTCCCCATGGTGAGATACAACAATTTTCACAAACTTTCTTCTACGGGAATATTTTTTGATTATGCAGGTAGCCATTGAGTGGTAAGAAACAATATAAAATAAATTATGGTGGGCCTGCTAGGGGCGAGGCTTGAGGGATGCTAGGAAAATGGAGACAACGGTGGAGGGACGGTGACAGTGGTGGTGGAACTGGAGTTAGGCTACTGAATACCTGTAAGAAATCAGCCATGTACAGCTTTGTAAACCACGGTGTTTAAATAAAGTGGTAGGAAAAGAACCCAAAGAGACCTCTAGATCAAAGGCCACCATGGAGGGTTGGGGAGGGGGGCGGGGGGGAGCAGGGTAAAAGCTCAAGGGGCTGGCAAACACGTTTGGCAAAGAGACCCCCAGGTCTAACCTCTGGTACACATGACCTCCCAAGCACTGCTGGGCACGGCTCCCGCCAAAAGACAAAACCAAAAGGCCAAGGTGCTTGGACACTTCCCTAAGGCAAAGTTAGGAGCAGCTTCTCCCCA
Organism: Sorex araneus; assembly: GCF_027595985.1. Lineage (NCBI taxonomy): Eukaryota > Metazoa > Chordata > Mammalia > Eulipotyphla > Soricidae > Sorex > Sorex araneus. Next base: position 293,281,648 of record NC_073303.1, read on the forward strand.
CGAAGAGCAGAGCAACAGTACCCCACACGCTCATCCGCACGCCTGGACCTGCCTCTGGTACCATGACGCCCAAAGGGACTCTGCAGGGCCAAGCGAAAGCACAGCAGGCAGGGTGCTTGCCTTGCACGCGGCCAGCCCAGTTCAATCCCCAGCACCACACATAGTACCCTGAGCACTGCTGGGAGGGATCCCCGAGCACATAGCCAAGAGTGAGCCATAAACACTGTGGTGGGAAGGACTCTGCAGAGGGGATTAAGTTAGGGTTTTGAGTGGGGGGATTACCCAAGGGCACAGAGGAAGAAGAGTGGGTGTGGGTGCGTGGAGATGGGGCCCCAGAAACAGGCTGGGGGAAGTGGCAGCTATGCTGCGGGCATTGGAGGTGGAGAAAGGTTCCTAGAACTCAGGCTGTGCCTCCCGCTGCCAAAGGCAAGGGCGACGAGGTGCACCCCGAGCCTCCCCAGGCCACCAGCTCCGCCCCTTAGGACCCGTGCTGGGCTTGTGAGCAGCAGAACTGGAAAATAACAGAGCTGTGTGGTTTGAAGCTACTGCACGCGTAGTAATGGCAGCAAAAGGCACTGAAAATGCTAACACACACCAACGTATGTTTGTAGCTGGCGACCTCGCCAACAATCTGAAACACAAACCCCTCCCTTGTCCCGTGGTGTTGCCCAAATATTTATGGAGCAAGCCTCTTCATTCCAGGAGGCGAGCCGGTGATGAAACGCTAAATATGTGACGCATAATAGGCTCCCCTGACGCTGATGGAGCCCTCAGATACCACATGCACGCTCTCCCAGCACAAAGGCTGGCAAGGAGCTGCCAACAGCTTCCCCTTGGGACACAATTCGACAATTAGCTCCTCACCCAACCATCCTGCGACCGAGTGCTCTTATGGTTCTAATGGGATGCCAAGCACAGAGCACACCTACAAACACAATAAAGGTTATGCCGATCATTTCTCAGTCTCTCCCAGACAGAAATCAGATTAATTGGACATGAAATGTATGTCACAGAATTATGATTACCCAGTAGATTGCCCTCTTCTGAGTGCTTGTATTTTATTAGTCCCAATTTAAGATAATGTGACATCTTGATAGTTCCCAAGATAAGCCCATTCATTAATAAGGTTATTTCCAACCACTACTAATAGATTTGAGAACCATTAAAAAAAATAGACCATATAAGCTGCAATTGTCCCATTATGACACTGGCCAAGTAAATAAAAACTCTTGGATGAGATCCACCTCTATTTCGCCAGGATAGTGGGAACTCTGTCATCTGCATTTTTTTATTTTTTTTTTTAAACCTTTGGAAACATTTTCAATTATTCTCCAGTTCTGGATCCTGGATAAATCACTGACATTTTCTTTATCTCCTAAAAATGTTGCATAAATTACTTTTCATTTTACAGTGAAATCAAGGGTATTTATAAACGCATTACACTTCAGAGGATACCATGAAATCATATTAAGGAAAAGATTTTACAAGCCAACTCTGTATCTGGCCCTCTCAATCAAGCTTTTCTCTTCTTCCATTTCACTTTTTTGTCTGGTCATCTTATACTTTGTTTCGTGAAGCAAAATAAAACAGAGGATTAACTTCCATTAGTATTATACTGTCTTTTTTCGGTAAACAAACTCCCTTGCAACAATTCCCCAGTAACGACAGGGTAAGATTTCAAATTCAAAGCCAGAAAGCTAAAAGATGACAGCTAAATGTACTGCTTTATTTTGGTGGCTGTATTCTGAGCCATACTAGAGATGCTCAGGTCTTATTCCTGGCTCTGTGCTCAGGGATCACTCCTGGTGGTGCTCAGGGGACCCTACTCGGGGTCACAAGTGGCTTAATGCCAGGTCAGCACATTAACCCCTGCATCATCTCTCTGGTCCCAACATACTGTTGTAATCAGATTCCTCCAAGATCATTCTGATTTCCTTCGGGAATAGCTCCCGAGGGGACTTCGGACAGAGCACAGCACGCCCCAGACGGTGCTCTGTGCCCACTAGCAGTGATCTGTCAGGGTGGAGCCAGGAGTAAGCCCTGTGCACTGCTGGGTGTGGCCCCAAAGTTTTTTTTTTTTAATTAAAAGAAAAAAAACAGCAATAACAACAACAACAAAAATAGGAATGGCTGGGCCGGAGCAATAGTACAGTGGGTAGGGCGTTTGCCTTGCACTCGGCCAACCCAGGTTCGATCTTCAGCATGCCATATGGTCCCCCCAGCACCGCCAGGAGTAAGCCTGAGAGCAGAGCCAGGAGTAACCCCTGAGCATTGCCAGGTGTGACCAAAAAAAAAAAAGGAATGGCTCCACATTCCTGCTTCGCCTGCTCCCTTCCCCTTCCCCTTCCCCTTCCCCTTCCCTTCCTTTTCCTCTTCATTTTTCCCCCATCCCTTTGTGCACTTCCCGGTATCTTCGTGACTTCTTTGGGACAGTGTTGAGGCACGTCCCTCAGATTGGCTCATTAGTTAGACTACCATATGACTATGTCTTTTCTCACCCCTCATTAGACAATAAAAAAATGGGATCATGCTTCTCCGTATACTGCACCAGCCAATAGATTTTATTTTTTCAACTGTAAGAGCCACTCCCTGCAGTGCTCGGTGGCCACCAGAGCCACACCCGACCTCCCTGGTGGTGATACTCAGGGGCCCCTCAGTCCCCGAGAGCGCACTCAGGGCTGTACGCAGGGAAGGCAGCTGCTCTCCCTCTTCAGCTCCACCCCGGCTCCTCGGGAGGCGTTGTGACCCGCACAGCCACGGATGATGTGCAGATGAACACAAGACTCGGAGGCTAGGAATAACACCACCGCCACGAGTGTAACACACCTGTTTCATTACCTGTAACTGTGAGGTTCCAAAGAACAGTTTAACTCACAGCACACAGGACTCTAAGCCATGAGAAACCAAGAAATAATACGGACTTTTCCTTTAGGTAATCAGGCTTGTCTACTACGGCTGATCACGTTCATCCATCAGGGAGCAGTTAGGACTCTGCCTCCCTGCAGGAGGTGTGGCTGGGGGGGGGGGGGCGTGCACAGGCTTCCCATGCAGGAAGTCTTGACCCTGGCACCAACAACAATGAGGGAAGAGAGAGAGAGGGGGAAAGAGAGAGATGGAGAGAGAGAGAGAGAGAGAGAGAGAGAGAGAGAGAGAGAGAGAGAGAGAGAGAGAGGGAGGGAGGGAGGGAGGGAGGGAGAGAGAGAACTTCGTTTCCTTGCGAAAGCCTCTTGCCCAGCTCAGCTAAGCTAGGCTTCCCATTAATACGCACCTATAGCATACTTGTCCTCTTTCATTGCCCTTATTATACTGCAATCATGATTTCAGTGTCTGCACCACCTTTCCGCTCCCTCAACTGGAATGAGAATTCTAAAGAGAACAAAGCCCAGATCTGCCTTGCACCCCACTGTATTCTCATTGCCTAATTACTCAGTAACTAATCAACCCGCCAATCCACTCACTCATGCCCCCTCTCTCCTTCAGTAGCCATGACTGTCTTCGAGTCTCGGTCATTCAAAATAAGATCCAGTCACTCTACCCCCAAAAAGGTCTCTCCTGGAGAGTCCCATCCTTTAAGTCCCCAACACTGACTTTTTAATGATCATTCAGCTCAGATATACATATACGTGCACCACAAACCCCACACCTTCGAGTGTTTTCTGTTCTTTTGCATTAGTTCAGCGTTTTGGCCAAGATGAAAACAATGGCTATGTCCATTCAGCTTATAAGTCAACTTTATCTTCGGCAAAAACAGGAAACAGGAGAGTTTGATTCCCAGAGCCGGGCACTCAGCGCACCACCCCACACTCAGTGCCTGTGAGTGGACACAGGCTAGGAGAGGGGTCAGTGCCAGCACTGGCGCGCCTCGGGCACAAGCAACCCACCTCATACATGCTCACAAGAACAAACGGCACATGATTCCCACGAGGTGGGAACCCAGGCTGCACGGGGGGCTCCCTGGGCACTTAGACGGCAGTCTCCAACCTGACTCCTTCCTGGAGCACTGGAGGGGACTCCATTGCCAAGGGGCGTCAAGTTGAACCTCAGCCATGCACTTGAGAAGCAGGCCCGGGTTAGATGCTCTACCACACAGAGCCATGGGCTGCTTCCTGGACCCTCCCGCTATCTTTCAGACCTAGGGAGGCCCACCACAAGTGGGAACGGTCTAGCCCAGTAGCCAGTCGCTAAGGAAAAATTCCAAACCTGTTTCCTCCTCTTTCCTAGTAAATGTCTAAATAAGAGGAGTGACTGCTTAAAATTAAGGAAGAGGGGGGCTGGAGCAATAGCACAATGGGTAGGGCGTTTGCCTTGCACGCGGCCGACCTGGGTTGGATTCCCAGCATCCCATATAGTCCCCTGAGCACCGCCAGGGGTAAATCCCGAGTGCAGAGCCAGGAGTAACCCCTGAGCATCGCCAGGTGTGACCCAAAAAGCAAAAAAAAAAAAAAAAGAAAGAAAAAAAATTAAGGAAGAGGGGCCAGAGCAACAGCAGAGCAGGTAAGGCACTTGCCACACATGCACCCAACCTGGGTTCAATCCCTGGTACCCCACACGGTCCCCGGAGCACAGAGCCAGGAGTAACCCATGAGCTTGGGAGGGTGTGGCCCAACACCCTCCCCACCTGCTGCCCAAGTTTTTGAAAAAGAAAAAGAAAGCTGTCATCCCGTGTCCCAACGTACATGCCCTGATCTCAGCCGGCCCTCCGACACCCCGCGGCACCAACCCCAGTCCCCATGCAGGCCAGCTCCACGCAGTCGGACTCCATCCCAACAAAACGGAACACACATGGGCCAAGAGACACTCCCTGAACAGCAGGGACAAGTGTGGAATCTGGAAAAGGGGTCGCTGGCAGAAACGAGGAGGTGGTTCACAGGACAGCTAAAGCAGATGATTACAACAAACTTCAGTTCTCCTAGAAGTTAAGGGTTGGGACCAAAGAGATAGGGCAGAGGGCAGGGTGTTTCGCTTGCACGCAACCAACCTGGGTTCGATTCCTGGCATTCCATAGGGTCCCTCAAGCACAGCCAGGAGTGATCCCGGAGCCCAGAGCCAAGAGTAACCCCTGAGCACCACCAGGGGTCCTCCCTTCCCCCAAAAAAAGAAGTTAGAGGCAAACAATATCTCCTGTACTGATTATGTTCTCAAACCAAGGAACTCACTTTACCAACCCTAAAGCTCAGGCATCTCTGGCAGCAAACACTTGCATCAATACAGGCCACGCCGAGACAAAGCAGCAGACAGAAACGCTTGCTGGCATCTCAAACCACCGGGCTACAGACGGGAGGACAGGTTTAAGGAGACCGGCTGAAGTGCGGCCCAAATAATCCTGGATATAAAAGCGCCACTTGCTACTGGAGACAAGGAGGAGGAGGAAGTTCGGGATCTCACAGAAACGGTTGCTGAGGCTTCCAAGAATGAAGCAAACAGAACTGAGCAAACTTCTGCAGAAGACAAGCCCTGGAAGCAACTAGGAGCAGCTATGGCATATTATGACTGCTTATTAAAATGTGTTCAAGAAGCCAATCCGATCTAGGTATTTTTACGCTCAAGTGCCTTGGACACTATAGCTCTTTGCAGTTTTTACTGTTACACACAACACATTCTTTGCAGCTAAACTGAAGAAGCCTGGGAATAGGGTTTGAAAAAAAAGTTACTAAAGTGCTTTACTTTGTTTAAATAGTTTGATTCTTTAATTCCATTGGCACTGATTTGTACGCAGACAGCAACGATGTTTATAGAAAACTAACTATGACATGCAAGAGGACTGAAGATCTAGGAAGGAATTTGACTAAAGATCTGAAATAAAAGTATAATATAGAAAAAAACAACAAAAGCTAAAAAAGATACTTTAATTTTTGTAAGGAGGGGAAAGGAGAGTGCCTGAGACCCACCTACCTATGCATGAATCTTAGTTCTACAAACTGTGAGACACAACCTTCCAGAAATCCCAACTCAAGGAATAAAAATGCTCATCCTCTATTCCAAGTTTCAGAGCAAGTATAAGGACTGTCACTGTCACTGTCATCCCGTTGCTCATCAATTTGCTCTAGCGGACACCAGCAATGTCTCCACTGTGAGACTTGTTACTGTTTTTGGCATACTGAATATGCCACGGGTAGCTTGCCAGGCAAAATACCTGTATCTATGTATATATGATGTATCAGGCAAAAGTCATGAGAAAAATCATTTTTCAGTTTCCTTTAGGGAGGGCACAGAACCTGGCAGTTCTGAGGGCTTCCTCCTGGTTCTGGGCTCAGGGATCACATCTGGTGGGGGCAGGGGACCATAAAGGATGCTAGAGATCAAATCTGGCTGGCTTTGCGCAAGGCAAGCACCTGACCCACTGAACTATCACTCCAGCCCCTTATTTTTCAGTCTCTAGCAAGTACCTACCAATATAAGAAGTTCTCTTCCAAGATCCACCTCAACCTTAGAGAAGCACCTGGGCCATGAAGGCTGAAATACATTCTCTTTTCCTCCTCTCTCCACTGAATATAGATACATTCTTCAGAGTTAAATGCAAAGAAGAAATTTCAGGCTGAGACATCTTAATTCACTCCCAATCGGTTAAACTGTTACCCTACTTCCCCTTGGCAGGTATAAAGGAGGATGGAGTCCCGAACATCATTCTTTGGGAGACAGGGTAGAGGGGAGCATAGTTGGCGATACTGCAGGACCACTCAGTGCCTGGGATCAAACCTGGAGCTCCCACATGGAGCAGTGTGCAATCCGGTCCTTTGAGTCACCTCCCTAGCTCACAAAACTGTTGTGTGTGTGTGTGTGTGTGTGTGTGTGTGTGTGTGTGTGTGTTTAAGAACAAGAAGCAGTTTCTTGCTAAACTGCAGTGGGAAAGAAAAAATGATTACAATAAATCCTCCCAACACCTACACCAGCTTTCCTTCAGAAAACCATTCCTCCTCCGCTCCCTGCAATTTCGGTGGTTCTCCCAATCAACTGCCCTATCTGCCCACAAGGAAGAGTAAGTACATGACAGTCCTGTGTCCAAGCCAGCCAAACAACGTCCGCCGCCAGTATTTCTAGATTATGAAGGTAGGCGTCTTCTCTTTACTGGGGACACTGAAGCTTGGCTAGTGTTACACAGGAGCTGTTACACCGACTGAAGATAATGCAATATTCATTCAAGAGTCACTTAAAAATTGAACTTCACTCTTAAAATAATCTACATGATATCCAAAGTTCTGAACCAGGAGAAAATTCTAAAATCTGCGGAAACTATGAAGAGATCGTTAAGTTAATCTCAAGAGATTGTAAATTAATCTCACTTTATCGAGTGGCAAGGACATGACCTCTCGTTCCCATCTACAACTGATAAGAGTCCTGCAGGCCGAGATGCTGATGGAAAGCGGGCCACCAAACTCAAATTTTCTTCCCCTGTATCTTTAGTCTGCACTCTGCACAACAGTCCAGCTATTGTCAGAGGCTTCCCTCGTCAACTCTGCCAGGCACATCCATGCAGGCCCTGCGTCCCCATTAAATACTTCTTCAAACACAAACACCTGCCGTGCAATTATCTCTCACGCTCAGACATCTGGAGTAGAGTTGGCGTCAGGAGTTAACATCCATGTTTATCTTTTTTTTGGGGGGGAGAGTGGGAGGTGGGGTAGGAGTGTGACAGTGTGGCTGCGGGTGGGGGACACAGAGGACACACGCCAGCCTATCAGCCTCGCAGCAGGAGAGTAAGGAGGGGCGCGCCGAGGCCCGGGAACCTCCCCCTGAAGCTACTCCATCCCACCCCACGCTCCCCGCACACCTGGACCCGGGAGGCAGCGCTTTTCCCACCTGGAGCATCAACCAGCCCACCGGGAGTCCCTCTACTGCCCTCATCCTGGGCCACGCCTCCGAGCCCGCCGAACCCCGAACCAAGCCTGAGCGGCGGACACCCCGCCTAGGTGTGAAGTCTTGTCCTCACGTGCCCCTGTGCAGAGGCGCAGGTGCCCACCCGGGAGCCCCCAGCAAGCCAAGGCGGGCTGCGCACACCTGTTCCAGCCGGGGTTCCGGGTGGGGGAAGCGGGTGGGGGCTGAGGCGCGAGGGTCCCTCAGCGCCCCCTGCACTGGAGAGCAGCAGGTGGACGCGCCCGGGGCCAGCAGCCCGGCACGCCCCTCCGGCCCGGCGTGCACCCCGCCCAGCCCCGGGGCCCCCGTGCGCGGAGTCTGCCTGCAGCTGCCCCGTGGGCCAGCCCGGGCCGCGCAGCTGCGTCGCAAGGAAAGCGCCGGGGCGCGTGTCCTCCCCCCACCAAGGCCACAGCCCCCCGCTCCCGGGCCGGCCGACGAGCCGCGGAAGGCAGATTCGTTACCTGTGCGCGCAGCCATCCCGGCCCAGGACCCCGGGCCACGTGACCCCGCCCCCTCGGGGCTCGCGCACGCGCAGTGCCCACCGCGGGCGCCGCGCTTCCGCTTTCCTCCGCGACGCTCCACCCCTTTCTTTACCGAATCCCCTCCCCCTTTTAAAGGGCCAGAAACACGGGGATTTAATGGGAAATTAAAGAAGCGAAACTTGGTAACAGAGACTGACCAGTAAGTAGCAGCCCTGGGGCCGAGAAAAGAAATCCTTTCCCAGCCCTAAGACCGCAATGAATTCAGCAAGAAAGTCAAAGTATCTTCAGCCAGCCCAGAAAGGGCAAATAGATGTTGGTAGATACTGGGTATCTACCAGGTTTTCAGACGTTTGGAACAAGTAATTTTTCAAAAAGGTAAAATAAAGAAGAGAGGGGCTGGAGCATAGCACAGCGGGTAGGGCGTTTGCCTTGCACGCGGCCAACCTGAGTTCGATTCCCAGCATCCCATATGGTCCCCCGAGCACCGCCGGAAGTAATTCCTGAGTGCATGAGCCAGGAGTAACCCCTGTCTATCGCTGGGTGTGACCCAAAAAGCAAAAAATAAAAAAATTAAAATAAATAAAGAAGAGAGCAGTATGATAATAATAGCTGGGAATGACCACGCTGGACAAAATCTGAGTGTTAAAAGTAGGTAAAGGGATATTCTTGATAACTTTTCTCTATCAATATTGCAATGCCCAAAAGGAGAGAAACAGAGACAGAGAGAGACAGAAAGACAGAGAGACCGAGAGAGAGAAGAAAAGCGCCTGCCATAGAGAGGGGGGGGTGAGGAGGGCTGATGGGAGGGAACATGGGGACACTGGTGCTGGGAAATGTACATTGGTGGAGAAATGGGTGTTAGAACACTGTATGACTCAAACCTAATCATGAACAACTTTCTAGGGGTCTACCTCACAGTGACTCAATAAAAAAGTTTTTTAAAAGTGTTTTCAGTAGGGGCTAGAGAGATAATATAGGGTTAATGCACTTGGCTTACATGCTTCTCACTTCACTTAACCTTCCCAGCCCCAGAAAACTAAATCTGTTCCCCCAAAAACGGTAGGAGGTCACTCCTAAGCACCTTCAAGTGAGGCCCAACACCTCCTGTACACCTGCTAAAAACATCAAAATATTTTGAAATGTTTTCAGGAACCAGGGAGATAGCACACCAGCTAAGGGTATGCTTTGCATGCCCAGAGTCTGGGATCCATCAGGAACTGTACACTTCCATGTGCACCATAGAAGTGACCAGCCCCAGCACCCAGCCAAGAGTAATTCCTGAGCACAGCCAGATGTGACTCCAAAACAAAAGCTTTCAAACATTAATGTAGGGTTAACACAGTTTTATTTTGCCAAACAAAGACAATACCACACATAACACACACACACACACACACACACACACACACACACAGTGAGTTACTCTCTTCTAATTTACAGTTAACATTGATCCATAAAAAGGTGCTTCAGGTAGGGTGCTTGCCTTGCATGTGGCCATCCCAGGTTCAATCCCTGTCACTTCAATATGGTCCCCCTGAGTTTCACTGGGAGTAGCCCTAAGCACCATCAGGTGTGGCCCCCAAACAAAAACATAAAACAGGAGCCAGAGCAATAGTACAGTCGGTAGAATGCTTGCCTTCATGTGGCTGACCCAGCCCTAATCCCCAGCACCCCATATAATCCTCCTACCCGCCAGGAGTGATCCTGAGTACAGAGTCTCATATCTGCACTCAGGAGCACTCCCTGGTGTGAACACCACCCCTTCCAAAAAAAATCGCCACATAAAAATGCCTCTTAACATAGAAACTTTGGAAAGACTCACTCTCCACTAGGGGAGATAACTTTAAAAAGAACACAGACACGTCTATTCCTAGCGAAGAAAGATGAACGCTTTTGGAACAGACTGGTTTTAGAGTCATCACAGTATGTGACATGGCCCTGGGCACAGATGCCAGCCTGACTGGGGGCTGTAGTGAGGAAAATAGAAGGAAGAACACCAGAAGATGCTCCTGGAGAAGAGAGTGGAAATATTCAGTTGGGCAGATCTTTAACGAGTATCCACCAGGTCCTGTGCTTCTAGATGTTTCAATGACCCAGAGGTAAGTCACAACCCCATTTAAGCACTCAGACATAACTAAAATACAAGGACCGCTCTTTTTGAACACTAGAAAGTGTAAAAATGAGACCATATTTTTAGGATCTTAGATGAAGGAAAATAGAGGACCACTTCAGGGAGGAGGTGATGGCTCATTAGGGCTCTGAAGAATGCCAGTAGCCAGTGCAGGAAGAATGCCTGGCTCAGGGACCAAGGGGATCAAAGGCAGAACAAAAGACTGGGGACAGGCTGCTGGCTTGATGTGGCTGGGGCACGGGCAGTAGCTTTCAAACATTTTTGATCATCATTCGCAGTAAGAAATACATTTCAGGACCAAAATAATAGCTCAATATCGCACACTTTGCATGTGGGAGGCCCAGGTTCTATCCCAGAATCCCTCACCAGGAGTGAGTCCTAAGAACCTCTAGGTATGGTCCACCCCTTCCCCCAATAAAATGAAAAGAAAGACATGTCAGCTGACCCACTGTATGCCTGGGTAAATCTTACAGTGATACTAAAAGAGGATTGCCTTTATTTTTGTTTGTTTGTTTGTTTGTTTTGGGGGAAGGACATACCCAGCAATGTTTAGAACTCATTCCTCAGGGATCACTCTCAGTGCTCTCAGGAATCACTCCTGGAAGGTCTGAAAGGATCAGATGGGGTGTCAGAGATTGAGCCTAAGTCCTCCAAGTGCAAACCAAGCACCCGGACTGCTGTACAATATCACCAGCCCCCAGTCTTTAATATATGCAGTACAACTTGGAATTTTCTTTACTTTAAAATGCTGGTTACTAAATTGATGTTATGGCTCATGAATGCATAGCAACCTATAGTTTGAAGGCACTGGGGTAGAGTATATAAGTGGTACAAAGGGATATGAGACAGGCAAGGCAGGGACCAGATTAAGCAGAACATTGAATGTCAAACTGAGGGTGGGTGGGTGGATGGGGGACAGAGGCGTCTGTTCTGTGAGAGGCTCGGGGACTTCTTAAGCAAAGCAATGGAAGACTGTAGCTATAATTTAGAACTCAGAAACCTGCCTTTGACTCCGAATATCTTTTTTCAATCTCTTCTTTTTATTTAATTAATTAATTTACTGTTTGGGGGCCACACCTGGTGGTACGCAGGGCTGACTCCATGTTCTGTGCTCAGGGATCATTCCTAGTAGAGCTTGGAGTATCATATGTAGTGCCAAGACTAAACCCAGGTCAGCTAAGTGCAAAGCAAGCACCCTATCTACTGTACTATCGCCCCACCCCGTGAACATCTTATACATTCCTTGTTTTGAAGCCACACCCAGAAATTTTCAGAGCTTATTCCTGGCTCTGTGCTCAGAGATCACTCCCGGGATGCTCAGAGTAATATATGGGGTGTTGGAGATTGAAGCTGAGTTTGTAGCAAGCAAGACAAATACTCTATCCACTGCACTATCTCTCTGGCCCTCTGAAGATCACATTTTGAAAGAAAATTATTAAGCAGGAGCATGTCTGAAGTGGATAAGTGAGCTAACTGATGAGATCAGAACCTCCAGCATAAACCTATGGAAAGTGTTTGGCAGAATGAAAAAAAATAAGGTGTGGGGCTGGAGCGGTAGCACAGCGGGCAGGGCGCTTGCCTTGCACACGGCAGACCCGAGTTCGATTCCCAGCATCCCAAGAGTAATTCCTGAGTACAGAGCCAGGAGTTAACCCCTGTGCATTGCCGGGTGTGACCCAAAAAGCAAAAAAACAAAAAGAACAAAAAAATATATAATAATGTGTTGAGCAGAAGGAAAATTAACAGGAGTCTGGTGGTGAGACGCTGGAAAAGTCTGTTAGCTGACTTTTTGGGGTTGGATTTGGTTGGGTTGAGTTGGGTTGGGTTGAGTTGGGTTGGGTTGGGTTGGGTTGGGTTGGGTTGAGTTGGGTTGGGTTGGGTTGGGTTGGGTTGGGTTGGGTTGGGTTGAGTTGGGTTGGGTTGGGTTGGGTTGGGTTGGGTTGGGTTGGGCAGGGTTGGAACCCAGGGTCTAATGCTGACAAGGCCTGCTTTCTATCATTCAGCCACATCCCCACATTCCAACTGACCTTCCTGAAATATCTCTGCAGCAGTTGTAATATTCTGTGTAATTCTAGGAAGTAAACCTGAGGCTTGTGGATGCATGTTATAGGGGAAGCAATTCCAACACACAACAGTGTTTTAAGAAAAAGTGTTCCCAGCTGACTGGCTGTACTTTACTGGACTATTTACATTAACTTTAAAAAATGAAAATATTGTGTGCTCATTCGAGAAAACTCAGAAAAATTAGGAAATATATCAAGTAAAACAGAAATTATCCACATTCCAGAAAAACCACTCATCATTCTGGTTTATTTTCATTGGGTCTTTTTCTTTGCATACTTTTTCTTACATAGTAAAACTACATGGGCTATTTCTTTCTATATCCTGATTTCCTTTAAAAAATATATTTTGTCTTGAGTACTATATATGCTTATTAAAATTATTCACAAATATTATTTATAATGTCTACATCATTTCATTAATGATATAGTTTATTAATTCTTTCAGGACATTTGGGGGAGTTCTTTTGCTGCCATTAAAAAGAACACTACCATACATTTCCTTATATAGGATTGTTTGCCCATACTTTAAAATGATTTCCTTAGGATAGAAACATAAGTGAAATTACTGATTAGTTCAAAGGCTTTGGAAGCTCTCAAGTCTATGAATACCTACTGCCAAATTGCTTCCCAGAAAGGTCAGAAAAATCTTCATTCTCACCACAAGTGCTCCAGGGAACCCGTCACACATACTCAGACGTATTTTTTATAATCTTTTTTTTTTTGAAAAATCTAACCAAATGGAGAGAGGAAATGGCCTCTCATTTTAATTTGTATCGGATTACTAGTAGGGTGGAATATCTTTATATATGTATCAACTCATTATTCTGGGAATTCAATTTAACATATACGTTTGGATTTGCAATTGACAAATAGTACTAAGTGAATTATTGCAGACTGATGAGAAAAAGAAAGAGAGAAGGATTTAAAATAATAAATGATGTGGCGACACCAAGTCATAACCAAATTATATTGCGGTATACTATACCAGCAAAGGTTAGTGGGGAAAGTGAGTCACTGCGGGGCATGTGTTCAGAGCATCTGTGCTCCGGAGTCAGCACAGTCTCTGTGTTATGAGCGCTGATTTGGTTTCAACAAAACATCACTCCTTAGATGAAATCAATATGATAAATTTTCATTTTCTCATTTGCTTGTTTTGCTTGTATTTAAGACTGCATTTAGCCTATAATTTTGTTTTGGTTTTACTAGAGGCATAAAATCTATTTTAAAAAAGTTTAGGGCCGGAGCAAGAGAGAGAGAGAGAGAGAGAGAGAGAGAGAGAGAGAGAGAGAGCAAGTACAGGGGTTAAAGTGCTTGCCTTGCATCCAGCCAACAAGGATTCAAATCCCTACAGTCCCTTATGGTCCCTTAAGCTTCTCCAGGGTTCTCCCTCCTGAGACAGAAGCAGGAACAACTCCTGACCTCCACTGGGTGTGGCCACAAACCAAAATTAAATAAATAAAGGAGGGGTCTTCTCCTCAAATTTTGTGATTGCCCATAGGTACATGTATATGTGCATATACATATAAGTGCCAAATGCCAAAGACAGTCACAACATGCTCTTTGTGTTCCTGGAGCGAGAATACACCATTGGGCTATGGGACAAATGAAGACGTTACCGGCGTCCACTCGAGCAAATTGATGAACAACGGGATGACAGTGATACAGTGATCACGATCACGAAATCCCGTTAATCATCGATTTCTCGAGCGGGCTCAGTAACCTCTCCATTCGTCCTTTCCCTGAGATCTTAGAAGTCTCTCTCGACTTGGCCCTCCCAATGATGTCGCACTGGAGGCTCTTTCAGGGGAATGGGATCCAGCTTGTTACTGGGTTTAGCATATGAATACACCACAGGAAGCTTGCAAGTCTGTCCCATGTGGGCAGGAAGCTCTCAGAAGCTTGCCAGTTTCTCCCAGAGGGAGAAGTAGGCTACAAGAAAGCGGCGGTGTGCTTCTGGGAGCTCACATTTAAGTCTCTGGATGTTGGCCGTTGATGGGATTACACACACCTGGGTTCCTCTGCTGGTACCTTCATGCGTGAGGCTCGTCCGAACGTGTGGAGAGGGGCCTCGAGCATGGCTGTAGCTAGGTTCCGGTGGTCTTCGGACGCCGGGAGCTCTGCTCGGGGTAGGGAGAGAAGCTGGAGCCCATCCCCTCGGAGGGGCCCCGGGGAACACAGCCAGGCGTGCGGGCAAGAGACTCTTGCCAGTGATACAATGAATTTTAAGCCAACTCTGATCTGTGAGAATCTTTTTCACTTAGTAGGAAGCTAAACACTAAGTTTGAGAGACATTGCTATAGGTTTCTTAGTTTCATTTGTAGTACTCTAAACGAGGGTGCTGGGATTTTTTTTCCTTTTAAGTAAAAGACAAAGGAAATAGCTCAATGGGAGGGCACATGCTGTGTATGTGTGAGTCTCTGGGCTCAATCCCCAGCACCTCCCCACACACACACACACAAATGCACACACTACACTCAACAAGTGCTGTCAGCTTATATATTGGAATTTTTCTCTCCAGGATCTTGTTATGATTTTCTTGCCTTTGGGAAGAGCACCAAAGGCTATATTCTGCTTAGGATTCAAAGAGTATATGTTTTGGCTTAAAATGTACCATTCATCAAAGTTAACTTTTCACGGGACAATAAGACCTAGACAGAAAAATGTTTGGATTTATTAAGCTTGTCTTTTTAAGTAAGACAGAGCAGTGGAGCAGATAGCAATTAGGATGGAACGTCTGTGAAGCGGTCTTAGGAGAAATTAAAGTGATGAGGAAAAAAGCCCCACATGTGCGCTCAGAGCTGGAGGGCGTGGGAATGCGGGAGGGAGCTTGCGGGTGGTGAAAGAGGAGCAGCTTGCCCAGAGGGCGGTGCCCTGATGCCCAACCCTGCTTCCCCCCCCCCCACTTCCCCAACTCAGGAGGGGGCCCGGAACACGGTCCAGACATTCCTATTACTGTGGCAGCCGAGTAGACCACAATCTCCTGAAGGGAAACCAGGCAGGGACACAGAGATGGCAGGTCACGGTTCAGCCCCGCACCCCACCCCACCTGAACAAGACTCTGGGTTGCATCTTTTCTCTCACTGAATAAAAATAAAAGAATTGGTACCTCGGGGCAGGGAGCGGAAGACGGGCAGTCACCGTTTCTCTCTGCTTCCGATCCCAGAACAAGGTGGCCTCTTGTTCCTGCTTGTATACAGGAACACGAGGGGAGGGAGTGATAGTACGATGCGGAAGACACTGGCCCTGCACGTGGTCAGCCCCGGTTCACTCCCCAACACCCCCACAGGATCTCCCGAAGCATCACCAAGAGTGATCCCTGAGTGCAGAGCTAGGAGTGAGCCCCAGGCATTGCCCAGTGTGACCCCCCTCCTCCCCGATGCCAACCTCAAAAATAAAATAAAAGAAGTTTGGGAAGTGGGAGTGTGTCTAATGAAAAAAACAAACAAACTCAGGAGTGAAGGAAAGAACATGGACATGTCTGCCTCATGCACCTTCTGTGTGCAATTGAACATTTGAGCAAATGAACAGCTAAAAAATTGAACACACAAATGCTGTTCCCCCAAATTACTGCAGGAGTCCCCAACACCGTCACACTGTCAGGACTCGGAATAAGGAGAGCGCCGAAGTGGCGATGCCTCCCCCCATGCTGCAATCACCCCAGAGCCATGGTGTGAGCTGAACACACACTCTCCAGGGCCCAGTCAGTGGGGCTGAGAGAGACGGAAAGGCATCAGCTCCAGCCTGGTGTGGCCTGAGTGTGACATGACTCCCCGTGCCCTGTCCCCTGGCCCTCCTAAAGCCAGGACATGTAGGGAGCATCGGTATGATGCGATGGACGATGGACTGCCTCTCTCAGTAGCATCCCCGGGAGGTCCAGACACACCCCTCAGCACCTCATACTCCCCCACTTCCCTTTCAGGTTTGATTTTTCTCTACAGTTCTTGCATCGGCCAATATCATCCATGTTTTCTTTCTCTGTCTGTTAAGTTCTGTCCTTGCTGGTAAGGAAACACTGTGAGAGCAGAGCTTCGTCTGTTTCACTTAGGTTCTTTAGGAAGGGGTGTGAGAAACTGGGGCCACACCTAGCCAAGGCTCAGGGGCTCTTCCTGGCTCTGTGCTCAGGAGTCATCCCTGACCGTGCTTGGGGAACCATATGTGGTGCCAGGGATTGAACTAGGGTTGGTGATAAGCAAGAAGAGTGTCTTCACCACATTTGATGGGTGTAAGTAAAAGAAAATCAATCTTGATTTTAAATATATATATATATATATATATACACACACATATATGTGCATAATGTATATGTGTGTGTTAGCACACAAGACTCAAACTCTAACAACATGTCAATAATCTCTAATTCAGAGGCTTAATTGGTTCAAGATGAGATACAACAATTTTCACACACTTTCCCCTAAGGAAAGCTTTTTGGCTCATTTTTTAGTTAATTACTCATAACATGCAATCACTGTATCACTATCATCCTGTCGCTCATCTATTTGCTCGAGCGGGCACCAGTAACGTCTCCATTGTGAGACTTGTTGTTACTGTTTTCAGCATATTGAATACGCCACGAGTAGCTTGCCAGGCTCTGCCGTGTGGGCAGGATACTCTCGGTAGCTTGCCAAGCTCTCTGAGAGGGACAGAGGAATCTAACCCGGGTCGGCTGCGTGCAAGGCAAACGCCCTACCCGCTATGCTATTGCTCCAGTCCACAGTGCTACTGTGAACTACTCTTTGAAAAAAAAAATTTTTTTTTAAGGGAAAAGTACCTTACCCCTGTACTGTCGCTCAGCTTCTTCACTTGGGGCTTTATCCCCAGCATCCAAAACCTTCCCTGGGGCCGGAGCAATAGCACGGTGGGTAGGGTATTTGCCTGCGTGTGGTCGACCTGGCTTCGATCTCCAGCCCCACATATAGTCCCCTGAGCACTGCCAGGTATAACCCAAAAACAGAAGGAAAAAAGCAAACAAAATATAGCACTCCTTAGCTAATGGCAGCACCTTCATAATAACTCGGGGCCACAGTGCCAGGGACCAAGCCCAGGGCCCCCCACCCGTGCTCTGCTGCCAACCTACACCCCGAGCTCCTCCATCACTTTTTTTTCCAGTGTGCTCGGGTGTCACTCCCTTCACCGCTTGGGGAATCCACAGCGCTGGGGGTCTAATCGGGCTCTCTTTTTGTTTAATTTATTCAGCTGAACAGCTTTATTTTGTTTGTTTTTAAACTAAAATTCCTTTTTATAGACATTTTTTTCAGTCACTGTGAAACCACAACATTTTTCACGATTGGGTTTCAAGTATACAATGTTACAACAGTCGTCACTTCAGCAGTGTCCACTTTCCTCCACCAGTGCCCACCCGGCTCATTTGCCTCCCCTCCGACCAGCCTGCTTCTACGTTGGTATATGTGTAGACCTACATATATTACCTGTATGCAGGTATCACATATACTTGGATATACATATATGTACACTTGTGGTCTGTGGTTATAGTAGTGTTGCTGATGGGGTTTCCTGCATAACATTTTATCCCCCTTTAGCACCACCTCCTCCCCCCCCCCCCCGGGTTGAACGCTTTCCTCCACCATAGATGTTGCCCCTCCCTGTCCTGTCTCCCAGCCCCCTCGGGTGGTCTGTTCCCTACTGAAGACCACTTCTCTTGTTTCTTTGATTCCACCGTTGCCCACATAGGAGAGAGATCACTCTGTGTGGGTCTGTCTACCTCAAACTAATGTCATTCAACATGACACTCTACAGATCCCTCCATGTAGCAACAAATTTTATAACTTTATCTGATGGCTAAGTAATATTCCATTGTATGTACGTACCATGGTTTCTTTATCCAATCGCCTGTTCTTGGACACTTGGGTTGTTCCAGATTCTGGCAATCGTGCTAAAAGGAACATAAGGGTGCAAATGACTTGTCTCCATTTTATTTTAGGGCCCTTGGGGTATATTCCAAGAAGTAGAGTTGCTGGGTCAAATGGAAGCCAAATTCCTCGATTTTTTAGGAATGTCCATTGTTTTCCAGAAAGGCTGGACCAGTCAGCAATCCCACCAGCAGTGAAATCAGAGTCCCTTTCTCTCCACACCTACACCAGCACTGCACTCAGGGGTTCTTACATGCAAGGTGTATACTCCAGCCCTTTGGAGTATGTATTCCAGAGGGCGCTCCAGCCCCTCCATACTGTTCATAAAGTAGCACTGTTGTCCCGTTGTTCATCGATTTTGCTCGAGCGAGCGCCAGTAATGTCTCCATCATGACTTATTGTTACTGTTTTTGGAATATTGAATATGCCTTGGGTAGCTTGCCAGGCTCTGCCGTGCTGGTGGGATACTCTCAGTAGCTTGCTGGGCTCTCCGAGAGGGACAAAGGAATCGAACCCGAGTCGGCCACGTGCAAGGCAAACACCCTACCCGCTGTGCGAATCGCTTCAGTCCTATGAATCTATAAGAGAAATAAACTATAGGAGCTCAAAAAGCCCAATTCTTCTGAGCTTTAGCAAGAATCAGAATCTGTGTTTAAACGTTACTACGCTAGCAACAACAATAACAAAAACCAGAGGAGGGTAGGGGCAGTTAGGGAACTTGGAAATCAGAGCAGCTTCCCCAGGTCATAACAAAACAAGCTCTACACCCCCCACCAATTTGCATTCTGGACCACTGTTTGCCTCTCAGCTTCCAGTCCCCCGGGGCTCCTCCGGGGCCCCTCACAGCCCATTCTCTTAGACTTAGTAGCAGCCCATGTGCATTTTGTTGAGAGAAACCTGGAAGCGCTCATCTTTGCAAACATTCCTCCTCCGGATCCTTTTAGACTCAGTCCCAGCATCTGAAATCTGCGCCGCATGCATTCTCTTCCAGCCCCACCATTCCACCCCTCCTGAGCTCCAACAAACAAATAGGCATTTATGCCCCTTTGCAGTGCACGGGGCCTCCCAGGAACCCCACCGAAACTCAGTCACAGAGAGCGAAGAGGGAGTCCTGGGCTCGCATCTGGGCTCTGAAGAGCATCCTAGGCTGGCCTTGAACTAGGGCCTCGGACAAGGGGAAAAACCAAGAGAGAAAGAACTGGCTGAAAGCAGAGGAACATCAGAGGTGGATTTGATCCCTTCCACAGGGTTGCCTAAGAGGTAACATCACCTACATACAAGGGCGAGCCCCACCTCTGTCACACAGGAGAGGACGTGTGGGGTTCCGCTAAGAAGGAAGGGAAATTCAAAACCATGACGCTGTTCCTCATTGTGAGCACCCAGACTCCCATCTAACTGCTCTTCCAAAAGTTGACTCAATTCCCAAGACTGTCTCGCAGTCCAAATCACCTGCTCCCACAAGCAACCCACCCTTCCGTGAGGGAGGAAGAGGAAAGGGTGGAAGCGGGTCACTTACCCAGCGCGAGGCTCTTTCATGACTGGGGGCTGGAAGCACTATCCGACACGGATTATCTGTAGGTGAGGGATCCAGGCATGGCGCAACTGGTTCCTTTGGCTCAGAGTTTTTCGCCAGTTGGCAGCTGAGGGGTTGGCCCCGGGTGCAGGCAGACATCACCAGGCTCAGACTGGGAAGAATCGGTCTCCAAGATCACTCCTGCAGTAACTGGCAGGATTCGTTCCCCTGCAGGTTGTTGGAGGGAAGCCCCCAGTTCCAACTAGTTGTTGGCCAGAGGTTCCCCCAGTTCCTTGCCTTGTGGGTTTCTCCATCAGGCAACCCACAGCACGGCAACTTGCTCCATCAGAGCAAGCAAGGAAGAAGCGCCATCACTGGTGTGCACAAGATGGACGTCTCCATCCTTTGTTAGCTCATCTTAATAGCGACTTCCCCTTTTCAGGGGCTCCTGCTCTATTCGTTAAAAGCATTAGCTCCAGCCCATACTTAGGGGCAATGGTTCACACAATGAATGTGACTCCCCAGAAATGCGACCGCTGGGAAGCTCTTTAAAAGCAACCAACAAGGGGCTGGAGCGATAGCACAGCAGGTAGAGTGTTTGCCTTGCATACGGCCAACCCAGGTTCAAATCCCAGCATCCCATATGGTCCCCTGAGCACCGCCAGGAGTGATTCCTGAGTGCAGAGCCAGGAGTAACCCCTGTGCATTGCCTGTGTGACCCAAAAAGAAAAAAAAGAAGCAACCAACAAGAGTTATGCCCACTCTCTTCAAAGACTCTGAAATCACATAAACCAGTCTTGCCTGCATTTAGCTGCAAGGTGACTGGCAAATGCAGTCTTTATTCTGAGTAACTATTCGCGCTGCTTAAATAAATAAATAATCAGGGATTCCATTCTCAGGAGAAATCACAGATTTCAGGATTCCAGAGTGTAGAAGTCTTGCTTGTCTGACATCCTTACCCATTGAGAAAGAGGTTGGATAAAGTCAAAGACTCTTAATTCAAATTCTACCTGTTCCATGCTCCATATTGAGTGAGTTATTGAACCTCACGGAGTCTCATTGGGATAATTTAGACTCAACAAAATGACCATCGTGAAGCATCCTGGCCTTGCTGGCTTCCCAATAAACATCTGCTAAATCTGTCTCCGAAGTAGCCCAGAAACTTTTCAGCTCAGCTCTGACAGCTGACCAGCTTGCCTGGCAACCCCAGCGTGAGTCCATGCCATTAGCCCTCCAGCACCAGCTTCTTGTCAGTAAAAATCAGCACCAGTGCATGTCCTACCTAGCTCATCAGGTTGCTATAAATATCGTAGCAACTTGTTTCGTGTGTGTGTGTGTGTGTGTGTGTGTGTGTGTGTGTGTGTGTGTGTGTGTGTGTGTGTTGGGGGGTGGGCAGATTTAGAGATGCCCTGGAAACTTTGTGTGGCACTACTGGCCACCAGGTGGCAGTAGAGGAGATAGGCTTAGGATTTGGCCCATGACCACCAGATGGTGCTGGCATTCAGGACTTACACCCACGCTTTGCTGGGAGACAGCAAGGCGGCCAAAAGGGCTTTTGGCAAAGACCAGAGCAGCCCCTAATCCAAGGAGGGAAATGAGGTGGGGGTGGGGATCACCCAGCAGGGAGGGCAGGGGCCCAGTTTCCTGACTCTTAGCCTAGAGTGGTTTTTCTTCTTGCAGAGTCATGATGCTTTCACCTTCTCTCGCCGCCAAGACGAAGGTCTTCACCGTCTTCTTGTGCACGGATGCACCAAGTTTCCAAGCCTGCGAAACACCCGCAAACGTCATGCCTCTCTCTGATGGGAGCAGAGCGGCTAAGTGCACGATCTGAGGGACAGACTGGTCCCACTTTGTAGCTGCATAGCCGGTTCTGCATTGCAAAGGTGGGTTTAAAAAAAAAATCCTACTTGGTGAGGTGATTGTGAAGATTAAGTCAGATAAGACAAATAGGTGAAATAAATCGGCAGAATTGAAGATGACACAATTAAGTAGTATGTGTGAATTTAACTCATTTGATTCTTACCATAGCCCGATGTGGCAGTTAACATTGATTAATAAGCCTGCTTTGCAGAGCAAAAAATTAGAGTTGTAACTTGCCCACACTTGTATTTAGTAGGGAAAGAAGTTCAAAATAGGGGTTGGGGGGGTGGAAGGGGGCTCACCTGGCAGTGCTCAGAGGCCACTCCTGGCTCTATGGCCAGAACCTACACCTGGCAGTGCTTGGGGGACCATATGCAGTGCCAGGATTTGAAGTATCGCAAACAGCTGCATGCACGGCAAGTGCCTTCACCCCTATACTATCTCTTCGGTCCAGGAGTTTTGATTTGAACTTGACCCCAGAGCCCATGACCCTAATCATATTTACTACTGATCACTCGACAGCCGATGAGGAGTAACTGGCGCATAAATGACAGATGATGTATCTATGAGGGACAAGTTCAAGAGTCCAGGGCCAGCAGAATAACCGCCCTGCCCCTTCCCTTTCAGAATGAGGGGCTCATACGCCGCTAGAAGGGAAAGGTTCCGTCGTGGCGCTCACACGACAAAGACGACAATGGTGACAGGTGCCAAGCAGCGAGGGGGAAAGCGCAGTCCAGGAAGAGGACCCGAGTTCCGGTCCTGCTTTGGCTGGACCTCAGGCAAGTTGCTCACCACCTTGGAACACCAGGTTCCTTGCCTAAAAATAGAAGCGAACACTCTACCTGGCAGAATTACTGGGGGATTTCCGAAGTCCGTGTAGTTCCAAGGCATGTTTGAGACACAGGCCCGTGGCCAGGAGGCAGAGCACATGCAAAGTGTGTGTGGGACTCTGAGTTTGACCTCCAGCACCAAATGACCCTTCTCAGCCCCACTGGTGTTAACCCTGACAGCCCCCAGAGCACAGCCAGGGTGGCACCCACAGTCCTTGAGCACCACCAAGCCCCTAGCAGCTCCCCATCGCCTGGCCAAGAGCCAAACAGCTTTGCATTGCCAGGCCAAGCACCCCTGCGAGTAGAGGGCCCCAGACGTTCAGCGTGGCCCTTAGAGAAATACTGTAAACACACAAATAAAACATACACGGAAGGGCAAACGTTTAATTATTACAATTCTTGTTTGGTTTGGTTTTGACTCACACACAGCAGTACTCGAGGATGACTCCTGGCTTGATACCTGGTGCCAGGTGATCCCCAAGCATTTAAGGTTACAGTCTGGAGGCTCCAGAGTACTTCCAGGTGTGGCCTTGGAGGCCCCTGAGCACTGCTGGGGTGACCCTGGTAATCCCTGGCACTCAGCATTCTTGGGCTCTCCCACTGAACCACTAGCTGCATTGGGCAAGAATTGATGAAGGGGCCCTGGGACCTTGAATACAGTTTGAGAGACCTCTACCTGCCCCCCTTACCCCCATCACCCCCCCACACACAAAGAATGGAGCCAGAGACATAGCTCAACAGGATGAACTCATCTTTGCATGCAGAAGACCTGGGTTTGATCTCTGGTACCGCACAGTTCCCTGAGCATTGCCAGGTATGCCAAAGCAAGACAGAACACTGGCCCAAAGTACCTGGAGGGATGACACAGGACCTTAGAACTCCCACCGTGCAAATCTAAGATCATAAGTTCAAATTCCATGTGCCCCTCACGTGCCAAGCAGGGTCTTGGGAGCTGTTACTGTCTGAGCCTGGCAGCCCTCCTACCTGTGATCCCCGGCACCGCAAGCAATTTCTGGCTGCCCCAGAGCTGGGTGTACACAAGCCTCACGATAAGGCTGGCCACCCCTGCGAGCACCACCACTCTGAAGGTTGCAAGTGGCCAGGAAGAGCCTGAGCACCTGGGCAAGCACGGAGCTCCTGGGCAAGCAAGGATCACAGCCAGGCCCATATGCAAGTCCTGGTTATTACAACATCCGTAACAGCAGAAGGAGAGGGGAGAGAGTCACCAAAAGCGAGAGAAATGAATAAAAGATTGACCTTGAAAAGAAGATGTGGAGAGCATGTCAGAAATATATCAGCAAAGACGAGGGGCTCAGTACCAGGCTTGCTTATTTGGGGACCAGGAAACATTCCAGACTGGAAATGTGAGTCAGTGTGGCTACAGGGGCCAGAGAGATAATACAGCGGGTCCCCTGAGCACTGCTGGGGTGACCCTGGTGATCCCTGACATCCAGCATACTTGGGCTTTGCACCGGCCAGGATTCAATCCCGGACATCCCGTATGGTCCCCTGAGCACCATGGGGAGTAATTCTAAAGTGCAGAGCCAGGAGTAACCCCTGAGCATCACTGGGTGAGACCCCCCCAAAAAAAAACAAAACAAACAAACAAAAAGAAGAGTGTGGCTTATTTGGAGGCTGGAGTAATAGCCAGCGGGTAAGGCGTTTGCCTTGCACGAGGCCGACCCGGGTTCGATTCCCCAGCATCCCATATGGTCCCCCGAGCACTGCCAGGAGTAATTCCTGAGTGAGTGCAGAGCCAGGAGTAACCCCTGTGCATCGCTGGGTGTGACCCAAAAAGCAAAAAAAAAAAAAAAAGAGTGTGGCTTACAGCACTGAAAGGAAATTTCTGGCTAGACTTGGCAAATTAAACACACGCATTTGATACTGAGCCGAACATGACAGCAAAGTAATAAAATGTCAACCCACAAGAGAAGAGGCAGTCGCTGATGGAAGATGTCGAGGCTGCTGGGAAGTGACTGGAAGTTAGATGAGCATTAACAGACAGGAAAGACAAGAAGGCTGCCCGAGGGGCTGGGAAGAGGCAGAAAGGCTTTCAAGGAAACCAGTTTGATGTGGAAAACAAGAAGCAAAAGGAAAGTTTAGAAAATAGTGATGGCCAGCAACTCCGGTGCTGATGGGGTCGAGTTGGGCAATGACAACAAGATGAGCTAAAAGTCGTGTTTGTTTTTCTCTGAACCGTTTTCTCTGTCCCTTGTAGCCAGAAGACCTTCTCCGCCCTGCCCAGCACACACCGGGCTTCTGTGAGTAAGCGGCAGGAGCCTAGGTTTGGGAAAGGTCCGAGGCAGAGCCAGAGAGATGACGCGGCAGGGAAGGTGCTTACCTTGCATGCTGCCAACCTTGGTTTCATCCACAGTGTCACATATTGTCCCCCGCACCGTCAGGGCTCACCCCTGAGCACAGGCCCAGGAATAGTCTCTGAGCACTGTTGGATATGGCCCAGGCACCTTCCCCATAGCCAATGTATACCAGGCAAAGCAGATGGAGAAATTAAGGCAGCATACTGAAAATTACGGCTTACATGCTGTCACCCTCCTGAACAATCTGAGAACCCCCACCTCTTCCCTAGTGGGCTTTTAAATGCTGTATTAAATGCTGTAGCACTGTCGTCCCGTTGTTCATCAAATTGCTCGAGTGGGCACCAGTAACGTCTCCATTTGAGACTTGTTGTTACTGTTTTTGGCATATCGAATACGCCATGGGGAGCTTGCCAGGCTCTGCCATGCGGGCGGGACACTCTGGGTAGCTTGCCGGGCTCTCCAAGAGGGACGGAGGAATCGCATGCAAGGCAAACGCCCTACCTGCTGTGCTATCGTATCGCTCCAGCCCTCCAGGTGTATATTTTAAAAGAAAGAGGCTGGACTGAGCAGCAACTAACACGGCTCCAGGATTCGGGACTGGGACAGATCCGAGCCGCGCGGCCGCTAACGCGGCCGCGCGACCTTTTCTAACACCTGAGAACATACAATCTTTGAATGGAAAACTAATTATCAATTGCCTCCTTATTAGGGTTATCTTTTTTGGGGATATAACTTCCACAACAATAGTGAGTTTTGTGTTGAAATATGGAACTTAATCAAGGTGAAGAGAAAATAAAGTGAGGTTCATCAGCTATACAGTTGGGGTGGAGGGCGGGGGGTATACCGGGGATTTTGGTGGTGGAATATGGGCACTGGTGAAGGGATGGTGTTTGAATACGGTATAAATGAGACATAAACCTGAGAACTCTGTAACTTTCCACATGGTGATAAAATTAAAAAAAAAAATAAAAATAAATGTAAGTGAAAAAAAAAATAAATGAATGAATGCAAAAAAAAAAAAAAAAGAAAGAGGCTGGGAAAACGTCTGCTGGGGAAATCAAATGACTCAAGAGAAGGACATGGGTGGGGAGACCCCAGGAAAATCCACTTACTGCCAAATACCCCTTGGGGGACGGTGTGCACGACCCCTCCGCCAGCGCTCCCCCACCCTCCCGAGGCCCAAGTGAGTGAGCTCTGCAGTGCTTCATTCTTACACTGGAAAGAAATAGAAGATCTGGATCAAAAGACAGAGAGAAAAGAGACAGATGGATGGACAGATTCGGGGGAAACAGGCAGCTGGAAAGGGAAATAATTGTAACAACATGACCAGTATCCCCCGAGAGGGAAATAGTTATACCCAAGAAATAAGAGTTGGCAGCTGTGGAAGAATAAAGAAAATAACTTTCAAAAAAAAAAAAAAAGGTAGGGGGCTTGTCAAAATTAAAATGGCTAATTTTTTTAATTGTACAGGTTTGGGGGAAAAAAAGAGATGGCTATATCTATGTAAAACAGAGTTTTTATTTTTATGGTAGTTGTGTTTTTTTTTTTTTTAATATTTTTACTTGACCACTGTAAATCACAGACTTTTCATGATTGGGTTTCAGGCATACAATGCTCCAGCACCAGTCTCTTCCCAGTGCCCACTTGTTTTGTTGTTGTTGTTATTTAATTTTAGGCACTGTGGTTTATAGTACTGTTACTGATAGGGGCTCATGCATAACATTTTCCCCCAAAGGCCAACACATTAAAGCACTGTTCCTGGAGTCTACAGCAACGGAATTCCTGTCAGAGGAGTCTGAGGAGTAATTGCCAAAGAAATAATTTAAACAATTTTCCAGGAAAACAAACAAACAAAAAAATAGTATTAAGGCGTATCATTGTAGTATTTCAGACATCAGAAATAAAGTAATATATTGCCATGTATTATTAGGAAAATGTAAATCAAAACAATGTGATATCATCACACTCCAGTGAACATGTCATATATCAAAAAGACAAATCAACCAGTGTTGGCAGGGATAGGGTAAAAAAAAAAATTCTCATCCACTGTTGGCGGGAATGTCATCTGGTTCAGACTCTATAAAAAGAAATATGGAGATGTCTCGAGAAAATAGGAACACAACTCCAATACAACCCAACAATTCTACCTCCTGGCATCTACCTCCAAAAAACAAAAATATTTATTTGAAAAGATACACACATATATGTTCCTTGCAGTGCTTAGTACAATAGCAAATGTATAGAAACAACCCAAATGTCCAATGACATATGAATGGATGAAGAAAATATATACACTGTGGTTTATATGTACTGTGGTTTGTATATACTATGGAATACTATGTAACTGTAAAAAGAACCAGATCATGGAGTTGGAATCAGCTTGCATGGAATTAGAGGATATTATGTTAAGTGAAGTAAGTCAGAGGAATAAGGACAGATACTGACTGATCTCACTCTGGTATAAAAGAGATATCACAAAAAAAAAGAGAGAGAGATATCACAGTCAGTGACACAGTCATACTGTTGCTTATTGATTTGCTCAAGCGGACACCAGTAAAATTTCATCGTGAGACTTATTGTTACTGTTTTTGGCATATCAAATACACCACGGGTAGCTTGCCAGATTCTGCTGTGCGGGCATGATACTCTCAGTAGCTTGCTGGGCTCTCCAAGAGGGATGGAGGAATTAAACCCGGGTTGATCACGTGTAAGACGAATGCCCTACCACTGTGCTATCGCTCCAGCCCATAAAAGAGATAAAATAAGGAAATAGTATGAAAGAATGACAAGCCCTTGGCTTTGAATTTCTTTTCAGAGGAGGGAAGAGTATGGAATAATGATAACTAGACTAGAGGTGACAAAAGGCTAGTCACGGAGTATTATGGATACAGTGATTTTGTACATTAATACCATAAAGTTGAACATGATTGTAATCATGTTACCTAAAGTATAATTTTAGAAAGATAGATAAAACGTCCTCCTAAAACTTCAGAAGAGAAAAATTATACCACAAAGGACTGAGGCCCAGCATCAGACTCCTCGAAAGTAATGATGGAAAGGGAATGAAGACTCTTAGTTGGGTGATAAAAGTGCGCCAGACTGTTTTGGGGTGATAGTTATACAATTTAGTGAATCTAATAAAAATCATCAAATTTAATAGACCTCAAAATGTTTTTAAAAATCTAATTCATAAAAATAAACAGTGAGATGAATATAGAAAGCATTTCCATGCAAATTATATAAAAATAATAAATTAAATAAACATTAATAATTATTAAACACAAGATTCAAGTAAGTTACTCTATAAAGTAAAACAAAACAGGAGCTGGAGCGATAGCACAGTGGGTAGGGCGTTTGCCTTGCATGCGGCCGACCCGGGTTCGAATCCCAGCATCCCATATGGTCCCCTGAGCACCGCCAGGAGTGATTCCTGAGTGCAGAGCCAGGAGTAACCCCTGTGCATCGCCGGGTGTGACCCAAAAAGCAAAAAAATAAAAAATAAAATAAAATAAAGTAAAACAAAACAAATAAAATCTACACTGGGAAGAAGCTTGAATATAATAGAGCCACTTCTTTTCTTTTTTTTTTTCTTTGACACAATCCACACCGCTTGCTTCTTTTGCACGACCCTTGAAGTTGGGCGTCTTTATTTCCATTTCACTCGGTAGCAAGAGGTGGAGGCAACTTTGGAGGTGTGGAAGGAGCCAGAGGCTGGGGCTCACGGCCAGCCATGGATCCTCTCACCCACGCCCACGGGCAATCACACAGTCTCATTGGGGGCAGGGAAGGTCACTCTGGGCACTTCCAGTCGTCCCCTCCGGAAAGCGTTGCTCGAGACACGGCGTTGAGAGACCCAGCCCGAAGCCGGCGTGGTGCCCATCAACTCTGGGGGCAAAAGCCATCACCTAAGAGAGCCATTTCTTCCAAACCTTTAAAGAAAAAAAATAGTTTTGTATCTAGAATTCTCTATCCAGGTACACTGTCAATGAAACATGAACACACACATTTGCATATATTCCAGATTTTGGAAACTTATCTGTAATATACCCATTCTCATAAAACCGCTGAAGGATGTAATGGGGGAAGTAAATTGAGAAAATAACATTTGGGACCCAAATAAGAGGGACAGTTTAGTACAGAGAAAGACTAAAGCACTTTCCAGGAAGGTCTATAAAGAGCCCCTTGGATGAAAGTTGTGCAACAAATTAGGAAAGTAACCAACCCAGACTAGAGGTGGGGGGAAGAGAGGGGGACAGGCTTCCGGACGGATGTTTCCAGGAAAAATAATGGAACATATGCACGGATAACCTGATTTATCTGACTATAGTGAGAAATTTCTAACTTACGATGGAGAGTGGGGGTTAATCAGTGATAAATACACAGGAAACAGCAGAGAGCGAAGAGAAGTCATTATTAACTTTAGGGAGAAAATGCCTTTTTAAAAAGATGTAATCACAGTTTATGTGACTCAGCTGTGAGCAATATTTACATAGTGATAATGTAAATACTGAATGTTGATATAATGAAAAAACATGCTTCAACAATATTGAAAGAATGTATATGTGTATGCGTGGTGTGTGTGTGTGTGTGTGTGTGTGTGTGTGTGTGTGTGTGTGTGTGTTTTCAGGGAAAAGGTCTGTAGAAAAGAGAAATATTCACTCTCCCATGATTGTTTTCTTAGTTTGGTTTCCCCAGAGGCACATCCTAACCCATGAACCTGTCCACAGATATTGATTTGAGAAGTGAGAGAGACACTCAGAGAAAACAGGATGTGAGGTAGGGATGTTTATGCCACCAGTGAAGAACATGTGCTTAAGCTAACCACCTCGGTGCGACTGTGAGCGCTCACCGCTGGGGAACAAGGCAAAACACACGCTCAGAATCAAGCTCCCTGCAGGGAAGTTGCTGAGTGTGTATATACACTCCAACTGCTCAGGGTCCCTGGCTGAGAACCACCGGGGCCGTATTTATTGCCTTTAGTGACTGGAAGGAAGACTCGTCACTTGGGAGGGAGAACTCTAATTTCTTCACACAGAATGCGGACCTTAGCAATTGGAAAAGAAGAGAAGACAGCACAGGAAGCACAGGAAGCTCTCCCATCCCAGGCCTGACCCTGCCTAGCTTCCAACATCAGATGATGCTCAGGGTAGCATGGCCATAGGCATTTCTCAATCTCTTCCTGACGGCAGCCTCCTTTCCCCTGGTCTCCTTCTGGTGACAAGTGGCTTCACAGTCCTACTGGTGAGCCCTGGGTCTTGCATCATGCCCTCCATCAGACCTATTTATGTAACTCTCATTTGTGGCTCCCTGAAAATATCTTGGGGGCCCACAGGAGGGCCACATGGCACCAGGTAGAGAAATTCTGGTCTAAGGGATACAGTGGAAATAGAATCTGTATCTGAGGTAGATCACTGTCACTGTCATCCCGTTGCTCATCGATTTGTTCGAGCGGGCACCAGTAACATCTCCATTGTGAGACTTGTTACTGTTTTTGGCATATTGAATACACCACGGGTAGCTTGCCAGGCTCTGCCATTCGGGCAAGATACTCTCGGTAGCTTGCTGGGCTCTCAGAGAGGGGCGGAGGAATCGAAGCTGGGTAGGCTGTGTGCAAAGGCAAACACCCTGCTCACTGGGCTATCGCTCCAGCCTTCTGAGGTAAATGTCAGTAGATAATGTCTACAATGGAAAAATCTAAATTATGGTGGAAGCATTTAACCTTTTTAAGAAAAATGGAGGTGCATACCTGGATACACAGCAAAGACAAACATACCAAGCTTTAAAAGCAATGGCTTCCCTGAAGTAGGAATCTGAAGTGGGGAAAAAAAAAAGAGTAAGTAGTCATTTGTTTTTCATTATATACTGAGCAGAACGATTTGACCTTTGATTGTTTGTGTTGGGGGCCACACCCAGTGATGCTCACAGCTTTCTCCTGGCTTTGTACTCAGAGGTCACTCCTGGTGGGCTCAGGACACTATATGGGATGCCGGGGATTGAACCCAAGTCGGCCCCGCATACAGGGCTGCCCTACCTGCTGTACGTGTACAAAAGTCATAGCTCCAACCCATGACTTTTGAAAGCAGAGTATGAGTCTAATGAAAATGTAAATGAGATCTACCTCAAAATGAACACAGCAACGCAGAGGAGGATGGAATTGTGATCTTAAAGAGGGACAATGGGCTACGCAAGCACAAGCTTCACCCTCAGTCTGGAGTTCAGAACGAGCCCTCGTCCATGGGGGTTCCCAAAGCATCCCATGAGAGCAGCAGGCCGTCATGTGTGCTTACCTGGGGGTGGCCCGCCATATTGGATAGCGCCCTGTGTTCTGGGGGGAGGGGCGGGCGGTGGTTCTTACAGGCACTGAGAGCAGGTTGGGAGGAGAGTGTGGTGAGGTGTCTTTGGCCCACACTGGCAGGTGGAGATGGAAGACTAGGAGGAGACGGATACTGGGGGTGACTCAGGAAAGGCTCAGCGATTTTCTGGGATTTGTGCCCAGCTGGATCCTAGCGATGGTCTAGAAATCAGTAAATGAAGAATTGCGGTGAGACTATCGAGTGCAGGAGTTGAGGAGCAGAATCACGACACATTTGCAGTGTGGCGTGAGTAGATGAGGAGGCGTGCTGATAAGAAGTTTGTGAGGTTGGCTCCACGGCTTTGGAAGCCGGCCTCGCATGCTGGGGGGAAAGGCAGCTCAGAGAAAGAAGGGAACACCAAGTAAAATGTGGTTGGAGGCCCCGCGGGGAAGGGAGATACAGGTTGACAGTAGACTATAGATCGAACACGATGGTTACTCAATACCTCTATTGCAAACCACAGCACCCAAAAGGAGAGAGAGAGAGAGAGAACAAAAGGGAATGCCCTGCCACAGATGCGGGGTGGGGTGGGGGGGATGGGACTGGGGGGTGGGAGGGATACTGGGTTCATCAGTGGTGGAGAATGGGCACTGGTGGAGGGATGGGTTCTCAAACATAGTATGATGGAAGCACAAGCACGAAAAAGTGTAAATCTGTAACTGTACCCTCACGGTGATTCACCAATGAAAAAAAAAGTGTGAGGTCAAGGGTCAGGTTTCAAAGCAGTGGCCAACACTCTTCTCTCTCTGGCTGTGGCTGG
The DNA here is from genome assembly GCF_027595985.1 of Sorex araneus. NCBI lineage: Eukaryota > Metazoa > Chordata > Mammalia > Eulipotyphla > Soricidae > Sorex > Sorex araneus. The sequence goes on from NC_073303.1 coordinate 293,313,676, forward strand.
CGGGCTGTCCTGAGGGGAGGTGAGATGCTGAGATGCACAGCCTTGCCTTGACCCCGCCCCTCTCTTCCTGAGGAGTTAGTGAACCTCACTAGTGATTAACTCTTCACCTCTGACTCTGGGCTAATTCTTTATTTCCCTGCACTTAATTCCCACATCAGCCACCTGCAAGCCCCAGTGCAGTTTTACAGGCTTGAGAAACAGAAATGTCTCCAGACAGCTTGGTAAAAAGTCATTTTACATCTGAATCCTTCAAATCTGCCCCATCTTTGCTCCCACCTGACTCTGAGACATCTTCCATCTTTCTGTCCCCCTCCCTGCCCCCAGAGTTCCCTCCACCAACTTAGGGAGAATGCCCCCAGGGCCCTCTCCCAGGCGATGGCCTGAATCCATTTCAATTGGTTGGGCCCATCCCGGATAGGCTGTTAAATATTTTGACATTCACCCTTGCTAATAATACCTTCCTTGCCTACCTGACAGCGACCTGGCAAAGATCAAATGAAATAACAGATGTGAAAGGCCTTTGCAAAGGCTCCAAGTACTGTCATATAGTGGGTAAAATATTGTTTTAACATCAAAATGCAAAAGCAGTGCTGTAGAGAGACTCGGTCACCGAGGGCACGGACACAGAGCTGTGATGAATTGCAGGGCTGGAGACAGACCAAGGGGGAGGAGAGAGGAGGTGGAGAGGAGAGGCTGAAACCGGGCTAATGGTGCAGCCTCCATCCCGAATTCACCGAGATGCTGTTTGCAGGAACCGAGGATTTGTGCTCCTGTGCCCCACCTAGCCTCGAAGCCAAATTCTGCTTGAACCAGCTGCTGAATTTTTGCCTTTGCTTCTCTTTCTGTTTGTTTGTATCTGCATGGGGGGGGGGGGGAGGAGGGGCGAGGGTGGGAAGAGGTGGGGTCTGTGAAGAAATAGGGGCTTAAGTCCTTATGCTTATAGCCTTGTTTGTGTAGCTTGAAATGGCCTGTCCTTGATATAAGCACCCAGTATGGTAGATTGGGTTTTGCTTTGTTGTGTTTTTTTGAGGGGGGAGGGAGAGGGTACGTTCTGCTACTCCTAAATATCTGACATTCCCAAAGCAAACTTCACATATGGGATCTTCCTAGAATATCAATCCCAGTAATCCTCTACTCTCCCTGGGACCGCTACCATCTTCAAACACATGCGAACACCTTTCTTCACTCAGTGCTCACAACCACCTTGTAAATTAGGTCATCTCATTCCCCAACTTACTGTGGAGGAAACTGAGGCTCGGAGCAGTTAAGTGATTCGCCAGCAAGCCGGCAAATTCACGACTTGGATCTCACTTTGTGATCGTGTTTGTCTTCCCGTGTGTGTGTGTGTGTGTGTGTGTGTGTGTGTGTGTGTGTGTTGGGAGGACGGGTAGACGGGGGCGATGTGGAGGCTGGAGTCTCTGCAGCAGTGAACAGGGGTGCTCGGGGCCCCACCAGTGATTTTCAAGCTACCAGCGAGACCAGTGGTTCCGTGCAAGGGCCTGAGAATGTGGTACTACTTGGGGCTCTGCAGAGCTGGGGATACCCCAGTCATCCCTGTGGTGCTGGGGGCTTCCAGCTGCCCCGCTGGGCAATGTCTGGGGACCATGGGGTGCTGGGAATACATTCTGGGTTGGCGGCATGCGAGGCCTTTGTTGCCTCCCAGTCTTCATGTTTGTTTTCTTCTTCGCTAAATAGGAGTGGCTGGGGAGGAGGCAGTCAATGCGTGAAAGGAAAACCTTTTATTTCATTGGGGTCCTTGGACTCCAAGTCCAGTGCTCAGCACATCGGCATGGCCCACCCCTTCCCCCAGCACACCCACACCCCACTGGGAAAGACTCTGCTGCTTCAGCCAGAGAGGAATTCTCCGGAACCTGTACCCCAACACTACCTCCGTCACTCTCCCATCCACCCCGTCTTGGGCTCATCACCGCCTGTTCCTTAACCTTTAAGGACTCTTGATTGCCGTCAGGATGAAGTCGAAGGTCCTGGCATGACCCACCAGCTGGGCTCTTTGACACTTGGCCTGAGCCTGCACCCAAGGGCTGCAGACGTGAGTGGCCACAGGCGTCAGGCAGGAGAGGAATGGGGCTGTGGGTGCTGGCAGGAGAGAGCCGGGTGGTGGGGACCCAGGTCCATGTTGGACCACCGAGGCAGCAGCTTCTTCGGCTCCCCAAGGGAGCCCATAGCGGGGTCTCTCCTGGGCTCACTGGCACTAGCTTCTCATTTTGTTTGAGAAATGGGAGAAGTCCAGAATTTTATGTGAAATGACATATTTTTTTAAAACTCTGGGGCAATTGACAAACATAACATAGACAATTCGTTGCATGTAGATTATGTGTATGACCATGTGCAATGCCGCCATGCCTATTGTTCTTGTTTTGGGCTATACCCAACTGTGCTGGGTGCTTATTCCTCACTCGGTGCTCAGGGATCATTCCCGGTGATGCTTTGGATGGTGGTGGTAGGCGGGCAGTGTGTGTTGGGGAGGGGGGCTTGTGTGGTGCCAGGGATCAAGCCTGGGTTGGCCATGTACAAGGCAAGTGCCTACGGGGTGTTCTTGCTCTCTGGCCTCACCATGTACATTCTATATAAGTATCGGGGCTGGAGAGACAGAATGAGACAGGATAGCGGGCAAGGTGCTAGCCTTGCATGCAGCAGACCTGGGTTCAATCCCTGTCACCCCATACTGGTCGCCCAGCACTGCTAGGAGTAATCCCTGAGCACAAAGCCAAGAGTAAGGCCTGTGCACCGATGGGTGTGGCCCAGACCTTCCTCCCCGCCCCCCAATAACCCACGGTTCACACACAGAGTATTGATTGATTCGCGTTCTCAGCTGAGTTGGGGGGTGGGCAGCTGTATGGTAGTCTCAGTTTTGAGCAACCTGACCCACTCACCACTCTGAAACATGCCCTCTAGAGCCCACCCTGCTGGCCACGCTGCTCCCTCCGTCTACAGTGCCTTGGCCTCCCTCCCCTGGTTGCCCCACGTTGTCTTTCATAGGGCGTTTGCCTTGCACGCGGCCAACCCAGGTTCGATTCCCAGCATCCCATATGGTCCCCTGAGCACGGCTAGGGGTAATTCCTGAGTGCAGAGCCAGGAGTGACCCCTGAGCATTGCTGAGTGTGACCCAAAAACCAAAAAAAAAAAAAAGACCCAGGCCAACTGCCACCATCTCTCTGTGACAGTCCCTGACCCCTCTGCCCCCCTACCTCGGCTCCTTGCACCCCACATTTGCGTCATTCACCCTCCGTGCATGCCTGACACCATCTCCTCATGGGGGTCATCCGTGCAAGCACTAGTGACGGGGTCTGACTCAGGGTGGACCACCTATTTTCCAGCCTGATGCCTCCCTGGAGAGTCAGACGCCTTTAGTGGGGCTGGCAGGATATTAGGCTTGTGCCGGTATTTCAGCCATTTAAAGAGAATTCATTAACACTTGCTGAGCATCTGTGGTGTGCCAGGTGTTTTTTGAGGGGTGGGGGGTGTAGGAAGGGAAGGGGGACAGTTGATTTTTATTGTCATGCTCCCTGTAAAGAGACTAATGTCATGATTTTAAGTTACTGTTATTATTTTATATTTTATTATTATATTATGTAACTTTTTTATTATTATTGTTGCTGCTGCTGTTGTTATTGTTATTATGCCTGACAGTGCTCAGGGTTTACTTCTGGCTCTGCATCTGGTGGGGCTCTGCTGGAGATAAGCCCGGTCGGACGGGTGCAAGGCAGGAGTGCAGCCCTCTGCACCATCTCTCCGGACCTGGGGGTGACTCTGCCAGAGTGAATGTCGGAAGCTCAGCCCTACCTCCTCCCTTCTCTCGGAGCCGGCATGCCTGCAGGGCCCTCGCTTTGTGCTGCTTGCTGAAGCCAAGGCTCTAGAAAGGGAGCAGTGCCCACCCTCTGTCAGCTCAGCCCCAGGGAGTAACCTCAGGGACCACAAGCATAAGCCCCCAAGAAAGCTGCGCGAGGCTCGGGACTGGGTCCCGCTGGTGCCCAGGGCCTGCCGAGTGTCTTGGTGGTGTTTACTGGCTTCTCCAAACTGCTCCTATTTTGGGGGGCACCAAGGGACATTTCATTGGGCTGATAGCAGCTTCCGGCCCCGTGTGGGGCTGGCCCCCGGGCGGAGAAGGCATTTTCTGAGATAGTGAGTGTGTGATCTGTTGTTTGTTTGCTTCGGGGGGCCGCACCCAGTGATGCTCAGGACTTAGTCCTGGCTCTGCGCTCAGATACTTGGTGGTTTCCGGGGGGCCCTGTGGAATGCTGGGGATTGAACCCGGGGTGGCCGTGTGCAAGGCAAACACCCTACTTGCCCTACTATGGCTCCGGCCCTGAGATGATGTGGTCTGGGGTGTAGAGTGGGCGGCTTGAACCTAGAGGAGGGCCGGGAACCAGTTCTGTCCCTTTGCTGGGCCAGATTCAGGCAAGTCCTTCCTCACTCAGCACTATCCTCTGCCATCAGGGCGTTGGGAGACCCCCCCCCCCCACCCACACACCTATTACAAAGGGACTCTGCACCCTGCTTCTCTACCTGACAAAGGTTCTCCCCAAGCTTCCCCGCCCTGCTCGGTCCACAGCCACCCCCTTCCCAATGCCCCATCAGACGACCGAGACCCTTCTCCTTGCCACCCGTTAGCTGAGCTGTTGGCGAGTGCAGTCGATCCCCCCCAACACACACACACACACACACACACACACACACACACACACACACACACACATCTGGGGGCTAGCCACTCCTCCCCTCCTTGAAGCCTCCCCTGTCCCAGCTGCGTCTCCTCTCACCTCGGCCCTGCTGCGGGGTCCTCGGCAGCTCCCCACTTCCCCCCACCCCTCCTGTCCTGCGTGTGCAAGCCGGCAGCCAGACGGAGCTCATTAAAACACACGTCAAACTGGGTCCCTCCCACTTCAAGACCCTTCAAAGGCATCCATGTCATTCCGAGTGAAAGCCGAAAAGCCCGAGACCGGCCCGCACGGCTCTATCTGGCCCCCAGCTGCCTGGCCGGGTCCCGTCCCTGCTCGTCTCCGCCGTGCTGTTGCTCAGCCGGGCCAGCATCCCTGGTCTTGGGCCCGTAGTGACCCCCTGGCCCTCAACAGCCACTTGAGCACCTTGCTTACCCCCTCGAGACAGCACGCACGCGTCATTTTCTCCTAGGAGTGCCTCCACTTTCCCCCTCACTGCCTCCTCCCTTTCCCCTCACCATTTATTTCTTTTCTCTTGGTTCTTTTGGAGGGTTTGGGGGCAGGGGCACCCCCAGTGGTTCTGGAGAGCTACTCCTGGGTCAGTGTTCAGGGGTGCCGGGCTCACGGGGAGATGGGGGGCAGTGTGGTGTCGGGGGTTAAATCTGGGACTCCCTCATGCCAAGCAAGCCCTCTAGCCCTTAGAGACCCCTGGCATCACCTGCAGGGCTGGCAGATAAAGTTCTTCGGTCAGATCGCCAGTGTTGGGACTGGGGCAGGCTTGGCGTGAGGGAGTCGCAGACTGGGAGGCCAGGAATTGCACCTGGGCCCTTTTCCATGGAGATGCTGCGTAAGTTAGCCGACCCCCGACTCTGACATGACCTCTCTTCTAGAACTTTTCTCTTTCCCCTTCCTCCACCAGATGTAAACTCAAGGCAGGGCTTTTTTGTTTCAGTTTGGGGTTTGGCTTTTTTTTTTTTTTGGAGAGGGTCACACCCAGTGTTGTGTAGCACACTCCGGAGGTGCTTGGGGGCCATCTGGGGTGCCAGGGATGGAGCCAGGGCAAGCCGCGTGCAAGGTAAGCGCCCTACCCGGGGTACTACGCTTCCGCCCACGGTGGGGCTTCATGTCCGCTCTTGCTTCCTACCCCCAGCTGTCACCAAGCAGCCTGGCACACAGTAGGCCCTCAGAAAAGGCAGAATCAACGATTATGGTGACTGTCCAACAACTGTCACTGTCTTGAAATAAAAGCTGACACCAAAATCAAAGCTAGCCAGGCCTTTATTGAATTTTTCGCTCTTCCCTCTACTTAGGGATGGCCAGCGTCTGGCCGAGTGAATATTCGGAGCATCCATTACCACCTCCATCCCGTCCTCTTTGATCACTTTCTGCTGCGTCTAACAGTGTCTGGGGGTGTTGCTGTCCAACGCTGACTTCATTTCTTCTGCATTAATCACCCTGAGTCGTGCCAGCTCCATATCCCGCTGCCTAACGTTTCCTGCCATCCTGCCCCCGGGAGGGCTGTCTGCAGGGTGGTGCGGTGGCCAAGAGCCAGCCTGACCCCTCCATCCAGTGCTCACCACTCTCGCAGCATCCCAGGTCATGACCCCTTTCCTTCTGCCTCCCACAAACCTTTCTCCCTCCAATTTTGGCCCTGGCAGTTCCCAAGACAAATGCCAGAGATTCAGCCTCCCTCAGAGACACCCCACTTTCAGCCAACTACCACAAGCCATGGATTCAGTCTCCAAAAGTTTTTCTTTTTTTCTTTTGGTGGAAGGGAACTCCCAGGGGCGCTCCGGGGCTACTCCTGGCTCGTGTTGAGGAGTGACGCCCCAAGCTCTACTCAGGGGAGCAAAGGCGATGCCAGGACTGAACCAGGGCCGGCTGTGTGCAAGGCAAGTGCCCTAACCCCTGTACTATCTCCTAGGCTCCTTGGAACTTTCCCTGCCTTAGTCACCATTCCAGTGACCTCGTCGCACTCCTCATCCCCTCCCCACCCCAATTCACCCCCAATTCACCCCAATTCAGGGTACACTTTCCTCAAAGAAGTTCATGTTTCACTCCTCTTCTTAGAAGAATCCTTGCGGGAGTTTCGGGACAAGAGGACAATCCCTGCGTGCCCCACCGGCCGGGTCCCCACCGGCCGGGTCCCCACCAGCCAGGTCCCTGCCGCCCTCCTGCCTTGTGGTCTATTTCTTCCTTCCTGCTCTAGCTGCTGCCCCAGCTATACGCAGTGGGGCGTGAATAGAGGCCAAGGTCACTCTCAGCGGTTCTCAGGCCCAGTTGTGAGAGGGGTGGAAGCCCCAGGGCTCTGTTGGCAGTGCTGGGGCCCTGAGGGGCCAGGGACAGAAGCCAGGGCCTCACGCATACTGGGTGTCCCTCACGCTGCTGGCTCTGTCTCCTGCCCCCTCACCGTTTCTGTTCACACCCCTCACACTCCTACGAAACTGAGCTTCCCGATTATCCAGACCACTGCTGTGGGAGCTCGTGATTCTGCACACGGGACTGCCCTCACGCAGCTCCCAGACAACATCTATCATTTAATTGTGTGTGTGTGTATGTGTATGTGTGTGCGTGTGTGAGTGCATGCGTGTGTGCTGGGGCCAGAAACTTGACATCCCATGTCTTGCTATTTTGTTAAGTGCAATGCAGAAAAATCCTGCTTTCCTACTTTCTAGCTGTGGGAATTGGGTCTACTTTTCTAGACTGCCTGTGCCTCTGTTCTTCCTTCTGCAAAATGTAATAAACACCAAATCTGGGCCCAGACATAGGTGAAGTAAGATAATATGTGGTGAACAGGTACAAAGCCCAAGTTTGATCCCCAGCACTGCACAGCCCCCTGAGCACAGGATAAGAAGATAAGAATAAAAATGAGGAGGAGGAAGTGGGAGGAGGAGGAGGAGGAGGACAAAGAAGAAGAAGAAGAAGAAGAAGAAGAAGAAGAAGAAGAAGAAGAAGAAGAAGAAGAAGAAGAAGAAGAAGAAGAGAAGAAGGAGGAGGAGGAGGAGGAGGAGGAGGAGGAGGAGGAGGAGGAGGAGGAGGAGGAGGAGGAGGAGGAGAGAAGAAAGGAACAAGAAGAAAAGGAGGAGGAGGATAAGGAGAGAAGGAAGAGAGGTAGAGGAAGAGGAGAGGGGAGGCTTAAGAGAGGGGAGGAGGAGGTCAAGTGGAGGAGGAGAAGAAAGAGGAGGAGGAGGAGGTGGAGGAAGAGAGAAGGAGGAGGAGGAGGAAGAGGAGCAGAAGGAGGAGGAGGAGCAGGAGGGGAGAAGGAGGAGACTGACCCACTAGATTTTTTTCCCGTAGGAGGGAGTTCGTGCAGGACCTTGGGCTGTGCCGGGAACAGAGAAACCACTTAACACATGTCGCTGAGGTTTCAGTTAATCCCTGCAGTCTGCTCGGAGGCCTTTGCTTCAGGCCTCTTTAGCATTTCTGTATGTGTCCAAACGCCTGCCATGCCCTGGTCACTTGTCCGTTCTCTGCATTCCCTCCCATTCATTAGTCTGTCCCTCACGGCAGACTCACCAGATGTGCCCATCGGGCTGTCCGGGACCCCTCACCTCTGTCTCTGGGGACGGGGCTCCTCCTGCTTTGCTGCCTCCCACAGACCAAACCATCCCATCACCATGCTTCTGTGGTCAAACACGGGCGGTGTCCTGGATCAGCCTCGCGGCGGGAGCAAGGGGCGGGGAGCCAGAGCACCCTCGTGTGGAGGGCGTGTCAGCGGGACTTCGCTAAGCTCCCCAAGACAGGCGACAATAAGGGGGTGGAGTGAGAGCACGACAGGCCGAGCAGAGGCTCTGCACGCAGGAGGTCTGGGTTTGACTCCCCCAGCACCTGACACGGTCCCCTGGTGAGCACAAGCTGGGAGTAGCCCCAAGTGCCCCTGGGTCTGGCCTCTGAAAACAAACAAACAAACGAGGGTCAGAGAGACGGCGTAACAGGAAGGGCGATGGCCTCACCATGCTGACCCAAGTTTGGTTCCTGGCATCCCATCTGGTCCCGCCCGAGCCCCTCCAGGAATGATCCCTGAGCACAGAGCCTGTCGTGAGCCCTGAGCACCACTGGGAGTGGTCCCCAAACGAGCAGATTAGAAATCAGACACGAGATCGGCATGTCTTTGCCTTGCATCCCTCAAGAAGAAGCAGGCTGGGAGGACAGAGCTTCATTGAAGGCCCTTCTCTTGGCTCATGTGTGGCGGGGTAGAGAATCACCCACACCCACACCTACACCCACACACACACACACACACACACACACACACACACACACACACACCACACCACACACACTCGAATTGCTGCTTCTTCTCCTTTTACCGCCTTGCTCTTCCCTTCCTTCTCAGAGCCCTGATCCCCTCTCCTCAGGCCTCTCCCCCACATCCTCCCCTTCCTCAGCTGGCCCTTCTCCACTGGTCTCTCCTTCAGTGAGATTCCCGGTGCCCGCCCTCCGGCAAGTTCTCTCCTCATCTTCCTGAGCTTCTCCATGGCAGGACTCTACCCTCCTCCTTCTCCTCCTCCTCCTGCTCCTGCTCCTCCTCCTCCTCCTCCTCCTCCTCCTCCTCCTCCTCCTCCTCCTCCTCCTCCATCTCTTCCTCCTCCACCTCTTCCTCCTCCTCCTCCTCGTCTTCCTTTTCCTCCCCACAGCAGGACGGAGCGTGTCCCCACTGACTTTCAGCTCCACGCACGGCAGAGCTGCAGACAAGTCTGTACACTGAGGCGGAGGCCCTCTTGGAGGGCGGGCTGGGCTGGCAAAGCAAACCCAACGTTGGGCAATTCGCTGCCATGGACAAGTGCCCCTGAAACACTGCCCATCAGCAGGAGGCTGCAGGCCACAGAGCCCCGTTCATGATAAACCCTTGACGGCCGCCCCAGGGGCTATGAGAACCTTGACCCACATGCGCCCCTGCAGCGAGGAGACAGATACTCTGAGGAAACAGGCTGAGGGCTTGGGACGTGGCTAGAGTGGTAGTGCCTGTTCCTGGCATGTTTCAGGCCCTGAGCCCCATCCTGGTCACCACATGGATGAACTTTCCCAGAACGAGAGAGAGAGGGGGGGAGGGAGGGAGAGAAAGAGAGAGAGAGGGAGGGAGAGACCAGAGATGCAGGAAGAAGGGAGTAAGAAGAGAAAGAAGGAGATAAGGAAGAAAGGTGGGAAGGAAGGAGAGAGGGGAGGAAGAAAGAAAGAAAGAAAGAAAGAAAGAAAGAAAGAAAGAAAGAAAGAAAGAAAGAAAGAAAGAAAGAAAGAAAGAAAGGAAGGAAGGAAGGAAGGAAGGAAGGAAGGAAGGAAGGAAGGAAGAAGAAAGAAAGAAAGAAAGAAAGAAAGAAAGAAAGAAAGAAAGAAAGAAAGAAAGAAAGAAAGAAAGAAAGAAAGAGAGAAAGAGAGAAAGAAAGAGAAAGAGAGAGAGAGAAAGAAAGAAAAAGAGAGAAAGAGAGAAAGAAAGAAAGAGAGAAAGAGAGAGAGAGAAAAAGAAAGAGAGAGAGAAAGAAAGAAAGAAAAGAGAGAGAGAAAGAAAGAAAGAAAGGAAGGAAGGAAGGAAGGAAGGAAGGAAGGAAGGAAGGAAGGAAGGAGAAAGAGGAAGGGAATGAAAGAGAAAGAAAAATAAAAAAGAGACAAAGAAAGAGAAAGGAAAGAAAAAAGATGAGAGAAAGAAAGAAAAGAAAGGGAGGGGAAAGAAAGAAAAAGGAGAGAAAGAAAAAAGAGGAAAAGAAAGGAAGAAAGAAAAGAAAGAAAGAGGGAAAGAAAGAAAGAAAGGAGACAAAGAAGGGAAAGAGGGAGAGAAAGAAAGAGACAGAAAGGGGAGGGGAGGGGAGGAAAGGAGTGTGGAGGGGAGGGAAGGGTGTGAGGGAGGGAGGGGGGAGTCGGGGAGGGCTTCCTTCCCTCCCGCTCCCCTCCTGATGCAGTGCTCTGTGGAGCAGAATCCCTCGCCAAGCCAGCGGCTCTCCTGTCCCAGTCACCTTCTTCCACTCGTGCTTATTTTAGTGGAACAATGTGGTCAATGTCAGCGTGTCATGAGGTGAATGTATGATCGAATTAATTTTTTCAGGGGGGAAACACGGGACCTGAACCTCCATGTAAGTCAGGTGTTCTGAAAGTGGCTCAACAAGAGGAGGAGGAGGGACCCTGAGTGTAAAACGCGGCTCGAGAGGCGAGCGCCGCAGACGCCACCTGCTTATTACACCGGCTGGTGTGAATAATTGATCACATTTTACCCTGCGTGAAGCACCATTGAGGATTCATCTTCAGTTTAGTTCCAGACCACGTTAACCCCTGCCTGCCTCCATGGCCGTTGACAGGGGTGCTGTGTGGGAGAAGCTCCCCACCACTATTTTTTGAAGCATCTTTTTTAGCTGCATCCGGGTCAGGAAATCAAATCTGTGTCGACCTCATGCAGGGCAAGCGCCCTACCCACTGTACTGTCTTTTTGGCCCCGCATCACAACTCTCGAAAGGAGGTTGCTGTCACGTGGTCTGTTAGATCAGGAAGAAATCGGCTCAGCTCCGGGGATGGGAGCACCTGCGTTGCTTGTGACGAGCTCAGGTTTGATCACCAGCATGGCACAGTCCCCGAATTACCACCAGCATCTGGGCACGCATACACACTCCAATCCCTGAGTGGGGAGTACTCCTTGAGCACCACCAAGTGTGACCCCAAACCTAGCCAAAGCGAGAACAGACAAACAAACAACCAAACAACCTCACAACATCCACTGCCTGCGTCAAAACCCATGATTTTTACGAAACATTTTTTCGGAAGGCGGGGGTAGGAGTGACTAATGACGATGACGGGGCAAAATGTACCTCTCCAAGCCACTCCCTGGCACTGCCTGTGCCCTTGAACCGTTAAAGGAAGCACAATACAAACTCACAAACAAGCCCTTTGTGTCGCAAAGCATGTGTCCAAAGCGTGTTTCAGCATCAGAGGTATTTGCACAGCGCCACAGCCCCAACTATTCGGAGTCATTCCTTTGTCCTGTTTGCTGCCATCCTGTTTCGGATTAGAGGTCTCCAGAGGTCTGCAGCTTGCAGCCGTCTCCCCACCCCGCCACGGGGGCTGGAAAGCACAGGCCCCAATCTGCTGCTCTGCTCCTACCAAAGGTCCTGCACGCGTCTCCTCGGGCCCGCCCCTCCTCAGCCTCCTCCCCACCCAGCCTCCAGAACCAGCCTCCGTTTATTTCCCCGAGGCCCTGCGGGAGACCATCTCAGACCCTCTTCTCGACATTCGAAGCTCGAAATCGGTTTCCCTCTGTCCATTTCCTGCTACTGCCTCTAATCCCTTCCCCGAACAAACAAGCTGGGAACAAACACGCGTGTGATGACGTCTCTGGCGTGTCCCCACCTGCAGATAATGTCAGCCGTGGCCGGGCTGCTGGCCTTTCCTGCACCTCATCTCTGATAAACCCTGAGGTTCGAGGCGGATGTGTGCCACCCAGGTGGCCCAGGGGGAAGGACAGCTCTCCTTCCCAGGGTCCCCTTGGAGCATCTCGGGGCTCCAATGGAGCCAGGCTCCACGGGGCTGCTGACTTGCTCCAGGAGTCAGTAACCTTCACCAGCAGTGACCTACATACTGGCCCGAGGGACAGGGCCATGGCGGGTCTGTGGGCACAGACTGGACAGGTGGCCCCCTTCCAGCAGGTCCTCTCTGAGGGGAGGTTCTCAGCCTCCCAGGCCCCCTCGGACACTCTGCCTCCTCACCCCTGCTACTTCCCTGCCCACTTCCTGTCCAGCTTCACCTCTGGCGGCAGCCCCGCGCCCTGGGACAATAGCTGCAGGTGACCTGCAAGAGGGCTGGTATCAGACACAGCCCACCCTGCATGGTGCCACTCACAGAGCCCACGGGCAGGCAGACAGACAGACAGACAGACAGACAGGAGGATGGACGGGCAGACAGCACTCCCTAGTAGACTGGGAAGTCAGAGACCAGTCACTAGCTGCCCCCAGGGGATCGAATTGATGCAGTGATTAGATCGTCTGCCTAGGTAGATCACTGGGTACCCCCTCTCCAGAATTTTGATCTGCTGGGGTCCCTCCCCCACACAGAGCACTCTGCTTGGCCCCATATTTCCACATCTGAACCAGAAAGAGACCAAGCAGAATTATTCACCAGCAAGCGAGCGGATTCGGGGGAATCTAGGAATCTCAATAAAATCTCCGCCCTGAAAGAAAGGATTAAAATCTGAGGGAGGTAGAGGACTGTAAAGGGGACCTCTCCACCCCCCCCCCCCGCAACAAAAAAAGAAAAAAGAAGTAAAGAAAAGAAAAAAAGGAAAACACCCTCAATGTGGCAAGAGAAACTGTAATTAAAATAACAAATTGCAATTGCGGGGCCGCGCGGGGAGGGTGGATGGGGCGAGATGCGTGTAAGGACCCAGGGACAGTCAGTGAAGCGTCTGACAGAAATGATTCCCAGGGATGTTCTGGGGAGAAAAATCCATCTGGAAACAGAGAAAGGAAATGAAACAAGAATTTGCTGCATTATTTAAAGCATCTCGCGGTGGGGGCGGGGGGCGGAGAGGAGGTTAAGAGGGAGAGGCGAGTGGAATTGCTCTAGCAAAGGGGATTAAAGAAATCACGGGGCTTTTTTGAAAAATGATTCAGGCCAAAAAGGGATGCAAATAATTGTAGGCTGCGAAATTAATGGTGGCCGAGATTCTGCGTTCCTTCTCCGGAGCTGCTGCACCGGCAAGGGGGGGAGAGGAAGGAGAGAGATTTGTATGCTCGGGGAGTGACGGCGTGTTTCAGCGCTGTTCCACAGAGCCTGCACTAAACCAGATGCAGGGCTCTGAGCCGGCGAGGGCCAGCTTCCCCCCTGGGACACGGCACCCCAGGATTTGAGTCGTTGGTGCTCTTGGAACAAAGGGCGTTGGAACCAGGCTCCACTCCCAGAGCTGCCACCCCTTGGGGTTGTGATTTGGGCTAGTTACTTAACCTCTCTGAGTTTCATCACTTTACAGGTCTGAGATCATGGTTCAGTGGGATGGAGGCTGTTGGCCCAGGTGACCGTGCCCATTGCATTCTGCCCAGGGGGTACCCCACTTTCCTGGGGCCTCCTGGGGCCTCCCTGGACAGCCCCTAGGCCTACAGGCGGGCAGGTGGGCAGCCTGGGTCGTTCTGAGGATGGCAGAGACTTCACCTGGCTCATCTCCATGGGGGACCCATGGAGCCCATCCAGTGGGTCCCCTGGCCCCTCCAAGGCCTCGCCAGCCCCGGGGAGCCCCGGGATGAGATGAAGCCTCAGATGGCTTCGTCCAGGGAAGGGGCAGCGAGAAGACAGAGGGAATATTCGGGAGAGAAACTGGACTTCCAACAGAGTGCTCTGGGCTCCAAGGGCAGAGGCAGGCAGGGCAGTGGAGACCATGGGGTGGGGGGAGGGAAGGCCACAGGAGAGCACGAGGATGGGGGGGAACCTCTCTGCACCCAGGGGACAGGCTTCTCGCCGTGTTGAGTGTCCTTTCCCGGGCTCTACTCTCTGCTGCAGCTACTTTGTTCTCTTGACTTTAAATCACTGTAACATTTTTTGAAAATATTCTTTTCCATGGGCTGGAGCGATAACACAGTGGTTAGGGAGTTTGCCTTGCATGCAGCTGACCTGGGTTCATTTCCTCTGTCCCTCTCGGAGATCCCGGCAAGCTACGGAGAGTATCCCGCCCACACGGCAGAGCCTGGCAAGCTCCCCGTTGCCAGGATATACCAAAAACAATAACAACAAGTCTCACAATGGAGACGTTATTGATGCCCGCTCGAGCAAATCGATGAACAATGGGATGACAGTGATATAATGATACAGTGATTCTCTTCCATTTTTAAAAAAATTGGGGAGGGGGGTCAACACCCAGCAGTGCTCAGAGGCTATTTGAAGCTCAGTGCTTGGGGGATTACTCTCAGTAGGGCCATGAAGTGCTGGCATCAAACCTGGGTCTCCTCCAAACAGCCTGGTCTCCAGCCCACGGCCTTCTTTCCCTGGCTCCAAATGTCTCGTTCTTCTCCCCCGGGGACCCACGGGCAGGCCTCCTGTGTTTCAGGGGCCGGGTAGGAGGGTGGAAGCTGCTCCCGCCGCACAGTCAGGCTACCATGTGACTGCATCTCCATGCTGCGCCCAAGTCCTGATCTTGCCCCCGGGGTCTGGTGGGGGTTGAGAGGGCAGGAGACGCCCTCTCTCCTGCCCATCACTCCAGGGTTGTGCTGCCACGGTGATAGTCTCCAGTCTGGGGCTTTCCAATGTTCTGGTTTGTTTTTCGCTTGGAGGGCCACACCGGGCGGTGCTCAGGGCTCCACTCCTGGCACTGTGCTCAGGGATCACCTCCTGGAGGGACTTGGTGGGGGGACCACCTGTGGTGCCAGGAAAGGAATCGGGGCAAGTGCCTTCCCGCAGAACCATCTCTCTAGATGGTGATGCCAGATGCGGTCCAGCGGGCAGCCCCCCCGCCTCCGCAACTCCGGTGGGAGTCGGGGGAGGGGAGGAGCCCAGGACTTACCGGGAGGAGGAGGAGGGCGAGGACCTTCGCAGCTCAGCCTCCAACCGGGGGCACCTTTTGTGACAGAGGTGGTTCCCGTTTCATATGCCACCTCCTCCTGGGGCTGGAGCGCTCCGGAAACAGGAGTGATGGTGTCAAAACAGTCACGTCACGGACTAGGAGCAAACCGAGTGGCCTCTCTGCGCCTCTGAGTCTTCCCTTGTGAACGAGGGGAGTTACTAAGGACGGTGGGTGGGGGAAACCGGGAAGCGCGAAGTCCATCGTTGGCAAGCCGCGAGCGCCTACATAACGGACGCGCGGAGTTACGTGTGCTTGTGGGAAACACACGGCCCACCCCTGGGAGAAAGCCTTCGCAGGCGCCTGGCCCGGGCATCCCTCCCAGCCTTCCTTCCCCTGTGCTCACCCCCAGGAGAGCAGC